>NC_136072.1:908982184-909540583 GCF_964261635.1 Lissotriton helveticus | reverse complement strand
AGCTATTTTCACAACCAACACATAAATAAAAAAAATGTAATTCACAATACCAATGGCTCAAACTTACCTAATGCGAGACCTATTGCATTGCAAATGCGTGTTTTGCAAAGGTAACAAAGAGGCACTGTAATGTCATTCTAACTAAGTTTTTGAAGATAGCAATATCTTGGTCACCTCTCCGAATGGCTTTAGGCCAGCGCACAGCACGGATTCCTCACTTATTGTTGTTACAGAACAATCCGTAGTGCCCTGGATGAAGTCAGATCTTCAGCCCTGATTCTGCTCAATCTTAGCACTGCATTTGACACAGTCCCATGTAAAATCCTACTCAAACGATTACAGGACATTGGCATTGGTGGGGCAGTGCTGTCCTGGTTCGTCTCTTTTCTATCAGAGCGCTCCTTCCAGGTCTCCCCCCACACCCCCCCACAGCTCCCAACCCCACACTCTACACCACAGTGTTCCCCAGGGCTCTTCTTTGAGCCCCACCTTGTTCAAAATTTACATTTAGCCATTGGCACAGGTTGTCAAATCTTTGTGGCTGGCACTGATATCAGATGCTTATGAAACCCAGCTCGTACTCTCCTTCACTGAAAATCTTATGCTAGATGTGCCCATCTTCGAAAAGGGATTGGTAGCTGTTGCAGAGGGGATGAACGTCCATTGCCTTTGCCTGAAGGCGGACAAAATGGAAATATGTTTACTATGAAAAGCTACCCACTCTTGGGGTGGCCACTGGTGGCCCGACTCCCTTGGAGGCCCCCCTCCATACCCAAGACCTCCATCAAAAACGTAGGAATTTCAACGGACAGCACCTTGACCTTTGAGGCTCAAGCCATATCGGTAGTGGACACCTGTTTCGGTCCCTTGAGATGTCTCAAACCCATTCTTGGTCTTTTTGACCCTAGCACCCGACAAAGCATCATTCAAGTGTTAATTCTGTCCTTGCTATATTATTTCAACATCTTGTTTCTGGGAACCAACAAGTCAGTCACTAGAACACTCCAGCTGGCCCAAAATGCTACAGTCAGACAGCTATACTCTCTTCCAAAATTCTTTGTAAACTACATTGGCTCCCCATGGCCATGCGTATTCTCTTTAAGACCCTGTGTATCGCTCACAAGATCTTGCACTCCCAGGGGTCTCCATCTTGCTAATCCTCATATCCTCCTATGTACCTTACTGACCCTCTTGTCCCTTGTGTTTAGCCAACCTCAAACTGGCCATTGTTGCTTGAGTTAGGAGAGTAACAGCAGAGGGGCCGTTCTTTCCGCAGCAAGCCCCCATCTCTCTAGAATTCGCTTCCTTACTCCATCAGGAAAACACCAGGTGTCACGGCCCTCAGGATTGCCACCAGAGCGGGTTGCCGGTGTGCAGGCATCACGGCACTCAGGATTGCCACAGAATCGGACCGGCGGTGTGCAGGCATCATGGCGCTCGGAATTGCCATAGGAGCGGACCGGCTGTGTGCAGGCATCATGGAGCTCGGAATTGCCACAGAAGTGGACCGGTGGTGTACAGGCATCATGGCGCTCTGGATTGCCACAGGAGCGGACTGGCGGTGTGCAGGCATCGTGGCGCTTGGTATTGCCACAGGAGAGGGTCGGCGGTGTGCAGGCTTCAAGGCGCTCAGGATTCCCACAGAGAGCACGGATCACATCTCCCACTGCATTCACTTCGACTGCTTGTTTTCTCGGAGGCTGCCAGGTCAACCAGACACACTGCTCCCTCCATGGTGCTCCTCCCTCCCCCCCTTGTGTACATGACACAAGCTGTGACACACTGACAGTATTCAATTGTGACTTATCTTTCATTATACAGTCTGTATATTTTTGGGAGATCACTTCAGGTGTTTCCATGGCATAATCTATTTTATTCTGCACATTCTTTTCTGCATCACCAGAACTGATATATCATTTACTATTTAACCATTGTTCGTGACTTTTGTTAGTTGTTATGGGAGTTGACAATGGCTTGTTAGTTGTTCTGGGAGTTGACGATGCCTGTTTTATGTGGACTCCATAGATCGAAGACAATGTGTGTCTGCTTTAGGAACGCCAGAGTCAAGTCTGCAGATCCGTTCGCCTAAAGAGGGCTGTTTTCCCTTTTATAAAGGAGAGCGTTTGAGTTTATAGTGTATTTTACAGCTGTGGAGGGAGCGCTCATGCTCGGTTTAATTACTGATTCAGTTTTTAGGTCTCGCCTGAGCCAGCGCATGCGCTGCAAGACATTTTGTTGGTGGGGTTTTCAAAGTGCTACCAGAGGCTTTTGCTGGCTAAGCGCACGTGCAAACACACGCAGCAGCCATGCGGGTTTCTGTCAAGGCTCCATTAAGCCTTGCGTGCCTCTCTCCAATGAATGTTTGCGCAGCCGCCATGCAGGTTTCTGTCAAGGCTCATTAATCCTTGCATGCCTCTCTCCATTGCTTGTTTGTCTCAGCTGCCGGTACAGGCAGCTGCTCACTGCCACAACCGCACTTCCCCGACATGTTGTGCCACGACCAACAATGAATCTGTTCTTGAGACCACAGTATAAACCAATGTTCATCCCAAAACGAGGAGTAGGTAAACTTGCATATTGCTCTCATGTAGTTCACTTATTTTATATTCAGCTTTAGGAAACAGAAAATAACAAGCATTGGCATAGCCAGTAGGTCTCGCCTTTGGGACCTTATAAGTGTTTAGTTATCCAGCACAATATCCTTGGTGCAACAACATCAACTGTTGCACGGCTAAACACTTATAAGGTCCCAAAAGTGAGACCTATTGGCTTTGCCAATGCTTGTTGCCTTTGCCTGGCATGTTAAAGGTTTGATATGGTGCTGCGCATTTTTATGTGAAAAGGCCGGTGGGACAGATTTCATGCTAGTCTGCTGCTGGCTGCAAGCTATTGACTGGTGAATTCTTAATATTTTGGTGTGAATCTAAGGGGCTTGCAATGTCCGTAGCTCTAGGCTCGGGTTTTGGATGGTGATTTCCCTTTCATGGCAGAGAATGCGTTAATAATACAACCGATTCTTTACCTTTAAGCTGTTGTCTCATTGAAAAGCAACGGGCACTGTGCGCAGCTGGGAGAGATGTGTGCAAAGAAATAGGCACATTGAGCAGTGGAAATATGTTTATAGAAATGGGCACTGTAAGCAGCAACGAGACTAGTTTAAAGAAGCTAACGTGACCAGCACGGAGAGATATGTTCAGAGAAATGGGCACTTTAAGCAACAGGGAGAGATATATGAACAAAGAAATGGGCACTGTGAGCAGCAGGGAGAAATGTGTCAAGTAAATGTGCCACTCCGCTGGCCACACGCTCGACCCTGTCTTCTCCTCAAGCCCGCACGTCTCCATCAGCCACACCACCGAACTCCTCTGGACCGACCACCGCTGCATCCACTTCAGCTTCCAGAAACCCACCACCGCACCCAACAGATCCCCCGACGCTGCTGGAGCAAATCACCGAAGACCAACTACATGCAAACCTCGCTCTCAGCCCACCCACTGAACCCTCCAACACTGACGTCGCTGCCCACAAATTCAGATGCTGGATCGAGGACTGCGCCAACACCCTTGCCCCGCTGAAGAAACCCCCTCACAGAGACGCCAGCAAGAGCGTCAGCTGGTTCACAGCAGAACTCCTAGATTCCAAGCAAGCCTGCCAGAAACTAGAGAAGAAATGGCACAGTGAACAAACTCCAGACAGCCATGCAGCACACAAGGACGCCGTCCTCAACCACCACCACCTCATCAGGGCTGCCAAGAAGACCTCCTTCAAAGACCGCCTCGATAACCACGCACCCGACAGCAAGGAGCTCTTCAACATCATGAAGGAACTCTCTAACCCCAGCTCCAACACCAACGACATCCCGCCGTCGCAAGCCCTGTGCAACTCCCTCGCCACCTTCTTTCACCGCAAGGTAGTAGACATCCACCAAGCTTCAACACCCAGACAGCCCCAACAGACAGCAACACAACAGACCCTCCGCACACCATCGACCACGTGCCCTTACTAGCCTGGACCAGCGTGAGCGTCGATTACACCATCAAGACCATGAGCACAATCCACTCCGGCTCTCTGTCAGACCCATTCCCGCACCACGTCTTCAACAAAGCAAGCAGCTCCATCGCACCCCACCTACGCAACGTCATCAATCTCTCCCTTGAGACCGCAAACTTCCCAGAGAGCTGGAAACACGCAGAGATCAACGCCCTACTCAAAAAACCCAAGGCAGACCCAAGAGACCTCAAGAACTTCTGACCCATCTCTCTACTCCTCTTCCCGGCCAAGGTAATTGAGAAAATCGTTAACAGACAGCTAACCCGATACCTCGAAGAGAACAGAATCCTGGACCCTTCCCAGTCAGGGTTCTGCAGCAACCACAGCACCAAGACCACCCTCATCGCCGCCACCGACAACATCAGGACCCTGCTAGACAACGGGGAGATTGCAGCACTCATCCTCCTGGACCTCTCCGCCGCCTTTGACACTGTCTGCCACCGCACACTACGCGCACGCCTCCACACCACACGGATCCGAGACAAGGCTCTGGAATGGACCACCTCCTTCCTCTCCGGCAGAACCCAGAGCGTCCGCCTCCCCTCGTTCCGTTCCGAAGCCTCCGAGATCATCTGCGGCGTACCCCAAGTATCCTCACTCAGCCCGACACTGTTCAACATTTACATGGCCCCGCTTGCACACGTCGCCCGACAGCACGACCTCAACATAATCTCCTATGCCGACGACACTAAACTGATCCTCTCCCTCACCAAGGACCCCATCACCGCCAAAGCCAACCTCCATGAAGGAATGAAGGCCGTCGCCGACTGGATGAAGATCAACCGTCTGAAGCTGAACTCGGACAAGATGGAGGTCCTCATCCTCGGCTCCAACCCGTCAGCCTGGGACAACTCCTGGTGGCCAACAGCACTGGGAGCAGCCCCGACCCCCACCGACCAAGCACGCAACCTGGGAATCATCCTCTACTCAATGACCAAGCAAGTCAACGTTGTTTCCTCCTCCTGCTTCAACACCCTCTGCATGCTCCGCAAGATCTACAGATGGATCCTGACGGATACAAGAAAGACAGTCACCCAGGCCCTCGTCAGCAGCAGACTCAACTACGGAAACGCCCTCTACGCGGGAGCCCCGACCAAGCTCATCAATCCACTACAACGCATCCAAAACGCCTCGGCACGACTGATCCTCGATGTACCACGACACGTCACCCCCCCACCTGAGAAACCTGCCCTGGCTCCCCGTCAACAAGAAGATATCCTTCAAGCTACTCATCCACGCACACAAGGCACTCCACAAGATCGGCCCAGCCTACCTCAATAGACGGCTCTCCTTCTACACCCCCAACCGCCCGCTATGCTACGCCGACCTCTCACTTGCCACCGTCCTGCACATCCGAAGAACAACCACCGGTGGGAAATCCTTCTCCCACCTCGCCGCCAAGACATGGAACACCCTCCCACTGAGCCTAGGACAGACCCAAGACCTGCTGACCTTCAGGAGGAAACTAAAGACCTGGCCGTTCGATCAGTAGCGCCCCCCCCCCCAGCGCCTTGAGACCCTCACGGGTATGTAGTGCGCTTAACAAATGACTGATTGATTGAAGTAAATGGGCACTGTGATCAGCTGAGAGTTGTGTTAAACAAGCATTTGCAATTCAATAGGTCTTGCATTGCGAGTTTAATCTTTTGGCTTGTAAATGACAGTGCCTTTTATTTATCTGTTTTGCTAATTAACCCATAAGTAAAAGGCATTGTCATTTACAATGCCAATAGCTCAAACTCTTGTAAATGCAAGACCTATTCAAAGAAGCGTCGCCATTGTCCCTGACTACTCGAAAAGTGAAAGCACGCATGCGGCACTGAATGATGCAGGAAAGCATGTGTGCCTGCAGTAGCAGAAACTCATTAAAGAAAATAGTGCTTACAGACTAATAAAAAAGTACAGTGTAACAACCGCAGTAAAAGGGCCAGTCCTCATGGGAGGTTACAAATGAAGACAAGGCAGTACTAAGGAGGGACTAACAAGCCTATTAATGCATCAGAACCCAGCATTTACGAAGGACAATGACACAAGCCAATAACATAATTGGGCGGAGAGTGGGTGGGGCTTCTATTCCGTACTCCAATACAGCATGCCACAGAGCAGCGCATGCGCTGCCCAGACTCGACCTAAAAAGTGGGCACCATCAGCAGCAGGGAGAGGTGTCAAATGGACACTGTTCGTAGCAGAGAGAGATGTTAAAGTAAACAATAACTCCCAGCAGCAGAGAGATGTGTTCAAAGAAATAGGCACCGTGTGCATTGGAGAGAGCGTTGTTCAAATAAATGGTCACTATGGCAAGTGGAGAGAGAAGTGTTCAAAGAAATAGGCACTGTGAGCAGCAGTGAGAGATGTGCTCAAAGAAATGAGCACTGTCAGCAGTAAAGACGGGTGCTTGAAAAATTCTGCCTTGTGAGAGTTAGAGAGGTACATACATAAGGAAACACACATTAGTAGCACAAGCATTAATACAACCTACTATGCAGTATTTTCATCATGTGCGTGTTTTTGTGTACACTTGACTGTCGTTATTCGTGTTCAGCACTTCTGCCACGTTACCTTGTTTGTGTCTTTCATGCCCATTATTTTGCAATGAAAAGTAAACAAACCCATTTTGGAGCGCATTAAATATAGCTAACAAAATATTGTTAGTTCTCCTGTGCTTTGTTGACTATATTTAATATGAGATGATAGGATGCTTTTCACCCTGGTCTTATTACATGTTGAAATTGCTAATGGAATTCTGTTTTTGTTCTCAACGAAGCACACCGGAGAACAGAGATAATACTTTAAAGCAGCAAAACAAAAACACACCTGTTTATCTACCTTACAAATAGATATTGTTTTTCGCCTGTCTTCTCCATCCATGTACTTACTTGCCAATTGCCAAAAGCGCGGGTTTACACATCCAACTTTACATCATCTAGTGATCCATTAAGTTACAATCCTCCCCCCCCCATATATCACCCACGTCTCCCCTAATGGATATCACCTACTGCCCCACAATGATTATTGCACTGTGGTTCCCTAAAGCTCAACATCCTATGATCTCTGGTACACACCACCCTGTGCTCTTCTTATGGCCTTCATCTCCTGGGCCTGGTTGATGAATATCGCATATGACCCTTGCTGCACATGGTTGTTTAAGACTCATGGTCTGTTTGGAAAAGCAGTATGTGTGCCAGATCTCCTGTGATCACATGTGCTGTGTTAATAGATACATACACTATATACAAATATGGCAAAGTATGGGTATGCAATCTTCCCACACCTATGCATCAATCTACCTACCAAACCACTGCTGATTCATCCGCAGCAACACATCTCCCCATCCTTGTACACAGACGTGCACATCTTCAACCTGTTCATGCACCCATCCAATAATCACTTACTTGTCTGTCTATTCCCACGTGCGTGTTGTCTGAATTCATGTGTGTTTCAGTGTGTCTTTAGGTGTTTTAGGTGTGTATGAATGTTATTTCTTTGTCCATCCAAACACAGCAGACTACGGGCACCACTACTTCAAAGATCACCTAGATGTAAAATCAACCAAACCTATTGTCTTTCCAGTGCTCTCTTGATCCTTCGACTGTATCACTTATCCAAGCATTCATACATCCATTGACCCAGCCTTAAACTCATTCTTGCATTCATACTCATGCAAAAAACCATATTGACTCACTAGTCAATGAAGAAGCATGCTCGAGAACAAGCCAGACCGTTTGGCTTTTCTAATGCGTATTTAATAAAAATGAGACCCATTGGCTTTGCCAATGCTTGCTTTATATGCCATGTCTCTATTGGCATCGTGGTGAAACCATAACTGTGTTACACATGCCCATGTAAGATACATCCCCAACATTTGCACCAAATACAGTACTGCTACAGCCACAACCCACTTCCTCTTTTGCACAGAACACCACTACTCTGGTGGCAGGGGTTTCCTTTCCTACACTGCACTATCCTGTTAGTAATCAAGCATTCTCCAGACCCTTTGTGGCATATGGGTACAATTTGGAACACACTGTGATAGCAGAGAAAGTTGGGAGACTAGTTTTCCGGGGGGACCTTGAGATGCAGGGCATTATATTTGATTGGGTGGTGAGTTTGACTTCAAAGAAGTGTTTCATTGTTTCAGGGGACGGTGATGATAGTTTTTGTGGGAGCAGGAAGGGGGTGCTCACATAGGTCTAAGAAGGTAGTAGGTGGTAATTTCCGGTAACTGAGAGTGCCCCTTCTAGCCAAAGGGCCCATCGATTTGGACATGGCACCCGAAACACTAAAGGGACAGTGCATGGAAAACCATCCCAGTCCCTGTATGAATGTGATTGTCCAGTTATATATTTTTTAATTTGCATTGAAGATTCAGTTTTACAAGTTGTTTCTTTCAAAGCAAAAAAAAAAACCTTTTTATTATATTTATTATTTTGTAGTGCAGCTGATTTGTTTCGACCATGTGTTGCCGTTTGCAGCTATCTGGACATATAATTTGTAACACCTGGGGCGAATTGACGACAATTACATATCAATCTCCCCAACAATGATACAACAAAAGTAGTTTTAATTCCACCAGCAGTTGTGTTTGCAGTCTTGTGTGTTAGAAATAAGCCATTGACTCTCTCATCAATCCTCTATCTTATGGTCCTTTTTGTCCTCATCAGTTGAACAATTGAATTTACTTGTATGCTGCTGGTACAGAGCTGAATCTGAAAATTCAAGCGAATGGGGTGGTTGTGGGAGAAATGTGGCAACCAGCACCCAACCATCTCGTTAATGTGCATGCATTATTTGCAGACTTGGGCTTAGTGCTGCACACCCATTTTGCAGCCATGATATCCTTTTACCATTTAAGACCTGTTCGAGGCACCACCACCCTTCCATTTCTGGGTAACAGTGATCTGAAGAAAATAACCTTTGACCAGCTATCATCATGGATGAAGTATCTGCATTTACAATAAATAACAAGCAACAAGTACACCATGATTAGATACAACCCACACTCATATAAGTAGATTTGGGATGAATGACTATTAACAAAACAAGAGGCTTGGAATAACCCATCACCATGAGCTAGGTACATGCGTTTGGATAACTGATCAGTAATCATAAGCTATAGATGTGATTTTTTTGTAGTTGCTTTTTTTAACTTCATTTACACTGTGCAATCAATTGAATCTCAAATGATTACATCAATTTACCATTTTTAATTTTAAATTCGCAAAGCTCTTCAAAGCATTTGAAAATTGGCACTGACAAGCTCCTCGAGGAGAGCATTGCAATCCGTACTAGCCCACTCGAGGAATGTTGAGCAAAGGTAGTTCTGTATAGTTTTAGGTTTCAACTGCTTCTTTCACCAAAAGCCACTGACACACCTAGACAAAGTCTCAAGAGTTATTCTTTGATGTTGATGTCATTTAGAAAATGTTTGTTGCGCTGTTCAAACCTATTCAAGAAACCTGTGGGTAATTGGTTTTCCTATTCACAAATAGGTTCCTTGCTCTCTCATGGCTGAGTAATGTTTTTAGCTGGAACATGTAGACACTGCACAAAACCATACTGGTTCTATTTTCTTTTTTGATGCCAGAACTGTTGTTTCTCTCACTGCTTTTTGTAAACCTTTTAATAGCCGGCCATTTCTTTAGAAAACCTATGTTCTTCACCAAAGCAGCTGCTACTGTTCAGTTCTCATATTAGCCTAGACATTTTAAGTTTATCATGTATGTGGGAAGGGTAGACAGAGGCTGTGCCTGCCAGAGGTTGAATGCTGTGGACGTCTCTCTAGTATTTCCTTTTTATTATAACCAAAGTGTGCCTCATATTAAATGTGACAATAAGTGAACTCCAACTCCTTAATATTTAACCATATTGGTGAACGTCCTAATTTTTCCTTGGGTGATGGGCAGGTACTCTTGTTGGGATCATTCTTGCAGCTGGTCTGTTTCAGTCCTTATCGCATGTTGCATGGATTTGATTTTATTAGGATTATTTTGATCTGCTATTGAGTGTTAAGGCCCAGCTTGTTCCTCTTACCCTTAAGGACCCAACCGTGCTGTGTGCTTGTGCCACCTTGTTCTGTGAGCGCTGCGCCTACCTGCACCGGAGCACACTATTCATGCTCTCCCTGATCGTATAAGGCCAAGCACTCATTGTGCGACCTTTGTCGGGGGCCTTTGCGGTACAGCGTACCTATTGCTGAGTCTAGGAGCTCTGAGCTGTGCCCTATATGTACAGTGTAACCATTCAAGTGTGTCTCTGACCAGCTTTATAGGAGGTGTGTCTTACCTGTGACCTGCCCTGCTGATGCGCTAACAGGCAGAAATGCGGTAGTTGACAATGTAAAAGGACTATCTAACTGTCCGCCACGAAAAAGAGCTCTGACAATTTTTGGTGGCTCAGCATGGTCTGGGATAAGGAAAGGTTTGTCTATAGTTGCGTTTTCTGAATGTGTAGCGAAAATTGCACATGGCGATGTAGACTGCAGTCGAGCTGGTGGAGTTACGCAAGAGGGCTTAGTAGAAGATGGATAGGTGTTGATTTCTGTGATCCTTTTGGATGTTGTGTTTGGAGGGCAATACTATTAAGTGCTACTTACTTCTCCATACAGCCAGAAGTGTTTTTTTGCCGAAGATTGAGACTTCTTTTCTGGTGTGTCTATGTAAAGAGGTTTTAAGAGGAAAGGTTATTCATATGTGGTGAGAACTGACAATGGGATGCTGTTTGTCTTGGATAAGTTAGTAATTTTTACAACTCGAAGGAGTTAATCATCACAGCTCTTCATTGTATCATTCCTTGGAGAACTGTCTGGTAGAGCGTTGACGCAGGGTGCTGTATGAATGTGTCCAACTTGTTGTTTGTAGTGGGATGGATTACATGCAAAAGTGAAGAAAATGTGGTACTACAGGACCACACCATGTTGGTCAATGGAGAGAACCCACTATTCATGTTGAAAAGTAGTGTGCTGTGCACTACTGTCGCGCCAGCTTGGATGGTGAGAGTAGATGGTAAAGTTCTTGGCAGAGAGGGGGTTACTGATAAAGTTAAGTGCAATCAAGATCGTGGTGTGTAGGCACAATGACAAGTTGAAGAAAGTGTCTCATATTTTAAATAAGGGAAATTTGTAAGAATGTGGAAGCTGCTAAAAGGAATGGTTGGTCTAAATCGTCTGATCCCAGGGAGGTGGTTGAGGTGCGAGGTAATTAAAAGATGGTAAAGGGTGGAATGTGAAGTGTGTCATGACATGCAGTGACCTTCAAGTCAAGTTCTGGACTGAGGATTTGAACGTGAGAGTGAGAGCCAGGACAAAGGTAAAGAGAAGTCCCAGGAAGTTAAGATTATCTATACAGTTAACTGAGCCACGTCTTGTTCTGTCTGTCAGTAGTAGTTTTCAACTTTCAGTTGTCTCTTTGGTACTTCAACCGTGCTCCTTTTTTGTGTAGCACCATTTCCTTTTATCCTTACCGTTCTGCTATTTAAATTAATTTTTTTGTATTGTCCTTCTCTGCCATATCCTTCACTTGGGGTTTCGCCACTTGTATCCTCTCTCTTAATGTTCTTTTAGTATATTTTGGGGAAAGTGCGATATATTATGTTCTATTCTCATGTTAGCAAGTAGAGTTCTAGATTCTGAGGATGGGAGACAGGATTAGATGCTGTGAACGTCTTGCCAGTAAACTCCTTTTTATAACCAAAGTGTGTCTCATCTTAAAAGCAGCAGCATGAAGCAGGTGTAAGTCTTTAGTTTGAAGCAGTTTGTTGTATTATAAGGCAGAACACCGTGGCACACAGAAATGTTACGTGTTTGTTGCAAGACTTCTGCATCATATCTTGTAAATCATCAAAGGTCTGAGTTGACTCTGATGTCTTTGGAAGTAAGTTTTCGAATTTGATGAAGTGCTTCAATCCTGCTATATATCTTCCGACCTTAAACAATATTTCTGATTCAGGTAGGCTGTGAAGGTATTCAAAACACGTCATGGAGGCATTGAAGATAAAAATGTAACACCTGCTGTATAGTAGAGTAAAGCTGCTCTCCATCTTTATAGGGAAATGCATTCACATTCATTTCTAGACGCAGGGCGAGCATTTCAAAGGGCATAGAAGGTTCTTTTGTCAGTGTTCTTTTCTGCGCCCAATGTGCTTGCCTTTCAACTTAAATCTTTGTCATAACTGACTACTTGTACCTCACTGTATACAAATGAAGGTATTGGATCCTACAGCTGACCAGCCTGGATCTCAACAATTGATAAACAGAACAAAATGGCTGATCAGGATTATTTCAAGGGAGATCAGGACGCTCCCAGACAATATGTACTGCGTGGCCAACAGTTATATATTACAAACGAATTTATTTTCATTTATAATCGATTTTCATTAGTTCATCAAACACATGACATCAAAGGAAATTTCTGTCAAAACAGTCAGTTCAAAAACATACAGTTATGTGTACAATATATACCAATATACAAACATTTAAAGTAAATACTCAAGATTTCACAACACCAACACAAAAACTTCAAACAAATTACATTACAAACTGATTGTGACATAAACAACCTTTACACAGAGAACAATATTTACAAGGGAAAAAAACAGTCCTTTGACTAGAATACCAGTGGACAGGCGGATCTGAAGGTGGAATAAGCTTGCCTGCCTGTCTCACAACACCTGTGATGGAATATTTTTAAGATTGACAGCAAGGGCCCACACATGTGGTATTAGTTAGTCCCTAGCTGCACCCTTCTTTCTTGTCACAGGCTGGGGGTCAACGCGTTTCGAACCGTGAATAGTGTAGGTTCTCCTCAGGACAGGGACTGGATGAGATTTTATCTGAAAAAGGGAATTAAGGGGTGGTGTCAAACATATATTGTCACACTGAGAAAGCCCTCCCTATCTCTACACACAAAGGTTGTACCTCGGCAGGAATGCTCAGCCTGTGTAGTTCTCCATGAATGCATTTTGTAAACTTGGCACTAGTGAAATCATGAGCTTAGATAATTCTCAAGTCATTCGACCAGTATGAGTTTTCGAGTGCTTACCTCAGCAAGCCGCAATTAAATATTTCTATTTATGGGTTCCACCTGGCTGGCATCTGAAGTACAGTCAAGTTTACCTGAAGAGTATTTTTTTAACCACTCTAGAATGTGTTGGGCAAGTATTTTTCAAATTTTTCCCAGTCTCTGATTATTTGTGCATTAACACTAACCCCAGTTGGGCTGCAAAAAATCTGGGCCTGAGTTAGATCTTGGCGGATAAATATTAATTCCCTAGGATAGAATTGAATTTATATTTCAGTGGAGAGGATATCTATTATCGTTGTGATGGAGTAACCCATCTGCCAATATGTAAATGAGGCCCTCTGTCTTTAACAGAATATATCCACCAGTAACAATTCGCCTTTTCACAATTAGTCACTGAATTCGACTGAAGAAAACGGCAAATAGTTTAATCTCTAGATTATTTGAAAATGTACTTTAGGCAACAAAGTGCCTTTCTGGACTATTTGTAGTTGCTTGTCAGTCAACCTCGAAAACAGTTTTTTAGTATTAGTAGGTAGAGTTAATTGAAATTTGAAGCGATTGATCTCTTTACTCAACCCAATTGTCCAGTAAATTACTTTGCGTGCAAGTGAATCTTCTAGAAATTCTGCAGGCCTTGAACCTTTGAGAGACAGTGGAAAGGTGACCTAGTTTCTATGTGTAAATTTTGCATGCGCTAATAAGGCAATTAAGCAGTCTGTGAATGAAAGCTCGGGAATCTACTTCTCACCGTTGTAATGAGTGAATACTTTTTGTAATCCATGCATTTACTTTCCAATACGTCTCACCTGCGCTTGCTAGTAATAATGTGCAGTTTATTTCATTTGTCTCTGCTTATAAAGCTTGGCAGTGCTGGACGGCATTCACTATAACTATCCAATAAGTAGTCCCTTGTCAAAAGGAATATCCACAGCTGGCGCTGGCCCAATAACCTGCAACATTTCACCTGCAAAGATAGCAAAATCCACCTGTGTTACAGAAATAGGCAAACAAAAAGTCCAAGAAGACGGGGAGCTGCTGCATTAAATCGAAGACTGACTGAAGGTGTCACGTAGCATTGCACAATTTGGCAGCACAACAGGCAACCATCATAATCCTTCTGAAGACAGGCAGTCTTGGAGCATAATGTATCAAGTTATCATTTTCTTTGACAGTCTAGCTGGTGTGAGATATAGCCAATTACATGCGAGTATCTCATGTGAAAGTTAACATAAATGAGTACGAGTCAATTGCATGACAGATTTGCCTCTGAAATGTCATTGGCCCAAGCTTGTTGTTGGTGTTAGATACAGTAGGTTGTATTTGTCTGGACCTTTGCAAAATAAATACTGTACCTCTGCTGAAAAATGCCTGACAAGGAAACCTGACTCAAAGTTTCTTTCCCTCACTCCCGCCACCCAAACTCCAACCTGGGAACAAGCTTAAGACTCTGGTGGAAACGCTGTTATCTGACCTGACTGAGAAGAAGAGGAAGCTCTGTTGATCAATTCATGAAGAAGAGTGAACCCTGACCAGGAGAGCAAGGCTGATTTTATTCAGACCTGAAAGGCGGTAGTCTTGAGGCAGCAAGCTTCCCAGTAACTGTGAGGTATACATTGCCCTGTTGGCCACAGCCAATCTGAAGTCCTCTGCTTTGCAGAGGATTGCAGTTGTAATGTGCCTGCATCACCTTGTCCCACCCATGCCCATTACTTAGCTTTGTAGCAGTCCATATAACTGCCAGCAAAGGCCACATGATGTTTGCTTTTCACTCATTGTCTTACAGCTGTTTCCTGTTAGCCAAGAGTGAACCACTATGTGGTTTTGGAGATGTTTTGGTTTAAAGTGTGACCGGACCCAAGCCCCGAGTCCCGATTGCTTATATGAACAACTGGATTTTGTGTGTGTCTCATGTCCTGTAGGTGGGTGCGCACTTTGAAATGTAGACCACAGCCAGCTTTTAACTAGAAACAGGCTAGCAAGTTCATTTCCAGCATCCGTAATGTCCTCATTTTATGACTTCAGAAACCAGTTGAAGCTCTAACTGGTCTGCTATTGAACTCTGGCTAGTCCCTCAAACCTGATGGCTCAGTTTACCATCAAATCTGTGAACTGGAAACTGGACCTTTTTGATTTGCACACCCTAAAAGTGTGGTTTTTGGTGGCTAGGAAAGCCAGTCCACTTTTTGTTGGGTATTCTAAAACATAATTGTGCCATTTTGGGCAGAATGTAAGCATTCAAATAACAAACTGCAAGGCCTTTTTTTTTGTTCTTCTGGGGCACTTTTTGGCATTGATATATTCTTTGTTGGATAGAAGATAGCTACTGTCCCTAAGACCTGGAGTGAACCGAAAGAACATCAGTCTCTCTGGGCTTGGAGCAGATAGATACAAGGTGCTGTGTAGTAGGCGGTTCGTGCTTTTTGGTGCTCACTTCACTTGTCATGTCTATCCACTCCTACAGTTTTTCATTTATCTGAGAGTTGTGCTTTTCTTTCTTTGTCAGGCACTTGCAGTTTCCTTACAGGACAGCAAAGCATCACGATATATGGCTTGCTCCCATGACTTGGAGAGAGAGTAGCAGGCAGGGCCATATCCTTACTACAGCATTTCTTTGTACTGGTTAATAGACTTTTATTATTCTGGATATATGCAAGTTCTTGTCTTTCAGGACAGTATTCATTACCCTTTGGTACCATTTGTGGGAACCAGAGCCATCAAGAAATACAAGCCCCATACACAATTGAATTTGAGGAGAATGTGCTTCTTGAATTTTTCTTTACTGGGCTTTCTAATTGGACAAGAAGAGGGTTGGCTTATAAGTGATATTTACAGTTTTGTAGATATGATCCAGGTGGCTTGAGCTGATCTGAATGTTACAAGTTGCAAGGCAGCCTCAGCCTATACAACCTTCCCATGTCTGTGAATCGTGTATCTTAAATTAGTTAAAAGTGATATGTTTTATTTACATGCAAACAAATATAAGGTTACAGAGACATTATAGTTAGCAAATAGAATTTAAAAAAGCTTACAAATTCACCCCAAAAAAAAGTTACAGGGACGTTATAGTTTGGGTCAGATTTTGCTCATACAAAACCCAGAGAAATTCAGCCGTTCTAGTTAGCTAAGTTAACTATGACTCGCGCCCCGCAATGCACTGCTTATGACCTGACATATTATTATATTTCTTATGACGTGGTCAGTGACATCACTTATTACATCACTGATGAAATCAGTGATGGCATCATCCAGTGACGGTGAGTGTTTAAAAAAGGTTTGAGTGTTAATTATATATTCCAAGGTGTATTGCTGAATCAGTTGGTGTATGAGTGACTGTATGGATGACTCAGTGGGTGCGTGACTGACTGTATATGTGAGTGATCTGTTATCTCAGTGAATGTATGGATGAGTGACTCGTTGTGTGAATGTGTGTATCTGTCTGGCAGTAGATGTCTAAGTGGGTGTATGAGAGTGTTATTGGGTACGTGAATGGCTATATGGGCGATTGATTGGTTTTCTGACTGCCTCTATGGTTGTCTGGGTATCTGTGTTTGTGGGTAAGGAGATGTGTGACTGCCTGTATGGATGAGTGAGTGGGTGAATCAGTGGCTTTATGGGGTACTGTTGCGTGTGTGAGAAGTTGTATGGGTTAGTGAGTGTATGGCATGCTGTGTTGGTGATTGAGTGCATGTGTAAGTAAGGGTGAGTAACTGAGTATGTGAAGCGTGGTATGCATGAGTGACGGGGTACATGAGTGACTATGCACGAGTGAGTGAATGTGAGAGTGGCTATATGGATGAGTGCATGCTTCTGTCAGTGACTGTATAGCTGAGTGTGTATCTGTTACTATTTGTGTTAGTGAGTAAGTGAGTGGGTGTGCAGCTGTTTGTGTGATTGACTGCATGGGTGAGTGCCTAGGTGTGTGAGTAGTTCTATGGACGGCTCACTCAGTGTGTGAGTGCCTGTATGACTGGATATGTCAGTGGCTGTATTAGTGAGTGGGACTATGAGTGGCAGTATGGGTGAGCGAGTGGATGTGTGTGTAGATCAATGAATCAGTGAGTGGGTGTGTAAGTTCTGATATGGCTGTGTGAATGGGTTTTTAAATGGTTGTGTGGGAGTGGCAGTGGGTTTATAAAAGATTCTATAGGGGTGTGAATGGGTGCATCATATATGCTGTGGATGAGGTCATCAGTGATACCATCAGTGATGTAACTGACCGTGTCATCAGTGATTTAATATGTGAGGTCATATGCAGTGCATTGCGGGGGTGCGAGTTATAGTTAACTCAGCTAACTATAACTGCTGGATTTCTCTGGTTTTGTATGAGTAAAATCTGACCCTAACTATAACGTCCCTGTAACCTTTGAGTTTTTTAAGTGAATTTCTAAGGTTTTTTTTAAATTCTATTTGCTAACTATAACGTCCCTGTAGCCTTTGGTTTTGTTTGTGTGAACTTCTAATGTTTTTTAATATTCTATTTGCGAACTATAACGTCGCTGTAACCTTTTCGTTTTTTGTGAATTTCTAAGGCTTTTTTAATTCTAATTGCTAACAATAACGTCCCAGTAGCCTTTTGTTTTTTTTAGTGAATTTCTATGTTTTTTTAACTAGCAGTCACGTTTGCAGAGTGGTGGAGAAAGGGGGCTGGGCCTCCGACCAGCTCTCAGGAATTCCGTTGCGTAGGACTTACAGGAGTTACCAAGAGGGATTCTTGGCCTCCAAGGTCCCTCAGAGGTAAAGTGGATTTAATCCCCCAACCAGTAGTGCGCCAGAAGACGCGTTTGCAGAGTGGTGAAGAAATGGGGTGTGGCCTCTGAAGACCTCTTAGCAATCCCAATGTGTGGGACTTACTGGAAGGTAACAGGATGGGTAGTTGGTCCCCAAGGACGTCCTTGGGGGGCCAACTACAACTCCTATTACCTCCAGTAAGTCCCAAACAGCAGGATTGCTGAGTTCAGATAGGCCACGCCCCCTTTCTCCACCACTCTGCAAATGCGCCTACTGGCACGCTCTTGGTTGGGGGATTAAGTCCCTTTCGCTGCTGGGGTCCTTAGGGGCCAGCTAGCCCTCCTGTTACCTCCAGTAAGCCCCACACAGCTGGATTGCTGAGGTGTGGTCAGAGGCCAAGCTCCCTTTCTCCACCACTGTGCAAATGCCCCTCCTGTTGCATTACTATTTGGGGAATTAAGTCCCCTTGCATTTTGAGGGTCCCTGGGGGCCAACTAGCCCTCCTGTTACCTCCAGTAAGCCCCACACAGTTGGGTTGCTGAGAGGTGGTCAGAGGCCACACGCCCTTTCTCCAACACTCTGCAAACATGCCTCCTGGTGCCCTGTTGCTTGGGGTATGAAGTCCACTTTAGTCCTAAGGCCCTCAGGATACAAGGGGACCTCAGCGCCCCACCGGCAGTGTGCCGAGAGGCACAATTGCAGAGTGGTGGGAAAAGGGGCCTCGCCTCCGACCATCTCAGCAAGCCCACTGTGTGGGGCTTACTGGAGAGAACAGGTGGCCTAGTTGGCCCCTAAGGACCCTCAGGAGCGAAGGGGACTTCATCCGCCAACCAAGAGCTCACCAGGAGGCGTGTTTGCAGTGTAGTGGAGAAAGGGGTCTGGGCCTCTGGCGAGTTGCCGCTTTAGCATTTTAGGAAGTAGAACTGTTCCCTCCCCCGCCCCCCTATCCCTTTAACCCTTTTGGGCCATGGGGACCCTATCCCCAGGGGTCTGACCCATTTTAAAAACTTTTATTAAATTGAAAAGGGCACACGGCCTCCCTTCCAAGGCGGATTTCGACCCCGGAGACCACATCCCCCTGGGCTAGGCCTATGTTTATATTTTATTGAAAAGGGCAGATTTCGGTCCCGGGGACCCCATCCCCCAATACCCAGCCAATTAAAAAAAGGGATGGTGACCCAGCGTCCCCCTTCTCTGGCCTTTTTTTCGGCCCTGGGGATGCCATCCCCTGGAGCTTGGCAAGGTCGTTGGGGACCGCGGGGGAGCCTCAAGGCCTCCACATTCCCTGCTGGCTCCCTGCCTCCTGCGGGAGCCGGCATTGCTTTTGGGCAGAGGGAGCTGCAAATATGCATCTCCCTCTCCCCAAAAGCAATTCTGCTTTGCTTTAAGGAAGCTGTAGCATTTTTCATGCTCTCGCTTCCATGAAGCGCAGCAAGGTTTGCTATGGATTGGCAGGAGCAGTGCTCTTGCCAAGCCATAGCAAACTGCAATGTCCCAGGGGTCAGTACCCCGGGATATTGCTGGAGCTGGTCTGGGTGGTGGCTCCCTCCCATCTTTGAAATAGCTGTGAGGGGGTTGTGGTGCCCAAGGCTCTTTGGCAGGGGCAGGAGTCCCCCCCACGCATTATTGTAAACTGAGCCCCCGGGAGGTAGCAGTCCCCGGGGGTGGCGCTGTGCCCCCCACATTTCACACTATAATTAGGCCTGGGGAGGTGGCGGTCCCTGGGGCTGCATCGGGGAAGACGCCTTGCCCCCATGCATTTCCCAAAATTAGTCCTGGGGAGGTGGCGGTCCTTGCATTATTAATTCAATAGCCCGCAGGAGCTGGCCCACCCAGAGGCCTAAAGGAAACGAATCGCAGGGGCCTGTGCTTCGTTTAAAAAAACAAATTCATTTGCGGATCCACAGTGAATCTCTCCAAATTCTTCTACAAATAATGGTTTGTTTGGCCCTGTGGGACCCCCTGAACAGGCCTAGGGGGGTCAATCAATCAATCAATAAATCAATCATGACACTTGTATAGCGCACTATCACCCGGAAGGGTCTCAAGGCGCTTGGGGGAAGGGGTCAGCTACTGCTCGAACAGCCAGGTCTTGAGTTGTCTCCTGAAGGCGAGATGGTCCTGGGTCAGCCGAAGGTGGATGGGGAGGGAGTTCCATGTCTTGGCCGCCAGGTAGGAGAAGGATCTTCCTCCGGCGGTTGCTCTTCGGATGCGTGGTACGGCGGCGAGGACGAGGCTAGTAGATCGCAGCTGGCGGGTGGGCGAGTAGAAGGTCAGGCGGTCGTTGAGGTACTTGGGGCCCAGGTCGTGGAGTGTGCGTGGGTGAGGAGCCTGAACGTGATCCTCTTGTTGATGGGGAGCCAGTGCAGGTCCCTCAGGTGGCCGGAGATGTGGCTGCGTCGGGGGATGTCCAGGATGAGTCGGGCGGAGGCGTTCTCCGGGTGGTTCTACCCTGCCCCCTTATCTTGTTTTTAACCTTTTTTCTTGTGACTCTGTTCAACCAAGTCACATGATGGCTGCCAACACTTCCTGATTTTAAGTGTTGGCAGCCAATCAGATCTCAGGCACGAGATCGGGAGCGTTCACGGATCCACCATGGCCACAGATGTATATCTGAGAAATCTTTAAATTTCTCAGGAGCAACTAAACGGATTTACACCATTTAATGAAAAAGAGTGCTTTCTGAACCAAGAGCTACCTACCTATTTGCCAAATTTGGTGGAATTCCGTTCAGCAGTTCGGACTGTAGACGTGCCCAAAGTTTCCTATGGAAATTAACATGGAGAAAAAGTGTTTTGGGACTCCCCACACCCCCATCCCCTTTTTCTTGGCCCCGCTTGACTATTCACCCCAAAACTTTCAACACAGCAGCTGAAGTGAGGGGCTTATTAGTTTCGAAAATTTCGTGAAGATTCGTGTCACGGCACCAAAGATATAGGCAAATGAAAAAAATGCTTTTCCTATAGAAACAAGGTCCTGACTATAATTACCTCACATTAAATATCCCCTCCGTTGGCAAAGCCCACAAGTTGTCAGCCAACACCAGTCCTATTTGCTTTGCCAATGCTTGTTTTACATATGTGTATTTTTTGTTTTGGTAACATTACTAACGGACTACAACTTTTATTTTTTTATGTACTACTTGATTAGGTTCTATAGTATTATTGTAGAAGTACTGTTATGTTATGCATTATAGCTAAAACGTAAGCAGCATTTCAAATATTTCAGTTTGTTACTTCATTTTGGTGAACACCATGGTAGGCTCTTTTTATGAGTAAGTGCTGTTTCAAGAACTTGAGGGATCCAATGGGAACAGGAGGTGGTTGTTTGATTAGGTGTTTGTAGTTGTGTTACAAAAAAGTTTACTAAGGAGTATTACCTGATAGTTTGTTTTATGTGGCGTTTACTTCATCCAATACATCCTCTGATCCGACTCTTGTTCTTGTTTTGGCAGCTGGTCCTTCCTCCAGCTAGAAAGCAATAGCAGCTTTAATGACAGTCTCCAGGCTTATGCGGCTGGGGTGGCAGAAGCAGCAGTTACGAAAAAGGTAAGCTTGTGCCCGTCAGCCTCCTATCTTCTAAAGCTCCATAAACCGCAGTTCAGGTGGCCCCTACCCGCACTCCTTGATGGAGCTCCTCATGCTGGCCGCCCCCCACTTTTGTAGTACTAGTTGGGGCACCTGTACTGTACTGAAGGTATGACAGAATCCTGAACAGTGTTGTCCTCAGTGCTCAGCAGACACTTTATATTTCTTTGTTTAACTGTTCTCCATTATGAGATCTTCACTAAATTAATAAATTCTGAAAACGTCACACCATTTTAGGACCCCAGAATGCTTGACAGAAGAAACTTTTTTGATAATGTATTTATGGTTTGGCAAACGTATACTTGTCTATAAATATTCCAAATTATTGTGTTCTTAATTGTGTATGATGGCGAAATACCCTAGTAATGGCATTGTAGAGGCAGCAACCTCCAAAAATCTTTAAGTTTCTGAAAAATTTAAGAAAGTGGGCTAACAGACTCTGCAGCCTCGTATAAAGACAGCAACAGCCCAGTTTTTTAAAGTCCCCGGGTTAAACTTACAATACAGGAGGGCACTGCTTTAGCCATCCAGGGACAGTTGAGTTTGTACATAACATAAGGCTTTTGGTTTTGGTGCTTTTGGTTTCTTCCAGTGATAGTGTTTACAAGTGGGGATGGGGTGAGGGACAGTTTAACTTGATCCCCAACCTTAAATGGGCCCCATCTGCATCTTTTAATCTACAGATGTTCTTGTGCAGTTCTCTTTTTGCCACAGGAACATCAGAAACAAATCCACATGCTTTGTATGTTAAGCACCTCCCAGCTAGTCATGTTATTCATTGCAGCTTAATATGCCAGAAAATGTCTAGGAGGACTTTAAAGCGACAATTCATCCCCATAGAAGTAGAACAGTTTCCTGGGCTGCCTCCGAGACTGCAACTGGTGCTTTTTGTATGGGGAGTGGCCCTCTGCACTGCTTTGTAAATGTACTGTGCATTTTTTGTGACTTAACTAATGATTTTCGTCAAGTAGACCCCGGGATCTGCATGTCCATTTGAGGTGGTCAATATGCCAACAAAAGAAGTTTGATGACCGAGCATAGTTTGTTTCAAAAGGGATAAACAGTCAGTCGTAAGAAAGAGGTCTACGGTAACCCTTTGCCAGGCAATGAGGTGAATGGATGAACGTTTAAGGCTAGGGACCGTTCGTTTTACCTGTACCACTCTTTGGAGGATGTCTCACTAGTGAGTCGAATATTGCATTGTCAAAACTGGTAAATCTTTAATTTGAACTACTAAGCAAAGACAATGTGTGGCATGTTTCCTAGAAAAGTGTCTTCCCAATTGCCTTTATTTATGCACAAGGTTAGTGGGATCCAGACTTTGGTCTCCAAGAAGCCTTAGCAGAATTTCATGCGAGTAAGACTGAATTAAGAACCTCTCTCCCAAAGGCATTTTTTTCCAAGTAAACCTCAGTATGTTGCTATATATTTCTTTCTGAACCCCTTCTGTTGGCAGAAAGGTTTCTTCACACCATGTGAAACACACCTTTAAGTTTTACACTTAATAAAGGAGATTACAAAGCCTAAACAATTTGTTGTCAATTATGGTCCCATTCATATATGTTTAGTAACATCCAGGTAGTTCTTATCACTCTCTATTGTGTACTGCATAAAATGTTGTTACCAAATGGCCTACAAATGGTGGCCCAAATCAAGCCTAAGATATAAGTGGCGTGGGAGCTGGAGGAGGGTGGCAGGAGGTGTTTCCTTCAATCCCTCTCAGAAATAAATGATTGGTGAAATCAGTAAAGCATTTGACTGATCAGTCCACACATTTATGAGACCTTCCTTCCAGGGGTGTGCGAAATCCAAGTAATTTGCTTTCGCATAATTGCACCAATTTTTCACAAACTTATGTGAAATTACTCATAATTACGTGAAATGCAAATCTGTTATTTTTGCTATATTTTAGCACAAAATAACCCTTGCATCAATTTTTATACAAGGCTACATTTGAACAAAAGCATGGCAATTAACAGCAGTTTGTGTTCTGTTCTTGTGTGTTTGTTGTGTATTTTTACTTCAAGTGGCGCATAATTACACAAAATGGTGCAATGGCATAATTGGGGAATTTCACATAACATGGCATTCTCACAAGTATGTGAATTACTCCAGCGTAATTTAAATTTAATTGCCTATATTTGTCCCCAAGTGGACCAATCTTCGCTCCAGAAACTGGTTAACTAATGTTTTATCTTCTGGTTGTCCGTCTCGCATTTCTGTTTTGGTATTTGTGCTAAACGTAATGTGTATAAGTTTGCTTTTGTGTTCAGTGTTTGAGCATCAGTGGGGGTCTCAGAAAGATGTGCTATTTACCTGTAATTTTAGTTCTTCACAATTTAAAATGTAAATGATTTCAGGGACGGCCTGTGTGCCTCCCAGAAAGCCAGATTGAAGCTTTTGTTGGGACTCTGACACCCACCCGCTCCTATCATTTGAAAGCAGACCAGGTTAATAACTGCTGGGGACGCCCGTCTTTCTTCTGCCGCCCTCATGCTGTGGGGTTCGTGATCAGGGGCAAGCTCTACCAGGACCACGAGTCCCAGCTTTCTCTGCGGCTTGCTACTGCCAACACATTTCCATTGCGCCTGGAGGTGCTTTACATTCAGCTGTGGGCTCCCGCAGCGTGGGACGCGCGCAAGCATTTCTGGGCCAAGGGCTGGCCCTTCAGCGCCAGGAAGAGGCAGGGCTGGGCCACCCCTCTTTCAGCCATCAACATTTAGTGATTAAGTGACTGAGGTGAGTGTCCCACCACTTTGAAACCGTCTTTAAGTATTAATCATGGGGAAGCACACAGGGACATTCACACTGCTACCACTAGCATCAGTAGCATGTTAGAAAGGGTTGTTGGCATTGTTTCTAGTGAAATCGAACTCAATGAACAACGCTTATCCTTGGGAAGTGAGGCATTACCGAATGGTCCAACAACAGGAGGGTCGCGAGTAGATTTAGCTACACGATCCGCAGCCAGTCATATGCCTACAATTGCATCTAGCATTACGACATCCCTGGGAACTAGTGCTAACAATATAGTCCTCTCTAGTGGCAGCTCTAATGGTGCTGATATGCCTGAACTGCAGTCAAACATGGACACACTAGCGCCCGCCGCAGTTCCAATGGCCAGCGCAAAAGGAAGCCTGGGAAACCCACCAGTTCTAATAGAAAACAACCCATTTTTCAGCCTCATCACGTACTGTCTTGAGCTCATGGATACAGTCTCCATTCTATTGTCCATATCCCCGAGGTGGCACAAATTAGTTCTATTAGTACACAGACTGATGCTGCATCCTTTACGTCTACACACAATGTTTCCGGGGATGCATTTTTTTATACCGTTGTTGATACTGCCTTTGTACGAATCAAAGAGTTGATAGACAAGAACTTCACCTCACTTTTAGAACTTTTAGACCATTTGGATGCTATAGTGAACAAAATGAGTGGGCAACAAGAGACTATTCATACTGTTGCTACCGTAGGGGTGGGTTTGCCCTTATTATTGATGCTGGGTCGAGCCCTGACCCAAGGATCCCTACCCCAACTCTGTCCAAAGGCTCTTCGCTTGATAACTCATGTGTAACATGTAGCAAAGTGAAGGAATTCTTTTTACCCAAGCTTAATGCTGAGCATGAAAATCATCCCACTTTTAAAAACGCACAAAACATACCTAGGACTGCCAAAACCTGCCCTCCCCTAGCCAGTCCGTATCAGTGATTAACCTACCTGGGGAGAACTCAAAGTCAGGCAGTCTGAATAGTAGCTTACCTAACCCCAAGAGAAGGGACACTATGAGTCTGATATGGAGGTTCTAGGACTGCCGCCAGAAGCATGCCCCTATGTTTTAGTGCTGGCGGGGGTGCCAACGCTAAAGAAAGAACAGGTGGAGACCTGGAATCAATTATGCAACAGATGTGTGGACTAGCTATCCAAACATAGGAGGTTTAAGTCGTCAGAAATGAATATCATCATCATGGGAAGAAGAGTAGGGTGGGTGGGAGTGTCACCGAAGAACATCGAAGGAGCTTGCATTGTGATTAATTTTCGCAGGCCATCCGTAGTTAGATCACTATTGAGGACACAGGAAGACTTCACCTTCAACTCCACACATCTATTCATTACCATTGGGTTATTTTTTATAAACCACCCTCTGGGCCCTTGATAAATGATGCCCAACAACCATTTGCACATACAATAGGTTCCTACCACTGTCTGATCTGGATAAGCAGGATTGTCTAACGCCACCTTTGGTAACCAGTGAATCTACTTTTATACCGAAAACTAATGTGCGTCCCTCTGAGCCAACTGAACATGTTACGTTAAACAAAGCAACTAATGATTGCAATTTAAAAGTACTAAGTTGGAATGTCACAGGTGTAGCGTCAAAAATATCTTTACCAGATTGACTAGATATAGTACAAGAGCAGGACATTCTTATGTTTCAGGAGATCTGGGCAACCCAAGATTTATATATCAAAGGGTTTGAATGTTTTAACACACTTGACCCTATTCCTAAGCTTGGTCGTCCATCTGGAGGCCTTTCAATTTGGGTCAATATTGCTTCTGGAGGTAGTGTTAGGGTTTTAAATACAAAAAATGATACATTTCAAGCGTTAATATATAGAAGGGGTGTATCTATATGTTTAATTTTTATAATAATGATTTTTATTCTGTACCTAACACAAATTTGGTTAATTTGTTAAATTTTATCTCAACCCTGCAACAACACAATAGATTGGGTAATATTGTTGGTATCTGTTTGGGGGGTGACATTTACGCAAAAATTCCTAGGGATATCACCTCAATTACAGGACTAAGTACTAAGATGTATCGATGTAACGGGGGCATTGAGTTACATGATCATTTGCTTAGACATAATCTGATCAATGTGATGGAAATTGCTGCGGTAACTAACAACAATGACCTCCCCGAACCGACATTTTGAGAAAGGGGTAGTGCCTCTACTATAGATTACGTTTTTATTCCCCATGTCCTTGAGGATTGTTCAATGAAAGCCAAGGTTGTCCCGACTACTCATGGCGACCACAACCATATTGTAATAGAATTGAGAATTAATCCTAAGCCGATATACAATAACGAGTGTGGTGACAGGAATTTGACAACCGCTACAGATAACCTAAGAGTGATTTGGCGAAGAGTCAACTACACCAGTCTCTTTTTAGGTTTCGCACTGCGAAACTCTATTGTGATCGTTTCTGCTTTCAAGGAGTCAAGGGAGACAGGAGACAAGTGATATGCACGCGCAACCTTGCGAACTGGGATCAGGTCGCGCGTGTTTCCTGTCTCCCATGGCTCCTTGGAAGCAGACTCACATGCACGCACACACACACACATACAGATCCCCCCACCCCCCGCCGCCGCGCATACACACACGCAGGTACACACAGACACATACATACAGACCCCCCCCCCCTTACACACATTCCCTACCTTGGCTCGGCATGTCTTCTCATCACAGCTTGCGCAGGGACAGCCAACGTGCACACGCACGGCGACGGCGTCTCCTGCGCTACAACCGTGGTTTCGGTTTCGGCCTAACCTTGTTCTGTGCTTGTTAACAGGATGCCCTGCCATACTATACTTTATTAAAATACAGAACTGTCCGCTATAATCAAAGTGTTCATTTTGTAAGAAAAACGTGTATATATCTTCAACGTAATAATGTTCTATTGCTTTTTTTGAAAGCGTGAATGATAAAAAAAATTTTGTATATCGACATCATCTTTTTATATCACCTCGAACATGCACTTTCCTCATATTCTCTCACCTGACGATTGCATAACGGAGTTTGCCTTCACGCAAGGGTGGCGCACGTTTGTATTGGAAGTAATGAGGTCGCTATAATTAAAACGACACCTTGATGACAATTAATAGATTGGAAGAATTAGTACAGTTCCCCCTGGGCCCGCAATCAGCCGCTGCAGTCAGCAGCTCGGTCCATGGCAGTCATGTGATAGGGCCGCCGACCACGGATGCAGGTTTGCTGCCTTCCTCGCGGGCCCATCTCTCCCACATAACGGGCCCGCAGTGCACAGCAGGCTTGTGAGGCTGCGGTCGAGGAGAGACGGCTACCAGGCAGCCGTAGGGTCGGGCGCTGCAAAACACCTTTAACGCCGCTCGATCTCCGCACCACAAATCTGCCCGTTTTTGGGCCCTGGGCGCAGATTGTGGCAGGTATCAGCTCATCGTGGGAGCAGCCACTTGATTTTGGTCCTCAGTGCGGGAAAGACCGAGGTTGATTCTGGATGCTTCTCCCACACCGGGCAGCTCAGTACACCCGAGAGTGTAGACCGGGAACGGAGGGAGGTCTGTCAGGTGGGTCCCAATGCCTTCAAGGAGCTCCTATTGATGGACTGCACCAGTCCAGCCTACAAAATGTAGTAAGTGTGCCTAAGCGCTTTACTGGTAATGTGCAACTATTAACAGTTGAAATCTTCCTCTTTATTCGGATATGTTGCCTAATTGCACAGGGCCTCTGACTCTGCAGCACGCGCACCCTCACTTAGCAAACTACTTCAGCATGCAGCAGAGAGGTGCGAGTCACGGTGGTTTTTGTCGTTTCGGTTTGCAATGAACGTTTGCTATGCCTGCTTGAATTAACTTCTTCGTTTTTAAAGTTAAGTGGTATCCAGACATGCTGTGCTGCCTCCAATAACATATACTTATTTCGTCCGATGTCTGTTGTGTCAGAAACCGTGCACGAGAGACTGCACTATGTTCATTATCCGGTATGAATGTTTTCATTATCCGGTATGAATGTTTCACCCAGGCCTGGAATTTTCTTTGCATTCTAATGTGTGTTGTTATTAATCGTACCAAAATGAAAGAAAAAAAAACCCAGACCAAGTCAAGACACAGTGAATAAGTAGAAAACACTTT
Source organism: Lissotriton helveticus (assembly GCF_964261635.1). Lineage (NCBI taxonomy): Eukaryota > Metazoa > Chordata > Amphibia > Caudata > Salamandridae > Lissotriton > Lissotriton helveticus. The sequence goes on along the minus strand of NC_136072.1, from coordinate 909,512,307 downwards.
ACCCCCACCCATTACAAGGGCACTAGGTTAGTGCCCTTCCAATTATAGTGCTTTGCAGATGTTTGAAGGTCTTCTTACGAGTTTTTTTTGTTGCTCAAATTGGTGTAATTTCTGACATTTATATTTTTCCCTAGTCTTCATTACTTGATATTGCTCGTAAGAAAGTGTCACTCATAGTCGTTGAATTGTCACTCATAATTGCACTGAAATTATGAAAATGTCACACTTAGCAATTTGAAACCTTGGCAGCTATGAGGTTTCTCTAGTAATTAACCAGCGTATGTGTAAGCATTAAGGCACGAATTCACCCCCTTAATTATCTAGACAAGGCCTTTGTGAGGCTTAGACGGACCCTGGGCATTTAACCCCTCAGGCCCCGGGTCTGGGCTAGGCCATAACATACAGCTTTGTTGTCAGGGTAAACCTGCAGCAGGTTTCAGGTGTAATTAATGATGACATCTCATTTAATTTCACCCTTTTTTTTAACAAAAGCCACATCGTTTGCTTAATTGGGCCATTTTCTGTGAATGGAGCACACTCACATTTTTCTGTAAGATAACTATATTGGTGATTTTATTGTGTGTTACTCTGCAATTGGCATTGCTTGGTCACGAGGAAGCAATGGTAATTCATTGTTTTTAACTTTGTAATTTTAGCTGAAATCGTAATTGTTCCTTGCACATTTTTATGGAGTAATCCAATTAATTACAGTTTGATTCTGTTTTTCTGTTGTAGGGAAACTGAACAAGGTCCTTTTTGAACAGGAACACAATAATATCTTGGTTGTGTCCCAAAAAAAGCATGAACTCCTCCTTTCTAGTACATTTAACTGCATTATCTACTGACCCACCATAGGCCCTCTGGTGTCTCAAAGCCTGGTTTGCGCTGCTTAAAACTATAAATAAAAAAATATAACTAAGGTTTCATATAACTGCACAGAAAGAAACACATTGCCCTGGACCCCCTTAAAAGCTTGCATGTCGTTTTTTTGTTTATACATAATGATAATCGTATTGTATTGCTGCCACTGCAAATTACTTTGTAACAATCAAACTAGGCTACACACACGTTGAAGTGAGGTAGGTGGTTTATGTGCAGCAACAAAACTCATATAGATAGAAAGTCAAGTAAGGTTACAATCTGGTAGGCCAGAGAGGGCTCCTTTCTGTCAGATGTTTTCTAGGAAAGGCGTCTATTGTAGCTTATCACCGGTGGAAGACTCCTATGAACTAGTCGGTCAGTTTTCAGCTGTTTTCTAAAGAGAAAGTGGTTTGTGTGCTCAAGGATTACTGAAGAGAAAAGCGGACACTCAGACACGTCTAAGGTCATGTCGTCCTCTCGGAAGCAAGGGACTTTTAAAAACTAAATGCATAATATTTGAAATTTTAACATTTGAAATTAGGTTTAGGCTGCTTATTTAAACCCTCCCCTGCTGATGACGGAACCGCTCCGTCATCAGCTGCAGTGGCGCTGTGCTGATGACGGAGCAGTTCCGTCACGGCCCGCTCGGCGCGCCTGCGTGGCGCGAATTCCGCGCCTGCGCTGGACGTTCCATTGAGTGGGCGGGGCCGTGACGGAACCGCTCCGTCATGAGCACAGCTCAACCGCGGCTGGTGACGGAGCGGTTCCGTCACCAGCATGCGGCGGCCGCCCCGCCCCCTTAGCAATGCGGCGAAATAGCCGCCCCAGTGAAGGGGTTAAGAAATGCATTATTAGACCATTAACTTGGTTAGAATGATTTGCTTCCTGTCTCCCATGGCTCCTTGGAAGCACACACACACGCACACACACACACATACAGACCCCCCCCCCCGCCGCCGCGCATACACACCCTCACATAGAGAACCAACACCCCCGCCCCGCCGCCGCGCATACACACACGCATAGAGAACCCCCCCGCCGCCGCGCATACACACACGCACTCACACACATGGAGAACCCACCCCCGCAGCCGCGCATACACACACACACGTACACACACACACACACATACATACAGACCCCCCCCGGCGCTTACACACACACATCCCCTACCTTGGCTCGGCGTGTCTTCTCATCACAGCTTGCGCAGGGACAGCCAACGTGCACACGCACGGCGACGGCGTCTCCTGCGCTACAACCGTGGTTTCGGTTTCGCGGCCTAATCTTGTTTGTGAATGAATGAGATTTGAGCTATGATTTTGTAACAGTCAGGCCAATGTCGCCCCATTGGCGATAACACAGTTCCGTGTGCTGTAAATTAATTTCAAGGGCATACTGATGCACACCATTAACATCTGATTCGACATCTTACTACCATTAGAAGGCGTCTTATGTGTTGAGTGATAGCCGGTGGCTTCATATATTGTAGTGGTGTAATCTGTGTTGCGTTTATAGCGCTGGGACGCCCAAGGGTATCCAGGCGCTCTATAAAGATTAGATTAAATATTGCTGCTCTCCCGTGTTGAATCTGTTTCTGAATTTCAGTAGCCCTCACACCGATTCACATGATCTTGTTATGGCTTAAAGCTAAAATAGGGCGAGTTTCACATCGGATCCAATTACAGGTTGTAGGTACCTACACCTCAGAAACCCTATTCTCCCGGGCTCACCCATGACAACCCTCAAATGCCAGAAACAAAGAGCCCTATTATCCATCCTAGATACATTACTCAGTGAGGAGCACTACAGTCACACACTAGGTTCCATTAAAATCGCCCTACTTGAAAAAATAAATAAAGACCAAATTACTGAGAGCACTATGCTAGGCTTCCCCTTCTTGGTCTCAGACAATGCAAACTTTTTGACAGGAAATATCTTACTACGTTAGTGATCCATAACAATTCCTACTCTTCACCCTGTCTGACGAGGAAGGCCTATCTTCTCCAAATAACAAGCATTGCAATGCAACAGATCTCGCATTTACGCGAGTTTGAGTTATTGACATTGTAAATGACAATGCCTTTTATTTAGGTTTAAAAACGAAAACACAAATAAAAGGCATTGTTTTTGCAATGTCAATAGCTCAAACTCTGCGTAAATGCGAAACCTATTGCATTGCAAATGCTTGTTTAAGATAATTGGGGACTACCCGAGACTCATTGATTCATGTTTGTCATTACATGATTTTAACCCCGAGTTAATTAGTGCCTTCTCAAAATTATGCAAGGGTATTATTTATATTATCTAAACCAATCCTGGGAGTACAACATGGACCAAGATAGTTTAATGGCGAAAGTTCATTAATCAATAGACCGCTTCGTAGGGCACTCTCAATAACCCCCAGAAACCCCTCCCTTGTTAAATCATTAAGGAAAAAGTATAAGGTAGCCGGTAGAACTTGTGAATGAGCGCTGGGACGCACTTGCACAGGCTGCCATGCTAAATAATGGGAATGCTATCTGGGCTGCGGTCAAAGACATGAGATCCTTAGGCCAACCATTGTCTTCGATAAGCTGCAATATAACTAGTGAGGCATGGGTAGCCCATTTTTCTACGATCTATTCAGTACCAACACAGATTGCGGCTTGTATGGAGCATCAGGCCTCCCCATGAATCTCATTATCCTTACGTGAAGTTGCGGATGCTATCGATCAAAGTTTTGGAAATAAAGCCCCTGGACCTGAAGTGTTGCCCATTGATTTGATTAAGTTTAAACCGGAGTTCTGGGCGCCGCTTTTATTAAATGTTTTTAGTAACTCGACTAATGCCCCACTCCCAAGTACTTGGTCAACAAGCACTATTGTACCAATCTTCAAAAGGGGCGACTGTTCACAGCCTAATTGCTACAGGCCGATCTCCCTGATAGACAATGAAATGAAAATTTTAGGGAGGATTTTGTATAACAAGATAAAAACATAGGCCGAGGAGGATTGTATTTTACAACTGTGCCAATTGAATTTAGAAGTAAAGTATGAACTATTGAACAATGCCTGAATCTTAATTTAATTATTGAGAAGTATACTATAGCCCAACAATCCGCCTTATATTTGGCTTTTATGGATCTTACATCGGCCTTTGATTTTGTTAATCTGTCTCGTTTATGGTCTACCCTTTTTAGAATATAGTTTACCTGAGGTTTTAGTTCACTTTTTAGCTTACCTGCATAAGGACCTGAGAGCTCATGTGAGGATCAATAAGAGTGGGGAGGTTTCAAATGACATCAGAGTCGATAGAGGGGTAAGGCAGGGGTGTGTCCTAGCCCCACTGCTTTTTATTTTACATATTAATGATTTACATAAATCTTTGATCGTACTCACTAATGATGTCCCTAGAATTAATGGTAAACTATTCCCCACCCTGCTGTATGCCGACGATGCAGTCCTTGTGGGCCGAATACCCAATGCCTTACGTATTTTAGTGTGGGGTTTTATGGATTTTATTAGTAGTTTAGATTTGTGTACTAATTTAAAAAAATCGTTTATTATGTCTTGTGGCCCGAAAAAGTATCTTTTAAACACGATCACTGTAGAAATTCAAAAATTATTATGCACTAGCACTTTTCCCTACTTGAGCCTAGTTTTTGCTGCCAAAGGGTTTTGGGTTGACCATGTGGCATATAGCAGGAATAAGTTTTCCAAAGTTATTAATTCAATTCTTGGTTTACCGCTGCCCGAAAGGACAGGGATAATGTTAACGCTCTTGAAAATGTATAAATCACAGTCATTCCAACAGTTACATATGGCGCAGAGGTATGGGGCTACACAAAGAGTAACCATATCCAGCTCGGAGAAAATAGATTTTATCGAAAAATCTTGGAAGTACCGATCTCCACATAACCATATATTTGTCATGCCAAATAAAAATTGCACTGTGTTGTCTTCTGATCGTCTGGGAGGAAATGCAAAGGGAGGAGAATAGTTTTCATTATGTTTTGCACTGCTGGGATGGGTTACCGGTGAGTCTTATTTTTTTTCTCTGGGGAGTCTTGGGTGGGATTTTTTTTTTTTTTTAGATCAAGTGGGTTCTGCACATTTTCACTCCGTTGCACTCTCTCTACAGCTGATATACATGCATTGGATGAACACGCTGATGGGATACTGTGGACCATACAAGTACCAGACCCAGTACTGCGAGAAGCTGCGAGCCTATGTAAAGGACAATCTAGCCTGGATGCAGGAGCAGATGCAGTCTGGAAAAGATCCAGAGTACTGGCATCAGGTGGGTCAGTTGGAAAGGCTTGGGATATAAGGGAGGGAAGGTGCAGAATATTCACCTGCATTCAGGTTGGTCCATACCTTGTTTTCCTGACCAGCCATATTCCTTTGCGGTTGCTAATGGGTGGTTCTTCCCTGGCGATGATAGTAATAATAATAATAATAATCCACATTTGTATAGCGCACAATCACCCGTTAGGGTCTCTAGGCGCTGGGGGCCGTCGGGAAGATTAAGCAAGCTATTGCCCAGAGTCGCATGGTGCTGGGCTAACCTGCCGCCGGAGCCGGGGATCGAACCCTGATCCCCAGATTCCAGCGTCAGTCGCCCTGGCCGCAGCGCCACACCTCTCCCAGTTAAATCGCTTTTTCATGAGGAGCTGTCTTGTATATGTTCCTTGCTTCCACTTCTTCCTCCACATACTCCTTAGGCACTGTCTTCCTCCTGACATATTTCTTCTTCTATTTCATTGCTGGTTGATTCTGCCATTTCTGATTACCATTCCTACCCTGAGTTTTGCTTTGTCTGGAGTAGTTCCCTTTAACCAGATTCCCCCATTCTCGTTCCTGTGGCATTACGGACTGGCTCCTCAGACCTTTTCTTGCCATTTAAACTAATCGGTCCATGTTTTGTCCTTCCCACATCGCTCTCCAATGAACAGTGAAAAAAGTGCTTCTAAACCATTCCCTTGACATTTTTGAAGCTTTAACGATGTTACAATTTGACACACAAATACGCTTTTCTTTTGTTAGAAGTACGAAGTGCAAAACTACTTCAGGAAAGGTTTTGCTCAAAAGAATTTACTCACCCACTGGTTTCCTTAGGAATAGATCTGCCCCGTTAAGTGGGAATGTACTGAAGGTTTGTGGGGAAACTTAAAGGTTTGTGGGTATTAACAAATTCACAAATCCATTTGACCCGTTTTCACCGCAGAAAAGGTTAAAAATGTGCTTTTGCAAGAAGAAGAAAAAGTAAACAGTTTGACAATAAATACATTTGCATTGGTGCTGCAGACTTTCTCAATTTACATTTGGTTAAAAAATTAATTCTTAAGAACTTATTGAAGACGTTGGAGATTTACGACTGTCTCTGGGAACTTGACCACAGTGTCTGAAGTAGAGAAAATAGTCTTGTAAATCATATTTTTGTTTTAAAGGCATGCAGGCACTATTTTGTAGTGCTTACTGTATTTGATCACAACTGAGGTAAGGATGGAATAGGCACGCAAATTGCACCTTATTGTTACTGATTCATAATCATTCCAAAGAGGGTAGTGATTAGGTTGGCTTGGAGACTGAAGTATTCAATAACCCCCAAAAAATGATTTTCCTAATAAGAGGTCAATAACTAACTCTGCCTTAACACCAGTCTTTTATGAACCTCAATTTAAATTGAGTGAACATGTTTTAAGTATTGCATGAACACGAAACTGCATCAAATATCCTTCCTTCTGACTGCTCCCGGTCCCTTTTTCTGTGACTGATCAGGCGCTGTCTAACTGCCTATGTATTTTGTTGGGCAGAATGTGTGACTACGTTTGTGGCCTGTGTTAGATGTTAGACAGGGGCACTTGGCCATCATTGTCTGTTAATGCTGGAGCATCTTTCTAACAGTCTACCATTCCTAACTCTGTCAGGCCTGCATTCTTCACAGTTCTCTTTCCTTGCTTTATTCCTTCGACCCCATGCCTGCCTTCTGACTCCTGCAGCCATTTTTTTTAGGTCTCGGTGAAGCGAGCGAAGCTCGCTCTCGCCAAAGACCTATAGTTAGCGTGTCAGCTTTCCAGCAGCTTTCCAGGAGGACAGCACTGGCCGCGCGCGGCGATTTGTTAAGGTCACGCGCACGAGAACGCGCTCGCGGCCAGGTGCTGTCCTCCTCGAAAGCTGCCTCCCTTCCCCGTGCAGGGCGGGCCGCCGCGCTGCCTGCGGCGACCCGGAAGCATTGCCGGCCAAACCGGAAGTAGGTGCTCCTCCCGGGCTGCTGCAGCCGGATGGCCATTTTCTCGATCCGCTACTTTTCTTCCCTTTCAGTTCTTTTCTGCCGGGACGTGTCTTTGCCCCCAGTTCCTGCGGGTGTTTCCTGTCCCGTGCGGGCTGGGTGGACTCTGCCTGTTTGTAGTGTCAGCGGTCTTGTGACCTTCGCTTGTGGACGGGGGTGAGTTCACCAGGCTGGCAGCGGGCAGAAGAGACTTCACGCTGAGCCGTGCCCGCGGGGGCTTTGAAACTTGGGAGCGTTCACCGGAGGATGCCTGCGGACAGACGGACCACCTCAGCGCCTCACACGTGTCCTCTGATCACTGACCGAGGGGCGCTGCGTGCACCGTTTAATGAGGGCAGACAACAGGAATCGCCCGTGTTGTGTGGCGATCTTGCGGCCCCTGTGAGAAGCGTGGCCTTGGAAACTGGGCTTCACATGCGTGTGGGCACTATTTTCGCTGAAACTTGTTTGTAATTCTCTCCGAGGTGTGGCTATAGCCCAGAATTAGTACCAGGGGCAGGAATAGCGGAGCAGAGCGGGAACTGCCAGGTATGTCATTGCACAGACTAAGTGGTGGGGGCATCGGCATGAGAGGGGAGTACGGGCGCAAGAGTGCATGTTGAGCTGCCTGATTGTTTTCTGAATGCAGCTTTCAGTGTTATAAGCAGTATCACACAATTCTGTTAGATGGTCTCCGAGCACCAACGCACCTTCAACATACAGGGAAGTCACAGCCACAGCCTTCTTCAGTGGGGTGTAGTGGGACTCGTGCAGGGACATATGAAGCTTAATGACCTCATGTCAGATGCTTACCAAATGTAATCAGCACGTTTTAGACATCTGTAAAAATAGTTTACAAGCACATTTATTGCTACTGAAATAGGTAAACAGGTGATGGGGTGCTTGAAAACATTCTCAACAGCTCGAGCGCGCGCCTCTACCCGACGTGCAAATGCTACAATCATGTCATTGCTCCCGCTCCACAACACTTCATTCCACACCTCTCAAAGAAAACCCACAAAAGATCTCAACTTGTAGCCATCAAAAGAACCAAACCCCTCTTAACCTCTACTGCTGGCAATTTTTGTAATGTACTGCAGTTTTTAACAGTGCAGCGTTCTTCAATCCTGCCTCCTGACACTTTTTTTCCAGACTTTTATATAACGCGGACTCGACCCGAAGGTATCAGATCGGTTTAGATAGGCACCAGTTGCATCACAAACAGACACATTCATTACATTAGGAACAGGAAGAGTAAGTGGTGTGCACAGAATGTTGAGCCCCCCCCTGCCGAGACTTAACCCCAGTTCCCCAGCTTCGAGTTCGACCGTTCCAGCCGGTAGGCCATATCCTCCGATGAACAGACGGATAGACGAGGTAGGGGTTACAGGACATTAATCTTTTCCCTGGCATCAGTAACCATGAGTGGTGGGCTTTGTTTGGTGAGGGTTGGTCCTACAGTGGTGTATTTCGTAGGAGAGGGATGGATGTTATGATCCCTTCAACTGCAGCAATGTGACCGGTATGTCATGGGTTACCCCCTGCGGTTGGTCTGCAGGGGAGGCGAGTGGTTTGTTTTACAGCTTGACACGATGTTGTGCTCCTTCAAAAGTGTTTGCATGTCAGAGCCTTCGGGGGTGCATTATTTTCAATTTTTTTGGGCCTTGGGTTGTTTCTTTCGTGACTTCTAACAGGCCTAATGTTGCCCTGTCCGATACCCAGCACCCCTTTAGCAGGGGCACTTCGGACCTCATCTTGCTCCTTTTCGGTTGCTGCTTTTCACTGCCCCACGTTCTCGTGTATGGCATTTTACAGCATGACTTGACTGTGTCAGAGTCCCCCTGTCATTTGTATCCATGCTCCCAAAGGGAGAACCACTGGTGCATCATCAGAGCTGTGTGAATGACAGCTGTGAGCCCGTGCCTAAGGTGCATCAGAGCTGTGTGAATGATAACTGCGTCAGCCCCGTGCGTGAGGTGCATCATCGGAGCTGTGTGAATAGTAACAGCTGTGAGCCCCGTGCGTGAGGTGCATCATCAGAGCTGTGTGAATAATAACAGCTGTGAGCCCGTGCCTAAGGTGCATCATAGCTGTGTAAATAATAACTGCGTCAGCCTCGTGCGTGAGGTGCATCATCAGAGCTGTGTGAATAATAACAGCTGTGAGCCCGTGCCTAAGGTGCATCATCAGAGCTGTGTGAATAATAACAGCTGTGAGCCCCTGCCTAAGGTGCATCATCAGAGCTGTGTGAATGATAACTGCGTGAGCCCCGTGCGTGAGGTGCATCATCAGAGCTGTGTGAATAACAGCTGTGAGCCCGTGCCTAAGGTGCATCATAGCTGTGTAAATAATAACTGCGTCAGCCTCGTGCGTGAGGTGCATCATCAGAGCTGTGTGAATAATAGCTGTGAGCCCGTGCCTAAGGTGCATCATCAGAGCTGTGTGAATAACTGCGTCAGCTCCGTGCGTGAGGTGCATCATTAAAGCTGTGTGAATAATAGCTGTGAGCCCGTGCCGGAGGTGCATCATCAGAGCTGTGTGAATAATAACAGCTGTGAGCCCCTGCCTAAGGTGCATCAGAACTGTGTGATAACTGCGTCAGCCCCGTGCGTGAGGTGCATCATCAGAGCTGTGTGAGTAATAACAGCTGTGAGCACGTGCCTAAGGTGCATCATCAGAGCTGTGTGAATAATAACAGCTGTGAGCCCGTGCCTGAGGTGCATCATCAAAGCTATGTAAATAATAACTGCGTCCGCCCCGTGCGTGAGGTGCATCATCAGAGCTGTGTGAATAATAACAGCTGTGAGCCCGTGCGTAAGGTGCATCATCAGAGCTGTGTGAATAATAACAGCTGTGAGCCCGTGCGTAAGGTGCATCATCAGAGCTGTGTGAATAACAGCTGTGAGCCCGTGCCTGAAGTGCACCATCAGAGCTGTGTGAATAATAACTGCGGCAGCCCCGTGCGTGAGGTGCATCATCCACATTGCTCAGGTCACCCAAATTCCTGCACACTCTACCACACTGCTTTCAAAAACAGCATACTCTTGCACACACTCACTGCTCACCAATTCAAAGTTTGCTAAAATGTTATGCACCGCATTGTCATACACATTGCCAATAACTCAAACTTTAATGCTGCGAGACCTATTGCATTGTAAATGCTTGTTCTTTATGGTTCCTGCAACCATGCGCCTGAGGTTGGCTACCGACTATCACATGCTTTCCTCACTACCTGCCCCTTAATCCCTTTTATCTCTCTCCTCTCATATGCAGCATGTGGAGATGGCATTTGAGTTGCATAGAGTGCTACACATTTTTCAATGTTATGTAACACAGATCTGTATGCATGTATGCGAATGGCAGCTGATCCGAATGTAGGAGTATACTAAAGGTTTATGGACACAGGTGACCGTTTTTCTACTGGTCTATTTATTTGAGAAGATATGTTGGTGTCTGTTTATTTTCTTTGCCAGTCCCTGCACAGATATTGTATGTGCACTGTACAAAAATAAAATGTGTTGGCTTTGCCAATACTGGTCTTTCATTCTGGTTCTTATCATAACAATAAAAAAATTGTTTTTCCCCACATCTGAATGACCCACTCATCATTTCAACCTTCAAAACACACTTTACTCTTAGGTGCTCCTGAAGTCAAGTGTTCATGAAAGTTTATTTAGTCTGGTTTCGGTACATGGCGTCTTGGAGAGGAGGTGGGGGTGGCATTGCACTGACCCTTCCTATCTAGTTAGTATAATGATTTAACTACTACAGTTTGGGGTTTAAGGAGCATCAGTTAAGAATCCATTTAATTCTGTAATCTCTGGTTCCACATTATTCCTGATGAGGGCTGTGGATTGTTGCATAATGCCTGCTGTGATCTTTGGTAATCGAGAAGGCATTATACATGCATGACATTCATTTAAAATGTCTCTGTGCCTCTCCATTGTAAGGTGCTCTTGTGTCAGCACTTGGGACTGCTCCCCTCCAACACTATTTCCATGCAAAAGACATGAAGATTGCAGCCTCGCTCCACCATATGTGGCCCGGACTCATTCACCCCTTCTTTAATCTGCATGACTCCTCTAAATTCCCATATGCCAAGATTTCGTTAGTCATAAATTGCTGTATGAAAAGCTGGTCCTTGCTGTACCTGTAACTACTGCATTGTTGCAGCCATTAATATTCTCGGTAGTTGTTCGTTAAGCAACAGACCTGTTTTTGCAGTATATGTAACTTGACTTAATTGTGAGGAGCTAGGCCTAAGCAAGGGAACCCTGACACCTCCGCTCTCCCCCCACCCCCTGTCCTGGCTGACATTTCTCTGAAGCACGTGAATTGTACTGTATGTTATACACAAAACAAACCTAGAGGTGATGTAGGCAAATATTAGGGAGGCTGCCATGTGGTAATTGAGTAGCTACGTGCCTCCCTGGTAATGCACATCTCCCTCTCCCATTCTTGCCCAGATTGTGATGATAATACCATTGATAATAGCAGTGCAATACTCTTCAAAATACTTCTTGCTTAACATTTCTTAGCGGGGTTTGCACTTTATCAAAAACCCTAAATAATATGAAAAACGTGCGCTTGTGTCGATGGCCTTTTTTACTTGATTCACCAAACATGCACATTTGCACAAATACATTTCAAGAGCGCAATTATAAAAAATCTCTCTTTAGAAATCCTTATTAATTAATGTTGTGCACATCATACAATATCTTAATATTGCAATAGCACCCCAAAACGTACAGGATTAATTATTGCACCCGTCAGCAAACATAAAATTAGCAATACACTTCAATACAAAAGTGATTTTCATAAATAGCTTGGTTATAACGAATCAAAAAGTGCTAGACTGTAGAGGAAAAAAGAAGGAATATATGCTTAACATGGACATAAAGTACCCCAAAACGGACATCATTTGAGCCAATGTCTATTAAAATTCATATTTATAACTCTGTCCCTGGCAATCAGGCATTTGTGACTCTAAAACATATTCTAAATATAGCATACATCCTGGCACAGGTGAAGAATATATTCTCCGAGTTATTGCAGAGATCTGATCAAAAATAGAATGCCACTCTTCAAAGAGAATCAAACAACACCAAAAGGAGCAAGATATGTTTCATTTATTTTATTCACCTATTTACATGGATAATGAATGCGTAGCTAGTTTCACTGGAAACTCAGAGAGGTTGCGGTAGGTAGTCTTGTATAGAGCTGGGTTGAAATGTTTGTCAGGGCCTGACACTCTTGTTGAGCATCAGGTGCAATTAGTATGAGAATTTCATTTAATCATAGTCATGGAAAGATTCTAAGATCCATGCTGACTAGTAGTCACTCTCCCACTAATCTTCCCCAGAAAAATAGTGGTAATGGTGGTTTTACAAGACAACTTTAGGTTGTAATGCAACTGTCCCCTTCGCGATAGCCAGGCTGAAGATCCTCCTTTTCCTGAATGAAGGCAGGAAGTAATGAAGTCTAGAAAATTACCCTAATCACCTACTGCATTTTGGCCTTCCAGTCTTTGTATGCCTCCACTTACCATGGTGAAAGTAAGACCTTGGGATCTGTATTCATCTGAAAATGCAGTTTTGCTGCTAAATTCAGTACAGTGACGAAGTGTTTCAATAGCATGTCTTATTCTAGCAACCCTTCCAGTGTCTCAGACTAGCCATTGAGGAGTGCACAAGAGCTCGGACTATTGCAGAAACATATCCACTGGTTGTCGGCAAAAATAAAACAGACTAGTTATCAGGGTTTTAAAACCACATTGTCCCTAATGTGCTTGAGTCTTCAAAACCTTGCCCAAATAAACCAGCTGTTCATATAGCTGCACAGCCATCAGTGGCTTCAAGGATGACACTGAACTTGCACCATTGATGAGGCCTACTGTGGCAAAAGTCTAGGGTGATTGCTTATCTTAGCATTACACTGTATGGGAAATAGACACCTACACTCAGCAACTGAATATCTTATCAAAAAACGTTCACATTGTGGAGACGCAATGGCGGATTCCTGGGAATCTGAACACTTGGAGTCCATGTGAAACTGTGGTGTGCAATATGCTATGAGCCCATGCCAAAGATGAGAATCCAACCTTATGTGGTTCATGAAAATCTGAAAATGTATATTGTAGAGAACCGGGCTTTTACTGCAGGTGTCCCCACACCACTAATTGCCCCCTTTTTAGATGCTTGATCGTGATTTTCAACGGACCGTGCACTGAGGCTTGCTAACCAGACCTCCTTGCCAGTGTACCTTCCCTAAAACAAGGTGTCTAATTGTGCTACTTTTGGTAAAGCACTTTAGCACCACTTTAAGTCCCTTGTGAAAACTCAACTTGACATACTCCTGTGTGTCATGCCAATATGGAGTGTGTCAAGCAAACGTCACTGCATCTAATATATGCAAGTCACCCCTACAGTAGGCCTTTGAGACCTATGGCAGGGCGCATTATATTTTATGTGAGCACATAACTGCATGAGTAGATATGTCCCTGTGATGTATAGTTCTATTACTAGATATTGTTCAGGGAATTCATTTTAAAAGCATGCACTGGACACTGGTGAAAACGAGTTCCCCAGCTACATGATGGCGGCTTCATTGAAAATTGGGATGTTTGGTATCAAACATATCATATTAAGCAACCAACACAGATGCCAGTGTTGGATTTATTAATACATACACCTATAGGGCACCTTAGAGGTGTTTCCTGAAACCCTACTATCCACTGGTGTGCACACCTCCTTTGGCATGCAAATCTGTCTTCCCTCACAAGAGAGAAAGCCGACCCCCTTTGTCCAGAGCCCTTTGGCACCTGAACAGGCAGGAAAATTAGCTATGCAGGAGGTGTGTTCCACTGCCAGGCTGGACACACCTCTGAACACAAATGTAGAAATTCTTGCATATTGTGTGTGTTGGAATTAGGAATTCTAGGACAGGGTGATACCCACTTCCCACAGGAAGTGGTCATCTAGGGGAGTGCAGTGACCCGAGGGGTAAGTAGCCCATTGGCTACTACCCTTCACTCCCCTTAACGTCCCCAAGATGAGTACTTAAGGGGCCCTCCTGATACCAGATCTTCAGATTTTAATGGATCAAGAGAAGGAGTGGACAAAGAAGAGTCCTTTTACGAGAACCAAATGCAACTACTGCCTTGGCGCCAACCTTGCCAGCCTGACCTCTGCCCCCCAACAATTGTGGAAGAAGCAGGCTCATCCTGCCACTGTGCAGTCTCCAAGAAACCCAGATGGCTGCCAGTGCTTCACCAATTGCCTGAAGAAACTACCTTGGAGTAGAGGAGCCACAGGCACCAAAGACATAAGGTATTGTCCACTGAGTTGTCGCTCACTGGCCATCCCAAGCAGAAGCTCCCAGGGAGAGGACCCTGTGCTCCTGAAGGTCAGGTCTGTACTCCCACCAAGTGAAAGGACATCAGGACCAACCAAAGCTGCATTAGACCAATGTCTGATGTGCTGTACCCCTTGCAGCAGCCAAGGTTCTTGTGTCCAGTCCGGACACCAATGCGGAGGAAGACCGACCTGCACGTTGACGGTCTTCAGGGATAGTGACACCCACATTGTGAGTGGCCCAGTTGTCCTGTTTGCCCCTCTGCAGCAGATACCAAGACAAAGAGTGAGTTTGTGACCGCCGCCACCTGACGCCTCAAAGCACCTATGCACTTGCACTCCAGAGACCAAGTCCAAGGGAAGTGACGATGCCAACTGGGTTCCCAGACTCACAAGATCCAAGTCCATACTTTAGTTTGCCCAGACTGAACTTTCAGTCACCGCCTGCAGCCTCTTACTGTAGGCCCCCTCCAACCGCGAGTGACAAGTGACTCTAGCACAGAATCCTGACTCCAAAAGACACCAGTGCACCCAAGCCCCACAGCCCAAGGCGTGGTGGACCAAACGCGTCCCCAAGTGCCTGAGGATCTCAAGGGTTGAGCCCCCCTGTTGGTTCCCCCGCACTGGTGCCCCAATCCCTGCTTGCAGCTTCTTTGTAACCGGACTGTTCTCCTATTGAAGTTAATGGGACATCAGATGCCGTGACACACCACTGCACCTGGACGCCCCAGAGCCTCCTGAGGTGGCCTGTTGGTATGGCCTTGGACCTTGTCCCATACTCCCCTTTAGCCCTGAAGAACAGTCCTGTAAGTCGCTGCTAAGGGCCCGAATGCAATACAACTCTTTTCCTCCATGGGATAACATTGTCGATCCATAAAATGCACTGCGTCCATTTTTGAAAACTGTAAACATTCATAACTTGAAAATAACGTACCCGATTCGGATGATCTTGGTATCTAAATTCATATAAAAGTATGTTATTTTTATAAATTGGCGTCAGAATTCTTTGAGTGTGTCTCTCATTTAATGCCCTTGTGTGTGTGTGTGTGTGTGTTTAAAATGCTTAGCACTACCCTCTGATATACCTAACTGCTTGCGCACACACTACCGAAAGAGAGCGCATTTAGGGTGTAATTTGTGCCTCTGTAATTCCTCTGGGGTTTGCCTGCACTCTTTACACAGTGTAGCTTTTTTTGGTCCACTATATAGAGAGCCAGCTTCCTACAGAAATGTTCATACTTACCTACGACTTCATTCTCTGCAGAATAGAGGTTTCCATTAGTAAGACTTTTATTATAGTCTATGGCCATCTCCCCAGAAAACCGCTACCCAAGCAACAAAGGTCCCACTCAGTGTAGTCAATAGTTTGATTCATGTTGTTTATTTTTTTGGGCTCCGTGTTCATTAATGCATGGATATCCTTTTGCCAATATTCAGGCAGAACAAAATTCCTGTATCATAGTTTTTGAATGTGGCTATCCTCAATAGATGCCTCTAGCTCTTTTTGCCTTATAATGAATACATCAATGGATTAATTATTGTAGCCTTTCTAACGTTGATATTTAAAAAGGGATTAACTGCGGTGGATGAATCATTCATGTCCACGGGAGTAACTTCAAAGTGCGGTGAGTGGGAGCGATTTGTCCACCTCGGTGCTAAAGAAAATTCTTCTGGTGTGAGCAAATGCTGGGAGTGAAAGACATTAGGAAGAAGTGTGAGGATCTGGAGGATGGGTCCTGCAAGGATAATAGTAGAATCAGCAGCACGAGCGAGCACATGGAAGGTTCCGGCCTCACTAACATTTGCTACAGACTTTTTTCCTCTATCCTGGGCTCAGAGGGTACAACTGGTATTGGCATTCTTAGTCTAAATAAAGCGGGTCCACTATGCCTGAGCTTACAACTTAGAAATTCGATAGCCAAGATGACACCAGACATGAGAGACCGGATCTTAAGATAGTAGCCCGTTGAAGGAAGGACATTGAATTCGAAGAATGTACCATTTAACAGTTGCAAAATATCTCTAAAGCTACACTGCAGAGAGGAAGGGCCTTGACAGAAATAACTATGGGACTTCAAAATAGACAAATCAAATATAGGTGGGCTTACTCCTTCCCTCTTGTTTGTGAACTTGGAAGAAATGCAGGGATGATCAAATCCCTGGAGGAGGGAGTAAAATGTTGAACTTCCCAAGCTCACCTAAAGACTTTGAAGGATCCACTCTACCACGAGAGCAGCGAGAGTCAGCCAAGAAATCGAACAGGAGAATGAAACAATCCGACAGAAGGGGGAGAGCAACGATGAAGGGATCGAACAGCAAGATAAAAGATGACAATGACGGACACAAAGACACTACATCAAGTAAAGAGAGACTGTTATCGGTTGGTTGTATTGTAGGATGAAACAGCCGGTGGCCAGCTGGCTTATGGGTGTGATTTTCTCCCCACACAGTGATTGTCACCCCCCACTGAGAATTCAATCACCCACATGGGCAGCTATGTTTAGGTTAGTTTTAGTTTGCAGTTTTGAGTTCACTATTTGGTTTTTAACCGATTCGAGGCATGACTGGGGTAGGAGCCCACATGCCACACCAGCACTTTTATACATGTCTGGAATGCAGTAGTCCCAGGAGCCCAAGAGAGTCGCATGGCCCTAGAAAATGTTGACCTTTGGGTATTAGACAGTATTTAGACTGATAACCTGATTTCAATACCCAGGTTAAGCATCACAAAGTGCTGAAGGCATTTTGAAATGAATTCTCTGGCATAGTGTCGTCAGGAAATGCACTTCCTGGGTAGGGGCACAAGACATATGTCTAATAGGGTCCATCCTACTCACTACTTTGCTTCCATAATATATAAAAAGCCCGAGGTGATAGTAGAGGTCTATAAACGATTTCAGCTAGATATCTGTAAAGTATACACAGACACACTAGAGAGCCAATAAATAACTGCAACGGGCAAGTTTAGGAGTGAGATATACCGATAATTGCTTCCTTTGCCCCCAACTACAGCAGGAAGACCATATAAACCAAATACTAGACAAGATGGTGGCGAGAGAGAGGTTATGGGCAGGAGATTTTAATATAGGGCTTAGATAAGCACCCTTTAGACTGTTGTACTAGCTGGGGAACGTCCCAAACCCTTTGCAATCACCTCTTCAACTCGGGCTGTATGGCCGGTATAGAGAACCACCCCACAGAGGAAGAGCATAGTTTATTTTTCTACATTCATAGGACTTTATCAAGAATTGATCAGATATGGGGAAAGAACATTATGCTCACACAAATAGCGAAAATCGTCACTGGTCTCCTAGCCATATCAGATCATGCCCCAGTGATCCTGGAATTCAGATGGGGAAAGGGTGACACATAGGGGAAGCCTTGGTTATTTGACCCAATGATCTTGAAAAACAGACTAAACAAGAAGGAACTCAAAGGTTAAATAGAAGAATATACATTGATCCACCAATATACGGACCTACCCCTAGCTATGATATGGTACACATTTAAGAGCGGTTATTAGGAGAAAGGCTGTTGCAATCAGAACACAACATGATGATGAAAGACCAGCTAGAATTGGAATTCAAAGATAAAAACAATACACAGACCAAAAACACTCTTTTAAGATGGATCACAAAGAGAGTTTAGGGGCCAGTAAGACCTGTTATTGACTGAACGTCCCGAAACGCCCTGTTAAAACTCAAACAAAAGTTCTACGAAAAAGCTAACAAAGCTGACCAGCTATTAGCAGTATGTATGAAACATGCCAGGGATGTGACCCGCATCCTCAATATAAAGCAACCAAACAGAACTCTGACTGAGACGGAAAATGAAAAGAGACACGTTCGTTGATTTTTACAAATCCCGTACTACTGGATCTAAAATCCTCAGTCACAATTTCAGGTTTCTTACAATCCATCCACCTGCCCACTCTCCAAAGGGACACAATTTTGATACTTAATCACGAAATCCTAGGAAGTGGTAAAGGTGGTTAAAATTTACCAGCCCATAAGGATCCAAGCTCAGACTGCCTCCATTTTTTTAACGTTCTGCCTTTGAATTGCTCCTTCATTAACCAAAACATTTAACTCCATTCAAGCAACAGGAGAAGTGATGGACTCTATGAAAGAGGCTGTCATTACCCTCACACACAAAACAGACAAAAGCAATGTACTGCATAGAGACCCATCTCACTCCTTAACTCGGACCTGAAGATATTAATAAAAGTGCTAGCGAACAGACTGGAGGACTGCTCTCCATTTGTAATAGACCCAGACCAATCCGGTTTAAAAATCGTTAAACGTTAATGATATCTGTAGGGTCATGCAGTTGATTGAAAAAACAATAAGCATTTGCAATGCAATAGGTCTCGCATTAGGAAAGTTTGAGCTATTGGTCTTGTAAATGACACATTTTTTATTTATGTGTTGGTTTTGAAAATAGCGAAATTAATAGCTTTGTCATTTACAATGCCAATACTTTTATCTTTTGCAAATGTGACACCTATAGCATTTGTGACTTAGATGTATTGATATTACAAATAACAATGGCTTTTAATTTTTTTAAATAAATAATACTTAAATAAAAGTTATTGTAATTTATAATGGCAATAGCTTAAACTTTTGTAAATAACTTTAGTGAAGATTATGTTCAGTGTATTTTATTGTGACGAAAATCCAAGAACAGAAGTGAAATATTAACATCCTTTTGTGACGTTTGTAATAAAGCTAGAAACATTGAGAGAAAATATTTGAACCAGTTGTTGTTGAATGGTTGCACAGATTGATACTGTGGTGGCGCTGAGTGATGTTGTGGTAGCGACGAGTGATGCTGTGTCATTCAGTGATGCTGTGGTAGCGCATAGTGATGTTGTGGTGCCCCTGAGTGATGCTGTGGTGCCCCTGAGTGATGCTGTGGTGGTGCGATAGATAGCTAGGGGGAGGGCGATAGATAGCTAGAGGGTGGGCGATAGATAGCTAGAGGGAGGGCGATAGATAGAGTGAGGGCGATAGATAGAGTGAGGGCGATAGATAGAGTGAGGGCGATGGATAGAGTGAGGGCGATAGATAGAGTGAGGGCGATAGATAGAGTGAGGGCGATGGATAGAGTGAGGGCGATGGATAGAGTGAGGGCGATGGATAGAGTGAGGGCGATGGATAGAGTGAGGGCGATGGATAGAGTGAGGGCGATGGATAGAGTGAGGGCGATGGATAGAGTGAGGGCGATGGATAGAGTGAGGGCGATGGATAGAGTGAGGGCGATGGATAGAGTGAGGGCGATGGATAGAGTGAGGGCGATGGATAGAGTGAGGGCGATGGATAGAGTGAGGGCGATGGATAGAGTGAGGGCGATGGATAGAGTGAGGGCGATGGATAGAGTGAGGGCGATGGATAGAGTGAGGGCGATGGATAGAGTGAGGGCGATGGATAGAGTGAGGGCGATGGATAGAGTGAGGGCGATGGATAGAGTGAGGGCGATGGATAGAGTGAGGGCGATGGATAGAGTGAGGGCGATGGATAGAGTGAGGGCGATGGATAGAGTGAGGGCGATGGATAGAGTGAGGGCGATGGATAGAGTGAGGGCGATGGATAGAGTGAGGGCGATGGATGGATGGATGGATGGATAGAGTGAGGGCGATGGATGGATGGATGGATGGATAGAGTGAGGGCGATGGATGGATGGATGGATGGATAGAGTGAGGGCGATGGATGGATGGATGGATGGATAGAGTGAGGGGGATGGATGGATGGATGGATAGAGTGAGGGGGATGGATGGATGGATGGATGGATAGAGTGAGGGCGATGGATGGATGGATGGATAGAGTGAGGGCGATGGATGGATGGATGGATAGAGTGAGGGCGATGGATGGATGGATGGATAGAGTGAGGGCGATGGATGGATGGATGGATAGAGTGAGGGCGATGGATGGATGGATGGATAGAGTGAGGGCGATGGATGGATGGATGGATAGAGTGAGGGCGATGGATGGATGGATGGATAGAGTGAGGGCGATGGATGGATGGATAGAGTGAGGGCGATGGATGGATGGATAGAGTGAGGGCGATGGATGGATGGATGGATGGATAGAGTGAGGGGGATGGATGGATAGAGTGAGGGGGATGGATGGATGGATGGATGGATAGAGTGAGGGCGATGGATGGATGGATAGAGTGAGGGCGATGGATGGATGGATGGATGGATAGAGTGAGGGCGATGGATGGATGGATAGAGTGAGGGCGATGGATGGATGGATAGAGTGAGGGCGATGGATGGATGGATAGAGTGAGGGGGATGGATAGATGTGTGTGTGCGGTTACAGAAAGATGTATGTGGAAGAGAGCTGCAGATCAGCACAGAAGAGAACAGGGAGTTAAATAAGGAGGCGGGGTGAAAGAGAACAGCAGATTAGCACAGGAGAAGAGAACAGTGAGATAAAGGAGAAGACAGCGTGGAAGAGAGCAGCAGATCAGCACAGCAAAAGAGAACAGGGAGTTAAAGAAGGAGGCGGGTGGAAGAGAGCAGCAGATCAGCACAGGAGAAGAGAACAGGGAGCTAGAGAAGAAGGCGGGTGGAAGAGAGCAGCAGATCAGCTCAAGAGAAGAGAACAGGGAGAAGGAGGTGGGTGGAAGAGAGCAGCATAACAGCACAGCAGAAGACAACATGGAGTTAAAGAAGGAGGCGGGTGGAAGAGAACAGCAGATTAGCACAGGAGAAGAGAACAGGGAGGTAAAGAAGGAGGCGGGGTGGAAGAGAGCAGCAGATCAGCACAGGAGAAGAGAAGAGAACAGGGCGTTAGAGAAGGAGGTGAGGTGGAAGAGAGCAGCAGATTAGCACAGGAGAAGAGAACAGGGAGGTAGAGAAGGAGGTGGGGTGGAAGAGAACAGCAGCTCGGCACAGGAGAAGAGAACCCGGAGTTACAGAAGGAGGCGGTGGAAAAGAACAGTAGATCAGTACAGGAGAAGAGAACAGGGAGTTAGAAAAGGAGGCGGGGTGAAAGAGAACAGCAGATCAGCACCGGAGAAGAGAAAAGGGAGTTAGAGAAGGAGGCGGATGGAAGAGAGCAAAAAGATCATCAGAGGAGAAGGCAACAAGGGGCGGGGTGGAAGAGAAGAGCAGATCAGCACAGGAGAAGAGAACAGGGAGTTAAAAAAGGAGGCAGGTGTAAGAGAACAGCAGATCAGCACAGGAGAAGAGAACAGGAAGTCAAGCAAGGAAGCGGAAGGAAGAGAACAGCATATTAGCACAGGAGAAGAGAACCTAATTAGAGAAGGAGGAGGGGTGATAGAGAACAGCCGATCAGCACAGAAGATGAGAAAAGGGAGTTAGAGAAGGAGGCAGGGTTAAAGAGAACAGCAGATCAGCACAGGAGAAGAGAAGCGAACCGGGAGTTAAAGAAGGAGTTGGGTGGACGAGAGCAGCAGATCAGGACAGGAGAAGATAACAGGGAGTTAAAGAAGGAGGCGGGTGGAAGAGAACAGCAGATCAGCACAGTAGAAGAGAAGAGACCAGGGAGTTAAAGAAGGAGGCGGGTGGAAGAGAGCAGCAGATTAGCACAGGAGAAGAGAACAGGGAGTTAAAGAAGGAGGCGGCGTGGAAGAGAGCAGCAGATCAGCACAGCAAAAGAGAACAGGGAGTTAAAGAATGAGGCGGGTGGAAGAGAGCAGCAGATCAGCTCGGGAGGAGAGAAAAGAACTGGGAGTTGGAGAAGGAGATGGGTGGAAGAGAGCAGCATAACAGCACAGCAGAAGAGAACATGGTGTTAAAGAAGGAGGCGGGGTGGAAGAGAGCAGCAGATCAGCACAGGAGAAGAGAACAGGGAGTTAAAAAAGGAGGTGGGGTGGAAGAGATCAGCAGATCAGCACAGGAGAAGAGAACAGGGAGTTAAAGAAGAAGGTGGGGTGGAAGACTCAAAAACTGCAGCACGATCTCGCAGGGCACATTATTTTAGAAAGAATAAATTGTTTATTTCGAAAATCGCCGTTTTTTTGAAAACTATGTTGTATTGCTGATTTTAATTGTGGATTGATTGCAGCATTATACTTGCTTACTTGCACATAAAATACCTACCATTCACACGCTATTTTGGCGTGAACTGAAATTACTCTGCAGATACCGCGCCATCTTGAGTGAGGGAGAGGCAGGGGACGACCATCGGTAGGCGCCATCTTGGGAGGCGCGCTAGTCTGTGTTGCTCGGCGGAGTACACTGCCCAGCATATAAAAAGGGGGGAAAGCGAGCGCGCAGCCCTAGACTCAAAAACTGCAGCACGATCTCGCAGGGCACATTATTTTAGAAAGAATAAATTGTTTATTTCGAAAATCGCCGTTTTTTAGAAAACTATGTTGTATTGCTGATTTTTAATTGTGGATTGATTGCAGCATTATACTTGCTTACTTGCACATAAAATACCTACCATTCACACGCTATTTTGGCGTGAACTGAAATTACTCGGCAGATACCGCGCCATCTTGAGTGAGGGAGAGGCAGGGGACGACCATCGGCAGGCGCCATCTTGGGAGGCGCGCTAGTCTGTGTTGCTCGGCGGAGTACACTGCCCAGCATATAAAAGGGGGAATGCAAGTGCGCAGCGCGCGTGCGCAGCGGGCGTGCCAGAGGCAAGCCCGTCTGCGCCCGTCCGCGCTCCGGAGGCGCATGGCGCAGGAATCGCTGCCCGCCGGGGAGTCGGACACAGGCGGATACAATATGATAGAGAGCGGCTCCTGGAGTTAGGTAAGATTGGGACCACGGTGAAAGATGAGTGGAGGAGTCTCAGGGGAGGGCTGATTAATAGCCGCTCAATTATAAAACATGCCGCTGAGGTTTCTGATCTGATAGAGGATCTGCGCCTCGATACATTATTCCTAACGGAAACATGGCTGAATTCTGATTCCACCGCTGTGTTAGGATTTGCCTGCCCTAGTGGCTATAAAATTATACATAAGCCTAGAATCAAGGGCAGAGGGGGAGGAGTGGGAGTAATCTTCAAGGAAGAGCTGGATTTTAGACTTGTAGAGATTACTGAAGTGGAGGGCATAGAAATGATGGGGTTTGCACTACACTCCTCCAGCGGGAATCTATTCACTGGACTCCTATGCTATAGGCCCCCGGGGGGCTCTACAGATTTTCAGAGTCTTTTTGAGGTCATTACTAACTTTACGCTGGCTCATTCCAAGATGATTATTCTTGGAGACTTTAATCTCTGGGAGGATGGGAAGGTTAATAACCACTTGCGGGACTTAAGACACACATGTACCAATCTGGATCTCACCCAGATGGCGGAAGGTGTGACGCATGAGGGGGGGCATGTCCTCGACCTGATATTTTCCAGTCAAGTTACAACAAGGATACTAGATATAATGCCTCAGAGTTGGTCAGACCATCACCTTGTCCTGTTTAGTATTAGGATGATGTATACTAGGGGTAGCAAAGATCAGCAGAGGTCCTATAGAATAGGCAGGGAATGGGCAAAATTGGGCCACTGCAGATCCCCAATATTTGATCCGGAGGACACGCACTTTGACCCCATGATATCGGTGGAAGAGAACTATTTAATCTATACAGACCATATTTCTGCCATCCTAGACCAGGTAATCCAGTTGAAGAGGATAAAAAACAAGAGGAAGGCATCGGCGCCTTGGTTTAATGAGGAGCTGAAACAGCTCCGGCTCCTTCGTAAGAAGGCAGAAAGGAAATGGAGGAATGGGTATGGGGATGTATATAGAACGGAACTAAGACGGAGACAGCTACACTATAAGGAAAGTATCCTTGGGGCTAAGGCTGACTTCTACGCTAGTTCAATCGCCCACGCATCTAACGGGACAAAAGCTCTCTTTGAAATTACTAAAACGCTGTCCGCCCCTAAATGTCTGGATAATAAAGTGGCAGCATCGCAAGAATTGTGTGATGCGATTGCCTCACATTTCCAAGACAAGATCGCTAAGATAGTGGACAGCCTCTCGGTTAACAACACGACGGACCAACTCATTTCGGTACAGATGGGAGTAGAAGCTCAATCACATGTGGCCTCTTTGAACAATTTCCAAATCCTGCCAAAAGAGGCCTTTGATAGTCTGGTAAAGAGTGTATCCTCAGGCTCCCCAAATGACCCCTTCCCCTCCAGAATATGGAAGTCATCTGGGCATGACACTCTCCCTTGGTTGAGACAGATTTGTAATCAGTCCCTGGAGAAAGGAGAGGTTCCAGAGGAATGGAAACTGGCAACGGTGACTTCTCTGATTAAAAAGCCTTCCCTAGATCCCTCGGTACCGGCCAATTTTAGACCCATTTCCCTCCTATCCTACCCAGTGAAGATCCTGGAGAAAATGGTTAGTAGGGAACTGTCGTGCTTCCTGGAGGAAAATTCTTTGCTGGATAAAGACCAGTTCGGCTTCCGCCCCGGTCACGGAACGGAGACAGCCTTGGTCACAATGCTGGACAACTTGCGGATGCGTGCCGACAACGGGAATGCAACTGTGTTAGTGCTTCTCGATATGTCGGCCGCATTCGACACAGTGAACCATCTAATCCTGTTCGAAAGACTACAGAATTTGGGAGTGAGGGGGCGGGCACTGCAATAGTTACAATCTTACCTGGCAGGACGTCATCAGGTGGTAACACTGGCTCCTTTCACTGCCAGGAAAACATCAGTAGCTCATGGGGTTCCACAGGGGTCTGCAATTAGCCCCATCCTATTTAATATTTATTTGCAGCCCTTGCTCCCCGTTATAAAGTCTGCCGGAGTCTGTACAGTCAATTACGCGGATGATACACAATTGGCATTCTCATTGGAGGGTGCCGATGCTGTATCTCTTGATCTGTTCCAGGAATGTATGCGGAACACAGCTGATTGGCTTAGCAGGAACTCTCCACAGTTCAACGCAGGAAAAACCGAGGTGGTTTACTGCTCTTCGGGTAGGCCACCTAGACAATTTCCTTCTGAATTTAGGCTGACTCCAGAGGAGGAACCACTGATTCCGGTGAGCAAAGTACGTAACCTGGGGGTGCTGATTGACAAGGACCTCCAGTTGGAATCACAGGCTAACAAGACCGCCAATGTCTGTTTTGCTCTGTTACGCATGCTGCGTAAAATTTTTCCCCTGTTGCCTAAAGAGGCACGCCCACTGGTAGTAAGTAGCATAGTGGGTAGCAGGCTGGATTACTGTAACTCGCTGTATCTGGGGGCCTCGCTTTATATTCTACAAGGGCTCCAGAGAATCCAGTCTGCAGCAGCAAAACTTGCCCTTGGTTGGCAAAGCCGGTCCTCGACAACAATGGCCTTGAGGGAGCTGCACTGGCTACCTGTGACGGAACGTATTCGCTTCAAGTCTTTGTGTCTGGTTTTTAAAGCGATACATGATTTAGGGCCAGTCCCTTTGCAGGAAAAGTTCTCTAGGTATCAACCCTCCAGGCAGCTGCGATCATCTAGTGCCTCACTACTTACGGTGCCTAGGTTCAAACGGGCCAGGTTGGGAGGTAGAGCATTTAGTGTAGCCGGCGCTCGGCTGTGGAATGGACTCCCCCAAAGCCTTAGACAGATCAGCGCCTTGCTAGAATTTCGTAGGAACCTGAAAACTTGGCTCTTTCCTAAAGCCTAGTAGAAATTCCATTCTAAGATTAGGGCTGATGTGATCTGTTTAATTGTGACTCAGTTTTTAGTCGGAAGCGCCAGGATACCCGTGGGGTGACAGTAAGCGCTATATAAGTTTTAAATCAATCAATCAATCAAGAGAGCAGAAAGATTATCACAGGAGAAGAAAACAGGGAGTTAAAGAAGGAGGCGGGTTGGAAGAGAGCAGCAGATCAGCACAGGAGAAGAGAAGAAAAGAGAAGAGAACTAGGAGTTGGAGAAGGAGGTGGGTGGAAGAGAGGAACAGATCAGCACAGCAGAAGAGAACCGCTGGTTAAAGAAGGAGGTGGGGTGGAAGAGAGCAGCAGATCAGCACAGGAGAAGAGAATAGAACAGGGAGTTGGAGAAGGAAGTGAGGTGAAAGAGAGCAGCAGATCAGCAGAAGTTAACAGGGAGTTAAAGAAGGAGGCGGGGTGGAAGAGAGCAACAGATCAGCACAGGGGAAGAGAATAGAACAGGGAGTTGGAGAAGGAAGTGAGGTGAAAGAGAGCAGCAGATCAGCAGATCAGCAGAAGTTAACAGGGAGTTAAAGAAGGAGGCGGGGTGGAAGAGAGCAACAGATCAGCACAGGGGAAGAGCAGAGAACAGGGAGTTAGAGAAGGAGGTGATGTGGAAGAGAGCAGCAGATTAGCACAGGAGAAGAGAACAGGGAGTTAAAGAAGTAGGCCTGTTGAAGAGAGCAGCAGATCAGCACAGCAAAAGAGAACAGGGAGTTAAAGAAGGAGGCTTGTGGAAGAGAACAGCAGATCAGCACAAGAGAAGAGAACAGGGAGTTAGAGAAGGAGGTGGGGTGGAAGAGAGCAGCAGACCAGCAGAGGGAGTAAAGAAGAGAACAGGGAGTTAGAGAAGGAGGTGGGTGGAAGAGAGGGAGGGCGATAGAGGGAGGACGATAGAGTGAGTGAGGGCGATAGAGTGAGGGCGATAGAGTGAGTGAGGGCGATAGAGTGAGTGAGGGCGATAGAGTGAGTGAGGGCGGTAGAGTGAGTGAGGGCGGTAGAGTGAGTGAGGGCGGTAGAGTGAGTGAGGGCGGTAGAGTGAGTGAGGGCGGTAGAGTGAGTGAGGGCGGTAGAGTGAGTGAGGGCGGTAGAGTGAGGGCGGTAGAGTGAGGGCGGTAGAGTGAGGGCGGTAGAGGGTGTGTGAGAGGGTGAGGGTGTGTGAGAGGGTGAGGGTGTGTGAGAGGGTGAGGGTGTGTGAGAGGGTGAGGGTGTGTGAGAGGGTGAGGGGGTGTGAGAGGGTGAGGGGGTGTGAGAGGGTGAGGGGGTGTGAGAGGGTGAGGGGGTGTGTGAGGGTGAGGGGGTGTGTGAGGGGGTGTGTGAGGGTGAGGGGGTGTGAGTGGGTGAGGTTGAGGTGGTGTGAGTGGGTGAGGTGAGGGGGTGTGAGGGAGAGGGCATGTGAGGGGGTGTGAGGGTAGATGAGGGGATGTGTGAGGGTGGGTGAAGGTGTGAGGGAGGGTGAGGGTGAAGGTGTGAGGGAGTGTGAGGGGGGTGAGGGTGAGAGGGGGTGAGGGTGAGGGTGAGGGGGAGGGGGGTGAGGGTGAGGGAGGGGGTGAGGGGGTATGTGAGGGTGAGGGGGTGTGAGTGGGTGAGGTTGAGGTGGTGAGTGGGTGAGGGTGAGGGGGTGTGAGGGAGAGGGCATGTTTGGGCGTGTGAGGGTGAGGGTGTTTGAGGGTAGATGAGGGTGGGTGAGAGGTTGAGAGAGGGAGGGTGAGAGAGGGTGTGTGAGGGGGTGGGTGAGGGGGAGGGGGTGGGTGAGGGTGTGTGAGGGTGTGGGGGAGGGTGAGTGGGTGTGAGGGCGAGTGGGTGTGAGGATGTGGGGGGAGGGTGAGAGGGTGGGTGAGGGTGGGTGAGAGGGTGAGGGGGATGTGTGAGGGTGAGGGAGGGTGAAGGTGTGAGGGAGGGTGTGAGGGAGGGTGATGGTGTGAGGGAGGGTGATGGTGTGAGGGAGGGTGAGGGGGTGTGAGGGTGAGAGTGAGTGAGGGGGTGAGGGTGTGAGAGGGGGTGAGGGGGAAAGGGTGTGAGGGTGAGGGGGTGTGAGGGTGAGAGGGTTGTGAGGGTGAGGTTGAGGTTTACAAATACCGGGCTTATGTAGAGGAAGGTGGCACCCGCAGGGTGGGATTGCTGCACAGTGAGGCGAGGGGGGCTGCCGTTCTCATTAGGGGCTTGTTAGGGGTAGTAAGCACTATGCATGAATTCCGAACAACCCTGAGGGAAGTGGGTAGAAGGTGACGGTAAGAAAAAGATTGAAGTGGGGGTTTGACAGTTGTGTAATTGGCGAGATGACTGTGGGGGACTGGTGGGGTGGGAGAGAGACGATCAGAAGTGGAAAGTGAGGGGTCGAACTAGCAGAGTGATTAGAAAGAAGGGGCGGCGGACGGAGATGATGAGACCAAATGGGACTGGGAAGCGAAGATTGTGATTCTGGACAGATGGAAATAGGGTGAGCGGCAAGTGAATAGGACGTGCACCGACGCGCTGATGGGGTGGGTGGCAGATGAGACCTAGAGCTAGAAAGTGATGTGGTGTATTGAACGTGCATAGCAGGCAAATGGGAGGACAGAGGCGTGAGACGGAGGGGAGGCGAGAAGGGGGTGGGGCAGCAGGCGGCAGTCGGGGACAGGTAGAGAGTCACTCGGGGAGAAAGCGAGTTAAGAGGATGGAAGAGAGCCAGGGAGAGGGCGGAGAAGGAGAAAAAGAGAAAACTCCCCTTCTTGGATATCCGTTAAAAAGAGAGGAATGAGCGGGAGAGAGTGATCTAAGGGGGCGGAAGAAACGTCTGCAGAGGAACAGAGACAGGAGAGAGATGCACAGAAATAAAGGGGATGAGAGGAAAGGGCGAACGGAGAGGCAGAATTGGACGTGGGAAGAGAAGCAACAGAGAGCGGGGGACATGGGTGGGACTTCGAAAGCAGCAAAAAAGGTGGGTAGCAGGCAAATGGTGCGCGATGTGCAGGGGGCGGGGGAGTGGCAGCCTTTGAAGTCTGATGCAGAGGCACAGACAAATGGTTGTGTGCAATGTGCACGTGGGGGGGGCGAGGGAGCGGCAGCCTTTGAAGTCTGATGCGAGGCACAGACAAATGGTGGTGTGACGTGGCTGGCGATGGCTTGCACGCGCATAGCTCATATGAACTGTGCGTGATCCGCAAGTTTGGTAGAGTTTTTGAAGTGCTTACTATAATTCTCGCCTATCTATCCCTGCAGGATAGAATAGTCGAGACCTAAAAACAAAACATTCCGCTGCTAATTCTTGTGATAGACGAGGTAAAAACTATTGATCGTGCAGAGTGGCCTTTTTTAAACCCGTCCTGCATAAAAGAGAGCTAGCCTCACATGCAGCGCTACATTTTGGAAAGTATAAACTACAATCGCTAGAATCCATATTAACAGGGACAGGATCGCCAATTTGATACTTTACTGTTGGACTAGACCGGGCAAACTCTGTAAAGCAAATTAGCCACTCCTAATGCATGACCTAAAAGCACATATGACAAAATGGGAATTGCTCTTTGTGCCAGTGTTGGGAAGAATGGCCAAATTGAAGATAAACGTTCTCCCTCTCTTCTTCTCCAAGCCCTGCTTGTGTCCATCCCTGCTCAGGAGATGGCCCAGCTACAAGCGACATGTATCAAATGTATTTGCCAAAGCAGTGAACCTAGAACTAATAGAAGAATTCTTCAGAGCAATAGTAAGTCAGGGGAGATGGGAGCCCTGGATTAAAAAAACCTTCTATGCAGAAGCCCAACTACACATTGACTTTAAATGGTCACTGAATGAAACTGAAAAGCACTGGCCAATTACGGAGAGGAATCTCATGGGCAGAACACTGACATTTATGGCTCCCTAGGCAAGCTATATTTGGAATGGCCTATGTATCTGAAATCACTCACCTGCTGATGAATCTGGGGAACTCCCTCACCAGAAATACACTGCTAAAAAATCCGGAATTTACTCCATCTCGGGATCGGACTTGCTTTGGGGCATGGAGGGCAGTAGATTGTACTATGCCGGGGGACCTGTTTCAGAGGGTTACAACTAAAATGTTTTCTCTGTGCAAAGCAGAGTACAAACTGGCCAAATCCGACAGACTCTGTCACTTTCAGCTCAGGCAGTGGGCGATGCAACTTGTCAATAGTTTCCGCCATAAGAGGTCTCTCGCCCTTCAAAAAGTTGTTCCTCCTCTACAGGTCAACCACAGGACTTTTTTCAGCGAGCTGTAGTACATAGAATGCCTTATCATATACACAGAAATGGTCTGTCATGAAAAGATGGGAGGAAAGACTGGGAGCGGAGATAACCGCGGTGGAGTGGTCCAGGATGTGGAGAGAAATCCCTATGGTAGTATAGAGAGTTCAGGATAGGAAGACCTACTATAAACTAATGTACAATAAGGATTTGACTCCCCAGAAATTAAAATGTTTTTATCTTAATACTGATTAGAGCTATTGGAGGGATGCCCCAGAGAGTGTACATGTGTGGTGGTCGTCCTGTCCTGTACGGTCTATGTTTTGGAAAGAGGCTCTTAGTTCATAATAAAACATTTTTTTTTAAAGGTTGTGGGTTTGCCCAGTCCAATGGACAGTAACCATCCTTGGGCTGTGGCCAAAGAATTGGTAATGTCTAAAAGGAGCAGATTTGAAGATAATAACTTGCTTACTCCCAGCGTCAAAGCAAGAAATTGAAGTAAGTTGGAAGGAGCGGCGCCCTCCGGAAATGATGACCTGGGCCCATTGAATATAAAATGTATTGCCAATGGAAAGGCTGAATTACAAGTTCTGAGACAAACATAAAAATGTTACAATCTTTAGCAACAATTAACTGACTTTCTCCAGGAAGAGACACTGGAACTGAGATGTCTGCAACCGTTACAAGCCCTAGAATTAAACACCCTCTAAAATAAGGTGCCATGCGCTGCAAGCTGACGTCACATTGATTGAAAGTGAAACCATTCAGTGCCATTAGTGCTAACTGTTTAGGTCTCACCACGCACGGAGGACCTTTAGCCGTCGCTCTGCTCTTTTTGGAAGCACATACTCATGCTTGTGGCGGCATCCACCTTGCGGGAGCCCGCAGGGGCGCGCCACAAGTATGTGCTTCCAAAAAGAGCCGACTGCCCTCCCAAGCGCACGCGTGCGCACCACTTGCGGGCTTACCTCCTGCTCCCCTTCTCTCTCAAGCACGCACCACTTGTACTTGTCCTAACCTCTTATATCCTCCTTTTTTAGTCCTTCCCAACGTATTTTGCTCATTGCCCCGTCCTTTCTTACAGCTCCCCCTTTCTAGCCCCCGTCTTTGCGTTCTTATTTAACTTTATCCCTGATTTATTTTTCCTTGCTCCTTCACATTCTCAGTTCTTTTGCTTCAACAGCCATTGTTTTATTTGTTTCTTACTCCCAGTTATAGTTTTGGCACTTGCCCCACCTTTCCAAATCCATGTTTCCTCGCTACTTTCTCCTCTGACTCATCGTTTCCCTCTTTATTATTTCCAATTTCCCTCTCAGCCTTCCCCCTACTTTTATTTATTTTCGAACCTTCCTTTTCCCCCCAGCAATTCTCGCATGGCTCACTTAGTTTCCTCCCCGCCACTCCTGCCTTCTTCCTTCATCCGTTCTCTTGGAGTTCTTGAACACTCCTTTCGTTCTCGGTTTCTCTCTCCTTCAGTTTTCTTGTGAGCTCATTCACATCCCACTCGGCCCTCCGCCCTCCGTTTTCCCTTCTTTGCCTCCCTTCCTTCTTCAGATCCCTCATATGCGAATGTTGCCATCTGGCACTAAAGGTAGCCCCCGTCCCCGTCCACCTGTAATATGTCCCCCATTGAGTCCAAACTGGACAGGGGGTGGACCGGAGTGTATGGGGGCCATGGAGTGCAGGAGCACACATGCGGCGATGAACGAAGACCGCAACACGAATCTACAGCTGGACAACACGCTGGAGGAAGAGAAGGCGATCATAGTACTGGGAAATTCCCTGGAGACCGGGCTTTGCGCAGAATAGCACTATTTCACTTTAAATGATAAGATAACTCAGCGGGTTGAGTGCTAGCTGCTGATTTGTTTCTGTCCTTATAGGGGCGTCTCGGGCGTTCATCCTTCCAAAGTTGACAAACTAACCTCTACGGAATTTCTGTGAGAATATTACCATAGTTGCAGGATGCTCCTAGACTAAAACTTTTTAGATAAAACACTTATGGTTGTTTGGAAGTGTGGGAATCTGCCCCTACTATTCAGTTTGAGTGTTATTTTCTTTGTGTTTGGATGTGTGTGTGTCTGTGTTTTAGTTCTTTAATTTCGTCTTGTGGGTGGGGTCACAGCGCTGTTCCATGATTATGCTTTGTAATGAGATTGTGTGCTGTTAGTTGCACCGGCGGAGGTGACGGCTGTGTCGGGGTTTTCTTTTTTTGTTGCCTTGTGCGGTTTTTTTTACAGGCAAAATATTTTTCTTCGTGGAGAAGAAACTCCTTACCTGTCACCTTTTGGGGTGCACCATTCCCCTTCACACCATGGTAACCGGTTTAATCCTGCCTGTGTCAGCAGTAATTCTTTAACCATTTCCAGGGTGTTAACGGAATGGGGGAGTTTGTGAATGAGTGCAAACTAATGGCTTTGTGATTAGGGCTCAAGAATGTTGTTGCAGCTCTGACATTTTATTGCCCCATCATCAAACCACTATACCTGGCTTCCTGTCAATGTCCCAAATCACTACGAAGACCCTCTGCCCTACCCTCAAATGCATCCCAGGTGGGGTCCCACAAAGACTCCACTAACGGTATACGTCACTGGCACTCGCTGCACCTCCTCGCCTGCGCGGGAAGTTAGAGTCTACAAACTATCACGTACCACTGTCCGGTAATTACAGCGTACGTGTGCGCCTGCTGTAATGGATGGTTCTCGTTTCTCAAGTGTGCTCAAATTCCCATCTTCAGTGTGCTGAAGTTCCATCTCTTATTGCCTCGTGTTGCTTGGGCCTTGTCCATGTGAACAAGGATGACCATGCCTTAATGTTAGTTAGCAAGGAAAATATCTCTGTGCCTCTGGGCCGGTCACTCCTCCACGCACTGCGCACACTCCCCGTGGGTGTGCCCTTGCTGCCCCGTTCCCGCCGCTGCTCGCAGCTGTGCCCCTGACCACGAGGCGTGGTCTCTGCTTCTGGAGCGCAGCGCCGCTTACTTCTGCCTGCGTGACCTTTTTGTTCCTGCCTCTGCACTCTCGTCTGTCCCCCTGTGTTGGGGCTGCTTTCCCCCGCTTTGCCCAGCCTTTCTTTCTTCTTGTCAGTCTCTTGCCCAGTCTGCCGTTTTTCCCGCCGTTTTTCCCGCCGTTTTTCCCGCTGTGCCCCCGCCACCTCCCCGCTCCCCGCCGCTGATCCCCCACGGCCCCGCCCCCCTCCACCTGGAGCCTTCCCATTCGCCGCCCCGCTCCCGCCTCCCAGCTGCCCCTCCCTCGCTCCGCCCCCTCCACTCTCCTCTTATGGCAGAGTGGCCAACGCGCAGCGTGCACGCGCAGCGGGCGCGCCGATTGCGCGCCGAAGGTGCGCCAAAGGTAAGCCCGTCTGCGCCCGTCCGCACCTGGACCGCGCCCAGGGCCAGGACCCCTGCACCCCGCAGACACCAGCCCACCCGCTGGACCTACGACGCCGCCACCCTCATCGCACTCAACACCGGCCGAATCCCGGGATGCTACCGAGCCACCCCGAGACGAACCCACGGACCCTTCAGCTGCCACGCCTGCAAGTTCACCTGCATCCGGTCCTGCCCCGCACCAGCACCCGCCAAGCCGAACACCAGCAGCAACCACCTGAAGTGCATCCTGCTCAACACCCGCTCCGTCCACAGACACGCCATCGAACTCTGGAACCTCCTCGACACCACAGCTCCTGACGTCGCCTTCCTCACGGAAACCTGGATGAACGACGCCTCAGCGCCCGACATCGCCATCGCCATCGCCATCCCAGAGGGCTACAAGATCACCCGAAGAGACCGCAACAACCAGACTGGAGGAGGCATCGCCATCATCTACAGGGACACCATCTGCATCAAGACCAACACCGACGACACCCTGACAACCGCCGAACACCTGCACTTCCAGATCCACACGGACCCCAAAACCACCCTCAGAGGCACCCTGATCTACCGACCCCCGGGACCACGCACACAATTCAGCGAGGACTTCACCGACTTCATCAGCCCGCATGCCCTCCCCTCCGCTGACTACATCCTCCTGGGGGACATCAACTTCCACCTGGAGAACAACAACGACCGCAACACCATCACCCTGCTCGACAACCTCGCCAACCTCGGTCTCAAGCAGCTGGTGTCCACCCCCACCCACCTCGCCGGACACACACTCGACGCCATCTTCTCATCCAGCAAAGACATCGCCTTCAGCCACGCCACTGGACTCCACTGGACGGACCACAGCTGCGTCCACTTCACCTTCAGAAGAACGACGATCCACCACCACCAGCCACAAGTTGCTCGAAGAAACTGGAACAAGATCACAGCCGACCAGCTCGCCGCCTCCCTGAGCCAGCACCCTCCCGCCAGCTCAGCGAACCCCAGCCAGGCCGCCGACAACCTCACGAAGTGGATCAGCTACTGCGCGGACGAACTCGCCCCACTGAGAACCCCGCCCAGCAGACCCGGCAGCAAGAAGGCCCCATGGTTCACTGACGAACTCAAGAGCTCCAAGAAGAACTGCCGAGCCCTCGAGAAAGCCTGGAGAAGGGAACCAACACCGGACAACATGACCACCCTCAAGCTTGCCACCCGGAAGCACCACCAACTGATCCGCGCCACCAAGAAAACTGCATTCAAGGACCGTCTGGACAACAACGCACACAACTGCAAGGAACTCTTCAACATCGTGAAAGAGCTCTCCAACCCCAACGCCGGAAACAACGACATCACCCCATTGCAAGACCTCTGCAACTCCCTCGCCTCCTACTTCCACAACAAGATCGCAGACATACACAACAGCTTCAGCACTCGAACCGTCGCACGCCACGACCGAACCACCGCCCCCCACCACCACCCTCCGCGCCTGGACTCTGATCAGCACCGAAGACACCGTCCGCGTGATGAACTCCATCCACTCCGGATCTCCGACCGACCCCTGCCCTCACCACGTCTTCAACAAGGCCGACGCTGTCATTGCACCCCACCTCCGGGACATCATCAACACCTCCTTCGACACCGCCACCTTCCCGGAGAGCTGGAAGCACGCCGAACTCAGCGCCCTACTAAAGAAACCTACAGCGGACCCCACCGAACTCCAGAATTACCGCCCCATCTCGCTCCTCCCGTTTCCAGCCAAAGTCATCGAGAAGACCGTCAACAAACAGCTGGCCGCCTTCCTCGAGACTAATGGATCCCTCGACCCCTCACAGTCTGGCTTCCGAGCCAACCACAGCACCGAGACCGCCCTCATCGCTGCCACCGATGACATCCGAGCCCTGATGGACAACGGAGAAACAGCGGCCCTCATCCTCCTAGACCTCTCCGCGGCATTCGACACTGTCTGCCACCGCACCCTAGTGCAACGCCTCAGCAACGTCGGAATCCAGGAGAAGGCACTGGAGTGGATCATCTCCTTCCTCCACGGAAGAACACAGAGAGTCCGCCTACCACCGTACAAGTCAGAGGCCACCGAAGTCATCTGCGGCGTCCCGCAAAGATCCTCGCTGAGCCCCACCCTCTTCAACGTCTACATGAGCCCCCTCGCGGCCATCGCACGCCAACACAACCTCAACATCATCTCCTACGCTGACGACACCCAGCTGATCCTCTCCCTGACCAACGACCCCGCCACCGCCAGAGCCAACCTTCACGAAGGGATGAAAGACGTAGCCGAGTGGATGACGACCAGCCGCCTGAAACTGAACTCAGACAAGACGGAAGTCCTCATCCTGGGCTCCTCGCCCTCCGCCTGGGACGACTCCTGGTGGCCCCCCGCCCTGGGCACCGCACCCATACCGACAGACCACGCACGCAACCTGGGCTTCATCCTGGACTCCTCCCTCTCCATGACCAGACAAGTCAACGCCGTCTCCTCGTCGTGCTTCAACATCCTGCGCATGCTACGGAAGATCTTCCGGTGGATCCCCACCGAGACCAGGAAGACTGTCACCCGGGCCCTCGTCACCAGCCGACTGGACTACGGCAACGCCCTCTACGACGGAACCACCGCCAAGCTCCAGAAGAGACTCCAGCGGATCCAGAACACCTCAGCCAGACTCATCCTCGACATCCCCCGACACAGCCACATCTCCGGACATCTGAGAGACCTGCATTGGCTCCCCGTCAACAAAAGAATCACCTTCCGTCTCCTCACCCACGCACACAAAGCCCTACACGATCAAGGCCCGAGCTACCTCAACAACCGCATAAACTTCTACGCTCCCAAACGCCATCTCCGATCAGCCAGTCACGCCCTCGCCGCCGTCCCCCGCATCCGAAGAACGACAACAGGAGGAAGGTCCTTCTCCTACCTGGCCGCCAAGACCTGGAACTCCCTCCCGACCGACTTGCGCCTGACCCAAGACCACCTCTCCTTCAGGAAGAAGCTCAAGACCTGGCTGTTCGAGCAGTAGCAGCACCCCCCCAAGCGCCTTGAGATCCTCCGGGTAAGTAGTGCGCTCTACAAATGTCTTGATTGATTGATTGATTATCTCCCACTCCATTTTTGCTATTAAGACAGACAAAATTGTGATGAGGTGGCCCCTCACAATCTTCGCACAAATGCCACTGCATCTGGTGCACTAATGGCCCTTTAAAAAAAGAGCCCCGTTATCTCCACACCATCCTCAAGGCATCTCTCACAGGACGCTGTATCTGTCATTTGTAAACTGAACAAGCATTGTCATAGCCAATAGATCTCGCCTCTGGGAATTTATAAGTGTTTAGCCATGCAATAGTTGATGATGTTGCAC
This sequence comes from Lissotriton helveticus, assembly GCF_964261635.1. Classification (NCBI taxonomy): domain Eukaryota; kingdom Metazoa; phylum Chordata; class Amphibia; order Caudata; family Salamandridae; genus Lissotriton; species Lissotriton helveticus. Next base: position 909,475,302 of record NC_136072.1, on the reverse strand, counting down.
CAAGGATATTGTGCTGGATAACCAAACACTTATAAGGCCCCAAAGGCGAGACCTGTTGGCTATGCCAATGCTTGTTTTACTGTGGTGGTCTGGGGCGTATTTCAGTTCCCACGCACCAGTACAAGCATGAGAGGCACTGCTGGAAAGGGGACTGTGTCTCCTTTCCCGTAGTACCTCTTCATTGTGGATGCCTTTTTGGAAGCCCACTAGATATCGGGGGTGGGGGGGGGGGGGGGGAAGGACAGCAAAATATAAGTGCCTAGGTCAGCCCGTCCAGGCATCAAGCTGAGCTCCCACCTCATAACCGACTCATTAGTCTTTCTGCTCCTGTGGGATGCAAATTGGGATGGGGGATAGCCTGCACCAAGTCAAAGCCCCCATGCCTAAAGCTCTTAATGTTTCTCTGTCTCCTACCCCCCAACCGTGTTGGAGGCAACGTGGGTGGGGTAGTATTAGAGACGTTACCCTGATCTGTCTTGGGATGGTCGGTATGGCCCACTGAATGCTAGGGATAGTTTGAATAATATGGTGGGTGGGTTCTGTCCCATTCTGACATCAGGCCGTACCCCCACCTCCAAAGCCCCATAATTCTTTCTGCCCCCTGGGGCCTAGAGCATCCCCATTAACATCCCCACAACATGCAAATAGGAAATTCAGATTTTTTTTTTAGGTGTAGTTTTTACATGTGGGCTAGCAGAGAGGGCGGGCGTAAATCTGTTTTTCCACACATTTTTGTGAGAGAATGCCCTGTAATCTGCAGGAATCTACAAAATTCCAACCACCCAGCATTCCCACTCTTCTCTAAGGAAAAACGGTAACCCAATTATAAAATCCCCAACATGTAGGGAAATGGACACGCTCTGGCCTGGATACCTTTTGTGTAAAGAAAGTTATGACGTCTTAAGCACAAAGAACCTCAAACCTAAAACTTGGCTCAGCAATTGGAGAGCGTCAGCAGCTAAGGCTAAGGCTTTAAAGTTGATTTGAGGGGAGATTATTTTTTAAACATGGGAACTGGAAGGAGCTCAAGCTAAGCAGACGCCCCAAATACATTAAACCCAACGATCTTCCATTTTCCTCACAAAAACTGTATTGTACTGTATTCACTCCGCAACAGGTGATTAGTTACACCAGCTGCATTGAAATAATTAGTGACCTAAATCTGCAGAAATGTGGTCCTCTTCATAGAGTGTAAGAAGGCTGAGTAGCCACCAGCTATGTTTCTCTTAACCTTCCAAATTCTCTTTCTATGTTTTAGGTCCGCCTAGCTTTGCTGCAACTGAAGGGCCTGGAGGACAGTTACAATGGACTTGTGTACTTTCCCACCAAGAACTTCACTCTCAATCCTTTCGGATTTCTGTGAGTTTGTACGCCCTGTAATGTGGGAGGGTGGGCTTTTATGATTTCAGAAAAGCAGAAGAGAAATGAGGATTGAGTTGAAGGGAAAGACTTGTGTTTTAGGCTTTCTCTGTGTGATGAGGTGTGCTGCTCCTCTTAGTGCAATTCGCACTGTGCGCCTCTTTCTCTGTGATGCAGGTATAGCTCTCCACTGTCTGCGCTGCAGTCTGTTGTCTCTTCTCTATAGGTTGTCGAATGTGTTGTCTAAGACTCGCTCTTTGCAATGGGAGGTGGGCCTCTCTTTTTTCACAATAAACGGATTTCTTGCTTGCTCTATTTTCCTTCTGGGTGTTCTCACTCTTTCTGTGCTCCATGCTTTTCCTCTCCCTTCCTTGAGAGGCAGATAGCTCTTTGTCTAACGCCTTTCATCCAATGTGCTTATAGTCTGTTCCAGCTTGGTGGTGATTTGGAAGACTTGGAATCTGCCTTAAATAGGACAGATTCCTCGCGTGTCCTGGGTACTGGTTCCTGCTCTGCCCTAATCAAGCTTCTGCCTGGAAACAAGGACATACTGGTGTCCCACGACACCTGGAACACTTATCAGTCTATGCTTCGTATCATCAAGAAATATTCCTTACCATTCCGAACCACAGCAGGAGGTGAGGCGTTTATGCATTTACTGCATGCAAGCGTGTAACCGGATTGACTGCATATGCAGGAGGTATTGTTTCACCTGCTAGCCCCCCAGCTGGTGACATGTTTCTTGTTTGCATCAGTTGACAAGTTTGTTTGTATTTTTTGTAGCATATCCTGAAAGTCCTTGGTATTAACCTCATTACAAACGTTTGTGGAACCTTCTCTGTTACTTGTTCAAAGCATTGAGCTGATCAATGCATACCTCTGATGTTAAGTATTTGAAGAAGTAGAGGTCTTACTTAATTAACTCTTCATATTCAATACAGTCGTTGTCCTTTTGTAACTATGAAGACACCAACCTCTGCCACACAGCTCTTTTGGTTTTGGGATTGTATTGGTGTACATCTTAAACCTTATTGTCGGATAGTCTGGATTTTTATTTAAAATGTGCATTTTAGTCTATGTATTCACTGGGCTCATACCAGTGGTTAGCACCTGCTTCTTTTAAAAGCATACTTTTAAAGAATTGAAGTTATAAGGAAGTAGACATGTTTCATAGCTCCTTATCTATAACCCCTGCTGATTCATTATCTTCTTATTCGCAAAAAAATGATTATCAGCTATGATCAGAATGCAGGAGATTTTGCAATATTGCCGAGAAGAAAATGAGCTAACTTGGTGTTTCTTTTTTACTTTTGTAATCTAAGTCTTTGTCGAAAACAGGCTATTAAAGATGCCCGACCCTTACTATGTATACACATTTATTAAGTTTGAGTATGACTTCGTTATCGTCAGTGGAGAATACTGTTCATTTAAAGGCAGTCAGGTCCTGAAATATCATAGCCCAACAGGAGAATTTAGAGGAACACAATATAGGTCCAGGGATATATTATTTTTAGTTTGCTTTTAAGGTGTTCTGGTGATGCCTGCAGTTCTAACACATGGAAGCAGCTAATTCCACATTAATGAACACAGACCGTCTTGGGATTTAAGGAGAGCAGATAGCTTTTCCATTTTTTAGTGCAATTATATTAAGTTTTTGAAGGCAGAATACTCGATGTGTATTAAGATGATAAAGGGCAAAATTGTCTTTATTATGGCTGTGTACATGGTAAGTTGTAGTTGATTGAGCAAAAGAACTATAGGCAAAACACTTGAAATAGGAATGTACTACAGTGAGACTAAACACCGAGGAAAGTCTGATTAATTGGGTTGAGATTGCATCTGTCGATGATATGAAGCCCAGTTGGGTGTGTTATACTGATCACACAGGCTTACAGCACCATATGTAGCCTCGTTAATAAAGAGAACCAGGCAAATATCTGTAAAACTGATTAGTTGGTGCAGCAAGATTATCGGGACTAATACAAAAAGTACTTACATTTGCCAAAATGGACACAGTTATTGCTGTTCTTAAACAGTTAACTAATTAACAATTGTGCACATTCTTGCACTCAAAGGAAATTTGCCAGCTGCCACCCTTTGTCTGCTTTCAACAGCCAGTACAAAGTTAGAAAAGCAAACTAGGAAACCATAAGGGAACACCAGCAAAATGCAAACAGAATACACTTCGGCCATAACCTTTACAGAAACAATAGTTTTGCTACCAATAACTTGTATCTCAAGCAGTTTAAATGCAGTCACCATTCAATAGGTTAAATTCCAGGTGGACTTAGAGAAACTGCATATTATAAAACAAAGCATTGAAAATACTGAAGGAGACTAACCCACAGTTAAAACAAATATGAGATTCACAGCATAACTTGGTTAGTAACAACTCTAAAAAAATCTAGGAATGCTACTGTAGCAGCCAACAGGTGATATAACGACAGTTTACCTCACTGTTAAGTAAAATTGCACAGCAAAGTACAAAGTAAACTTATCTGTAATAAAGCATAGAATAGAATTGTAGCAGGAACTTGGTGATCGAGGCTTATAGGGAAGATGAGAACTGAAAGCTGATCCACTCCAGACACACATGAAGCAAGGTTACGATATAGGTTTAGGAAAAACTAATCCATTGGATTCCAGTGAAATGACAAAATCTTGTACTGTCCTGCTAGGTCCACCACCTGCGTGTTCTCGGCAAAAGGTTTTCCTGTAATCGGGTTCACTTGATGCTGGTTCTGTCTGACCGTTGCTGTATTAGATTTCTTATGGTGTTTGATGAAATTAATATTTTGCCCTCTTATGCTTCCACAGGGGATTCTGTGGTTCCAGGAAGCATCCAGTCCTTTTCTTCCTACCCAGGCTCTATATTTTCTGGGGATGACTTCTATACCCTGAGCAGCGGTCTGGTGAGTCACTCACTGAGATGATTGTGTGTTTTTGAATGTTAGTTCCAAGTTGCGATATTGAGAGCCATTTGCACCCACCCCAATTTGAAATTTTGCAAAACTAAGATCTTGCAGGGTGAACATTTTCTCGTCCATATTTTGCACAAAACCTGCCCACATAGTGGTTGGCTTTAGAAAAGAATCTTGCTTACTTTAATAAGATTTTTGAGCATCCATACAAGTGATGTCTGAATGAGTTCTTGTAATGTTGTGTCAAAACCCAAAATGCCCTCCACTGTGGATTCTATTTTCTTTTTGTTGTTTCTGCCAGTCGGCTCAGAATTACACCATTGGGAGCGAAGCAGTGAAAAGAAATTACTGGAGTTTATTTATTTGCTCCCAAATTTCAACCTATGGCTTTTAACTTCAATTTATCAATCTCAAAAGTGGACCTAAAGGCAATTTACGTTTTGCCTGAACTTCCCAAATATACCTTTGCATAAAGGAATTCAAGGTGTCCAATATGTATTTCCCATAGATTTCGAATAATGTGTGTGGTTTGCATATAGTTCCTTAAAAAAACCCTGAAAACATGAGGAGAACAATGTTAGGAGTGTTATGTAATGATGTCTTAACTGTAACCGGGTTGCAATCAATTTTTCAAAACTAAGGGCCAGGTGTGCAAAACGTCCAGTTTGCATTTCCTACATAATGAGCCCTAAGATATCTCTATTTATGAAATGCAAAATGGAATGCAGAAAAATAGGGATTTTCTAATAACGATTCCTACAGAATAGAAACCCCAGAAAAATGTGGTGCTTATGTAAGGCGCAAAAATGCCATAGGGGCATGTGTGCACTTTATTGCACTTTAAAAAAATGCATTTTTTAAATTGCACATGGTTACTATTGACTTGGAGTTGATGGTAATAGCATTTCCTAAATGCCAATTTTGCAGTTGGGAAATGCTTTGTACATGTGCTTAGGAAATCCCTATTTCGATATTTTATTTAGGAATTGCAAAATGCGATTTCTGCGGGGTAGAAATCACATTTTGCGACCACGTTTAGGCCTTTGTACATATTGAAAGGCAGTATTCCAATTCTTAACGGGCAGAAATTGTGAATAGGTCAGTTAAGAAATGCAATTTCTTTTCGTACATCGGGCCCATAGTTCCTTAGAAGTGAAAATAACATAAATCCTATGACTGAGAACTTAATCTTGGTGTTTGAACACAGATGTGGATTCATTGTACGAATTATGCTAGGTGCTTCACCTTCTTTGCAGGTGTTTGATGAGATTCCATTTGATAGGTCGATTTGAAAGGAAGAGATTCATCCCTGATGCCACCTACCACAAAGTACTACAAATACCATTTTTTTTAATGTCAGTGGGGCTGTTCCACTTAATTTATTTAAAGATCATACAATGTTGCCATTTGGGCTGTATCTAATTATTTTGATATTTTGAGTGCATTTGTTGAGTGCAGTCCTTGCCCATGGGCTGCGTAGGACTGCAGGTATCAAGAAGAGTTCAGATACATGGGATAATATTGATACCCTCAAATAGGTTTCACATAGGGTTCTCCTTTTGCTCAGTTGTTGAGATTGCTATTCAGTCTTTCTGCATAATACTTTTGTGCACAATTTGTCTGAGGTTTCAGGATGTGCATATCTTTTTCTCTGATTAGTTTTCATGGACTGATTGATGTGAAGTTATTAGCAGCTTGCATGTTACAAACAAGCATCTATTGAGGGAAGTGCTTTGTAGATGGTTGAAGAGTCAGAAATTAATGGAATATGAGGTTTTAGGTCCCTTCCTCCCCAGAGATGAGATTGGGTGAATGGTTTTGAGTTTAGGAGCACGTCCTTTCAGGGTTGCTTGTATAGCAGTAAAATGTCTGTTTTGCAGTATGAATATTTTTCATTTTGCTTATCTAGACAGGGGCTGTGCGGCCTCAGGATGACTTTTTGCATAAGTCCACAGTACGTGGTCGCCATCTTCAGATTATCTTTTTCCGCAATTAGGATCCAGAACTGTAGGTCAAAAAAAGAGCAAGAGGCGATGCCAGGGGACATAGCGAAGCAACAAGAGAATATCAACAATGAGACAGCGGCTGACATAAAGAGCTAAAAAAAAAACAGGACAGACCGGTTATTTTTGTTGGCCTTTGACCCCTTGGGCTCAGAAAATGATTAACCAGGGTGTGGTAGTTCTACATAAGCCAGCTGTGACTGAAGTTGTCCCCATTATTTCCTACATTTAGATTCTACCCCAACTACAACCCTAAACTGGCACAGATTGACCCCCACGAAGCTTGCAGTTTCTGCTGGCCAAAAAAATAAGTCTGAATAGTGCTAAATGAGTGAGGCCTTTGGACTAATTACTTTCAAAGTCCGAGAGAAACAATTGTGGGAACACTACACCTTGGCTCTAGCACAGCAGTCCGTTATCCTTAAGGACCTGGGGCTGTCTGACGATTGGCTGTCCTAGTGTAAGCAGAGGTGACCCAGGCAGAAAAAGGTTGGTTTAGTTAGGTACCGGAGATGTGGTTGGAAGTCAAGTCAAGTCAGAATTTATATAGCGCACTACATACCCATAGGGTCTCAAGGCGCTTGAGGAAGGGGGGGGAGGTTTATTTATCGAATATCCATGTTTTAAGTTGTTTCCTGAAGGCTAGGTGGTTTTGAGTAAGGCGGAGGTGGATGGGAAGGGAATTCCAGGTCTTGGCCGCTAAGTAGGAGAAGGATCTTCCTCCCATGGTGGCTTTGTGGATGCGCGGAACCGCGGCGAGGGCTTGGTTGGACGAACGCAGCTGGCGGGTGGGGGTGTAAAAGGAAAGGCGCGTGTTGAGACAATCCGGTCCAAGTTCGTATAGGGCTTTGTGTGCGTGGGTGAGGAGACGGAACATTATTCTCTTGTTGACGGGGAGCCAGTGAAGGTCTTTCAGGTGAGCGGAAATGTGGTCTGTGCGGGGGATGTCTAGTATGAGTCTGGCTGAAGCATTTTGGATGCGTTGGAGTTTTTTCTGAAGTTTCGCGGTGGAACCGGCGTAGAGGGTGTTTCCGTAGTCCAGACGGCTTGTAACCAGTGCGTGGGTGACCGTTTTTCTTGTTTCGGTGGGGATCCAGTGAAATGTTTTTTTGAGCATGCGTAGGATGTTGAAGCATGAAGATGAGACGGCGTTGACTTGTCTGGTCATCGAGAGTGAGGAGTCCAGGATGATGCCCAGGTTCCGTGCGTGGTCCGTCGGTAAGGGGGCTTTTCCTAGGGCCGTTGGCCACCAAGAGTCGTCCCAGGCGGAAGGGGATGAGCCTAAGATGAGGACTTCCGTTTTGTCAGAGTTCAGTTTCAGACGGCTGTGCTTCATCCACTCGGCTACTTCTTTCATCCCTTCGTGTAGGTTGGTTTTGGCGGTGATTGGGTCTTTGGTGAGTGAGAGGATCAGCTGAGTGTCATCAGCGTAGAAAATGATGTTGAGGTTGTGTTGACGTGCGATGGTTGCGAGGGGGCTCATGTAGACGTTGAAGAGGGTGGGGCTGAGTGATGATCCTTGCGGGACGCCGCAGATGACTTCGGTGGCCTCTGACTTAAAAGGGGGGAGGCGGACTCTCTGAGTTCTTCCAGCGAGGAACGAGATGATCCAGTCCAATGCTTTTCCTTGAATTTCGATGTTTCTGAGGCGTTGTATCAGGGTGCTATGGCAGACTGTGTCGAAGGCTGCGGAGAGGTCAAGGAGGATAAGGGCGACTGTGTCTCCGTTGTCCAGTAGTGTTCGAATGTCGTCTGTTGCTGCGATGAGGGCGGTCTCGGTGCTGTGTTTGGCTCGGAAGCCAGACTGTGAGGAGTCGAGTGATTTGTTGGTTTCGAGGAAGGTGGCGAGCTGATTGTTAATGGCTTTCTCAATGACTTTGGCAGGGAATGGGAGGAGCGAGATGGGGCGGTAGTTTTTGAGTTCGGTGGGGTCAGCTGTGGGTTTCTTCAGAAGGGCGCTGAGTTTGGCGTGTTTCCAGCTTTCTGGGAATGTGGTGGAGTTAAGGGAGTAGTTGATGACCTCTCTGAGATGGGGTGCGATAATGGAGTTTGCTTTGTTGAAGATGTGATGGGGACATGGGTCTGTAGGGGAACCTGAGTGGATGGAGTTCATCAGGCGAATGGTCTCTTCTGTGGTGATTGGGTTCCATTCGAAAAGGATATTCGGAGGAGGTAACGGTTCGGAGGTGGGTGGGGTGGACTGGTTTACAGGTTGGCTGTCAAAGCTGTTATGGATGTCGGCGATCTTGTCATGAAAGAATGAGGCAAGGGAGTCGCAGAGGACTTGAGAGGGGGTGATGTCGTTAGAGCTGGCGGTGGGGTTGGTGAATTCTTTGATGATGTTGAAAAGTTCCTTGCTGTTGTGGGCGTTGTTGTCAAGTCGGTCTTTGAGTGCTGATTTCTTGGCTGTCCGGATTAGTTGGTGGTGTTTGCGGGTGGCGTTTTTGAAGGCGGCTTGGGTGATAGTGTTTGGGTTTGTTTTCCAAGTTTTTTCAAGGGAACGACATAGCTTCTTGGATTTCTTAAGGTCATCGTTGAACCAAGGGGCGTTCTTGCTTCCTTGCTTGATTTGATGTTTCTTCAAGGGTGCTAGTTTGTCGGCGGTTTGGGTTAGCCATTGTGTGAGGTTGATGGCGGCTTGGTTAGGGTTCGTTGAATAGGCAGGGGGTTTTTGAAGAAGCGATGTGGAGATCTGGTCGATTGTGATTTTGTTCCAATTTCTTCGCAGAGTTGGTTGAGGGTGGTTGTGGATCGAGGTCTTATTGTAAATAAAGTGGATGCAGCTGTGGTCCGTCCAGTGGAGGGGTGTGGTATGAGTGAAGGAGATATGCTTGCTGGAAGTGAAGATAGGGTCGAGTGTGTGTCCTGCATAGTGTGTGGGGGTGTTGACAAGTTGTTTGAGTCCGAGATTGGCGAGATTGTCCAGAAGGGTGGTGGTGTTACTGTCGTTGCTCTTTTCCAGATGGAAATTGAGGTCTCCTAGTAGAATGTATTCTTCCGAAGGGAGGGCGTGTGGGGTGATAAAGTCAGTGATGTCTTCGCTGAATTTTGTACGGGGTCCTGGTGGCCTGTAGAGGAGGGTGCCCCTAAGTGTTGTCTTGGGGTCGGTGTGGATCTGGAAGTGAAGGTGTTCGGCGATAGCGAGGTTGTCATCTGAGCTGGTTGAGACGCGGATGGTGTTCTTGTGGACGATGGCGATGCCTCCTCCTGTTTGGATGGGGCGGTCCTTACGGATGATCTTGTAGCCGTCCGGGATGGCTATGGTGATGTCTGGAGCTGAAGAGGCATTCATCCAGGTTTCTGTTAGGAAGGCGATGTCCGGAGAAATGGTGTCGAGTAGATTCCAAAGGTCGATGGCGTGTTTGTGAACCGAGCGGGTGTTGAGAAGGATGCATTTAAGGTAGTTGGTGTTGGATCTCTGTTTGGTGTTTGTGGATTTGGATTGGGGCTTGACGCAGGTGAATTTGCAGGAGAGGCAGGTGAAGGGTCCATGGGTGTGTCCTGGTGCTGCTTGGGCGCAGTTAGTGAGTCGGCCGGGGTTGAGTGCAAGGAGGGAGGAGGCGTCGTATGTAATGCGGGGAGGATGGGTGAATCGGGGACCAGGGGGTCTGGCTCTGGGCGCGGTCCAGGCGCGGACGGGCGTAGACGGGCTTACCTTTGGCGCGACTGCTGCGCGTGAACGCTGCGCGTAAATGCATCAGTCATAAATGGGTAGTGGAGGTGGGCGGAGCGAGGGAGGGGCAGCTGGGAGGCGGGAGCGGGGGGGGACGGGCTGGAGTCAACAAAATGGCAGCAAACAACAACCAGGGCAGACAGGACGAGATTGGGGCACGACCCAGGCACAAATTATTAATTAACGTAATGCGAGCAGGCAGGCACAAATAAATTAGGCAGCAGTGGGCAGCAATGCGGGCAAAGCGACTGGTGATGCGATATCCTTAAATACAGCCTTAAATGAATAATAGCGGAAAATGCGAGCTCAAACACAGGCACAGATAAATTAAATCAGCAAATGCGAGCAAGCAGGCACGAATGCAGTGGGGAGTGTAGCGCTACGATACCGATAGCCAGGGAGCCAGGGAGGAGCGACCGCGTCTGCAGGAGTCAGGCTGGTCTTGGAGCCTGGTCAGGAGTCAGGCAGGCTCTTGTGTCGTGCTGCTTGTTACATTTCCGTTGGGCAAGCGAGGTGAACATGAAGGACAGGCTGTTCGCTCACGGGGCACTCCCCAACAAGTGCTTAGAACTCTACAGAGGAGCTGTCCAAGTGGAAAGCAGTTCGAACGGTGTGCTATTGTGCAAAGGAAGAAAAAGCACCAAAGAAAAATGTGCCAACGGGGAAAAAGCAAATGCCCACATTCTTGCGGTGGGTCCAAGCCGAAGATTTCAGACTTGAAGACCCCAAAACAGCCATCACTGCCTAGAAACTCTACAGTAAACACCAAACAAAAGGCCAAAGAGCACCGGGTCGAAATCAAAAGAGAGCAGCGTGGGCAAACATTCACAGTACACTTTACACCAAAAGTAGATAGATCTTCGAAAGGGAAAAAACTTTGATACCAAAGAGAAAGATTGGATCAACACTGTTAAACAGGTGATCTAGGAGGATAAAATTACTCAAATGGTAAAGTTACTGCAGACACACAAGCAGTTTAGCTCTCTGAAGTCTGGTGAGAGTAAATCTATGGAAGAGGCACCTATAGAAACAGTACCCTGTGTGACATTCGAACCACAGGAGAGAGACCAAGAGGAATTCTACGAGTAATATCCACAACCCAAGGCCGAAGACGTCTGACACTGGGAGGAGGACATACGACAGGACCTAAAGGCTCACTTCACTGAGGTGGATCTTGATTCATACCATTAAAGATCACCTCCAGATGATCTATCACTATGCAATTCAGAGGTTAAGAGGGCAGCAGACACATAAGTTGTAGAGCTGGAACAAAAATAGTTGGAGGCCTGCTCCCAGCCAGAAACGTGTATTCCTTTGCAGAAGTACCAGTTCCTACCCATTCTCCTTAGTGTTGGGGTAGTATTTAAGGAACCAGCCTTTTTGAGACATTCACCCCAAGGGTGGAAAAGAAGTGCAGGCCTTCAAATCAGGACTTAATATATGCCAGGGGCAATACACACATCGACTCAAAAGAGGATAGAGAGAGAATGAATGCTCCAGTGTCCCACCGGAAGTGGAGGGTGAATGCTGGAGGCAGTAGATTGAAAATGAAGAAGCTAGCAATCACTCAGTGGCGCATTGCAAATCCAAATGCCCTGCTCGGCATATATGGACAGTCAATAATGGGAGCAGCTTGAATACCTCATTAAACATTTGCTGGAGCAGTACAAAAAGAATGCAAAAACCGGCGATAAATAAAGGCAATACAATCTCAAACATATGCCAAAATCCTATATTGTGACAGCTGGCTCAGCCTGAAGGCAGCTATACATGCGCACTATGCTGAGTCATCAGGCCTGGCTCATGGTCTTAGGTTTCAGACCTAAAGCCCAGGCATCGGTTATCACACCAGAGAGCCTGTTAATAGCTGTGGTTGATGATGCATTGCGACAAATGGAAAAAAAACATTAACACCGCAAAGGTGATGAAGGGTCTACAAGCCAGAGGCTATGTTAAGAGGCACACCACTCACTGGAAGACCAATGGGAAGGGCAGGCTTGCAGCAGAAACCGACTGTTCGTTCAGGAAGTAGGGGCCCAATGAGCAAGCCTGCATTACGGTACCTGGTACAAGGAAAGGACTCCTTTTGAGGCATTAGACCATCTTAGGTGACAACTTGGAATATAAGGGCTGAGACCTTTTGGAGGAACCGGGTGCTTTGCTTGTAGAACACACAATAGATTAAACTTGATTCTGTCAGCAACAGGCAGCAAATTAAGCTTCCTGAGGTATGGAGAGATGAAAACATGGTGGGAAGATGTATGGTCTCATAATGGCAATCGGACGAGCGTCCGTCCATCATCATTTGGGGTTCTAGACCTTCCGACATGGAGTCAGCGGTCCTGACCGCCCAGTTACGATACGACCGCCGTGCAGGCGGTCGTAAACATCCCTTTTTCCATTGCTGCTTGTGCTGCGGCCCTGAAAAGGGCTGCAGCACAAGTCGCAATAGAAAAAGGGTGTTTTTTGAACATCCATGCTCCTTGTGCCAGAAAATCTTTAGACAAGGCGTGCTCTTTTGTCGTTCCCTGATTCTTCCTTTATTTGGCCTGATGACAGCCAGTTGCAGAAACCCCGCACATCTTTGTGCCTCTGTTGTGGGTGCTCCAGGTTGGGGACAACCCTACTGTAAGGAGCAACAGGTTATGTCAGGCGTGCAGAGTGGAATTAACATTTGGAAGAAAAAACACCTCCTACAGGTTCTATAGTTGCAGACAATGGATTTAAAAGTGGGAGCTCAATACCTCACTTGGTGTTCCAGTTCCGCGTCCTATGAAAAGGACAGGAGTGCTGAGCAGAGTACTTAGAGGTCTGCTATGCAACCAGAGCTGGTATCTGCCAGTCTTCGAGAGGTGAGAGGTCTTCACCGAAGTCTGGATCTCTGGCTGGAAGAGCTATCTACCTGTTCTGAAGTTCCTAGAAGCCTGCCGGTCGAGAGAGGAAAGTTGTGCTGATTTCTGGTGCAAACATGAATGTGTGTTCGCAATTGCCAAGGCCCATTTGTGGTCATGATTGTGTGTCTGATTAAGCCTTTGCGCAACTGCACCTGCCTACTGAAGATTCGGCCTGAGCGTGGCCATGCCTACTTGAGTTGTGATTGGCTTTTGTGTGGCCACTAGTGCTCAGACCTCGAGTTCTGCCCAAGCATGGCTGCAACTGCCCAGTCTTGTGCACGGAATCTGTGTCAATGACTTCCAGGAGTAACCAGCCCGCGGGGGCTGTTAGTGCCCGTTGTACCCTGACCATGTAGGGCTGCATCAGCATTACTCGTCACCAGCCAGAAGATGCTGCACCTGCCTGGTGTCTTCTGGCTTGATTGGGGCTCTAGCAAGAACAGGCCAACTCCTAAAGCTGGCTTGTCACCGGACCCCGACTTCAAAGACACTCGCTCTTGGTCTGTCCAGGACCGCATCAATTCAGGACTATAGCATCTTCTGGATGTACTATTTGGTGTGGACTCAGTGGATGAAATGGGAAATCCAGGAGGGCTGCAGGCTGGTGCGCCATCTCTCCTCTCCTGCAAGAGGGTCCGAGTGTGCTCCATAGTCAGGCGGCGGAACTGGTCCAGCGCTACTATTCTACTACTAAGAAGTAAGACTGAACTTTATGAGAACAAAGCACACCTATCTGAGAGTGATAGTCTGCACCTGAGCTTTATTCATGGTACTTACTGCCTTATGCCCCATAACAGGGGCCATGAGACTTGAGGGGGAGCCTGGATCCAAAGGAGTTGGTGGTGTGGGGGGAGGAGAAAGAGGGTTAGGAGTTAAGTGTGGAGAGGTACAGCACTGCACGAATAGCACCCAGACACACTAAATTGCATTCTGTTTAAGTAACTTTAGAATTACGTTGTCATATCTGTTAAGGTACTTTTTTTTGTATAAAAATAAGCAATGGTATTGAGTTATTGTATGATTGTTGAACTCTGAAATTGAGCACCACCATATTACCGCCCTGAGAATCCTGTGACTGTTTGCCATTGCAGCCACTGGCATAGGAAGTACCCCAGGGCATCAGAGGCAAATTACCGGAACCCTCACACCTGAGGCCCATTAGCCCAAGCTTGCACTGTAGGTCCCAGAATGGGTCTGACAGGGACCATCACCACAGATGCATCTCAGACCGGGTGGGGTACCCTCATGGGAAACCTGAGAATCTGGGGATATGGGATACCTCAAGGGGCAGTTAATCACATCAATGTTTTGGAACTAAAGACAGTATTTGTAGCACTGAAGGGCTTTCACAGACATCTTGGAATAGGTAGTACAAATCTGAACGGACAACACAAATGTGAGTTCTCTCTGAACAAATGGGGGACAGGGGGGCACGTAATCTCAAGTGCTATTCAGCCTACTTCAGGTTATCTGGAAATAGGCAATTCATGGGGAGATCTCACTAGTAGAATCAGTGGTTAATTTGTAAAACAATAAGTGCCAATACCCTTGTCAGCAGGACAAGGCAGCTTGCACCAATCATTGCCCGTGCCACTGCCGCCAATTACAGTATCAACACAACTACTAACCATCACACGTCTCCAAGTGTGAGAGTTCATGCTATTCAAGGCCCACAAAGCTGTATGAATGGTTTTGGGTAGCAGTATTAGTGATGTTAATGTACATAATAAACAGTTGTTGTTATACTCGTACCCAAATTTGGCAGACAGCGCCACCATGGGGCAGACTGTCACATGCACCGGTTCTAAGAATTAATCACTGAAGAGATACACTTGCCAGGGCACCAAAATGCAGAAGCAGACCGATCAAGCAGACAGTTAGGGATTTCACACGAGTGGAAGCTAGACCAATGGCTGGTTGAAACATACACCAACTCGCAAGAATACCACAAATATGCATGTCCGCAATTACATGCAAACTCAAATACCAAAGCTTTACATCCAGGCAGTGGTTCATTTGTAATTAAAAACAAGCATTGAAAATGCAATAGGTCTCGCAATAGAAGAGTTTAACTTTTTTCGTTTTGCAAATGGATGAGTGGCGTTGCGTGGATGAGTGGCGTTGCGTGGATGAGTGGCGTTGCGTGGATGAGTGGCGTTGCGTGGATGAGTGGAGTGTGAGTGGCGTTGCGTGTGTGAGTGGCGTTGCGTGTGTGAGTGGCGTTGCGTGTGTGAGTGGCGTTGCGTGTGTGAGTGGCGTTGCGTGGGTGAGTGGCGTTGCGTGGGTGAGTGGGGTTGGAATGCAATAGGTTTCGCATTAGGAAAGTTGTAGTTATTGGTCTTGTAAATGACATAATTTATTTATTTTTTCGTTGTTAAAATTGCTAAATTGATGGCTTTGTCATTTACAATGCCAATAGTTATAACTTTTGCGAATGTGACACCTATAGCATTTGGAATGCAACATGTTTTGTATTTACGTGACTTATATGGCAGCTCTGGTCGTTATGCTACATCTCTAGATAGTTTTATCTTTCGCAAATGTGACACCTATTGTAACACAATATGTGTTGTGAGGGTGAGTGAGGGTGAGGGGTTGAGGGTGAGGGGTTGAGGGTGAGTGAGGGTGAGGGTGAGTGAGGGTGAGGGGTTGAGGGTGGGTGAGGGGTTGAGGGTGAGTGAGGGTGAGGGGTTGAGGGTGAGTGAGGGTGAGGTGTTGAGGGTGAGTGAGGGTGAGGTGTTGAGGGTGAGTGAGGGTGAGGGGTTGAGGGTGGGTGAGGGTGAAGGGTTGAGGGTGAGTGAGGGTGAGGGTGGGTGAGGGTGGGTGAGGGTGGGTGAGGGGTTGAGGGTGAGTGAGGGTGAGGGGTTGAGGGTGAGTGAGGGTGGGTGAGGGTGAGGGGTTGATGGTGAGTGAGGGTGAGGGTGAGTGAGGGTGAGTGAGGGTGAGTGCGGGTGAGTGAGGGTGAGTGAGTGAGGGTGAGTGAGTGAGGGTGAGTGAGTGAGGGTGAGTGAGTGAGGGTGAGTGAGGGTGAGGGGTTGAGGGTGAGTGAGTGTGAGGGGTTGAGGGTGAGTGAGGGGTTGAGGGTGAGGGGTGAGGGTGAGGCTGAGGGGTTGAGGGTGAGTGAGGGTGAGTGAGAGTGAGGGTGAGTGGTGGGTTGAGGGTGAAGGGTTGAGGGTGGGTGAGGGTGAGGGGTTGAGGGTGAGTGAGGGTGAGGGGTTGAGGGTGAGTGAGGGTGAGGGGTTGAGGGTGAGTGAGGGTGACGCACTGTGCACCCAGTAAATGCACATTACAAGGGAGCTCGATCTTGAACCAGTATTACCTTGACGACCAGGATAAGGGCCTAAGGGATCTAATGCCTTACTTACCAACACTTCACTCGCCTATGCCTCATGTACAAACACCTACATAGATAAAAGGGTGCTTGCCCTAAATGTATTTAGTTGTGCCCTGGAGGTTTCAGCGCCGTGTTGCGGCGCCTGCGGGCCTGGTTAGAAAGAAGCTGAAAAGTTGAGCCGCTAACTCCCCTTTTGTTTTTTGGAACAACTTCTGCATTGTTTCATTCCATCTCTTTGTGAGTTGTGCTCTGGTGCGCACGCAGCTCGTGAACAGACTTCATTTAATAAATACTGCGTGACAGTGTTTAATCCAGTCACCTAATAAGGGAGTTTACGGAACACACAGTCTTCCGGAAATTAAACAAGTGTGATAGAAAGTATGATGCAAGCCTCAAGCCCTTGATTCGGCCATGCCCCCTTCCAGATTCCGGTTCCAACCTAGCCATTCTGCCTAGATTTAGCAGATCATGAGGCACAGCGCAGGCTCTCGAAAAGAGAAGACGACAGCCTTTGATGCAGAGCGCAAGTGAAGCTGCTGGCGGCAGATACATTCAGGCCCCTTTGTCCAGCCGAACCACGTGACCGTCTTTAAAGGGTCCGAGGTCGGGATGCATCAGAGACAGTGTGCCCTGTGAAAAGATGGAGAGATAAGAGGTAGCTGCCCCGCCCAGTCTCTCGGGGGCTGGGAGCCACTGCACACCTTTGATGTCTCCCCTCCCCATACAGATAAAGCAGACCAGAACCAACTGTAAACTGCTGAGTAATGGCGTCACTGCAAATCACTCCAGGCCCGAGGTGTCATGGGATGCCAGCTCCACATACGGTGAACCCGAGCAGAGTCACACACATAGCACTGAGGGCTTAAAAGGTGAAAAACACTGCTCGTTAAAGCGTGTAAAAGAATACCAAAAACTGCCGTGAATGCACCCAGGGACGCTGATGGGAGGATGACGGACACCGGGCTGCAACCTCACACGAACCTTTTGATGGTTAAAGCAAACGATGCAACCTGCTAACGAACATTTTACTAAATGGACATGCCCTGTATGCCAGTTTTAGGAACTCACGTGCTGCTACTTAAAATCTCGTGGAAGGAAACATCTGTGCTGCGTCACCGCAAGTCTTTTAATAAGTGGCATCGTTAGGTTTGGAAGGGCCTGCAGAAAGGCGCATAATACACTGGCAAAAAATGCTTATGATTTATTTCCCTGTCAGGCCTACGCTGATATCTGCGTGTTTTAGGGCGGAATTAAAACAAGAAAAGTAAAATAAAGGGAGACGCCGTGAAAGGACAAGTGACTGGAGAAGGGAGCACCAAAAATGAGGAATAGAGAGAGAAGAGAGGAAGAAAGGAGGGGATTGAGTGCAGAAAATACAGTCCGAGAGAAGGGAAAAAGAAAAGAGGAGCGAAATATTCAGAAGAATTCGATGGTGAGAAGGAAAAAAGCGGAGAAAGGGTAGGTGTGAGAAAGAATGGAGAGAAAAAAGAAAGTGAATGTGAATGATACGGGAGAAAAGAATTGAGAAAACCGAATGGGAGAAGAGAATAGTGAAAGACAGTAGAGAAGGGAAAGACTGGGAAATGGGAGACAAAATAAATGAGGAAGAATGAAAAGGGTAGACGAATGTTGCAGGGAAAGCGAGATGAGGAAAGGAGGGTAGAGGCAAGAGGAGGGAGGACGTAAAAGAAGAGGCCTGGGCTCTGATTAACATGACAGCGGGGAGGGCACTCAATAAATTAGAATTGAAGAAACAGATGAGAGGGGTAGGACAAGGGACAACGAGGTTGAGCATGAGGGGCGAGAAGGAAAACAAGCTCTCGGCATTGCGTGGCGGGAGGGGGCGGGGGGGAGGGTAGCTGTGCACGTCGAGTCGGAACAAAAAACAAGTGAAAGCGGGATGTAATTAGGGGGGAGGAGAAGTCTGGGCAGGCAGGATGACTCAGGGGAGGGGGCGGAGCGGGGCAGAGCGGCATGTGGGTGTGAAGAAGCCGGGCCTTTGAAGTGAAGCTAAGCTTCACTTCAAAGGTGTCGGAGGAATGCGGGCGGCTGTGCACGCGCTTTTAAGCTCAATGCACATGCGCATTGAGCTTAAAAGTCACGGGCACTGCAAGGAATCGCCACGATTCCTTGCTTCTTAGTTAAAGCTTGTTTAAGCCGCAATAGGCTCGCAAGCTCGATGCGCATGCGCATCGACAGGCGAGACCTAAAAAGTGCTGGGGCTCTCGTTAGGAGGCAGCTTACACCAGCCCATTTCTCCTGTTAGCGCTGCCTAAAACAGAACAGACTCCTAACCATGAAAGTGGGAGGAGGATGTGGAGTAATTACCAAAGCTGCCGACTTCGGAGCTGGGGGACCAGGTTCGAGTCTTGGTGTTGGCTCAACATCCTGTGATTGTGGGCAAATCACTTAATCTCCCCAACAATTAATGAGTCCTTAACTGGTGCTCATGAAAAGCGCAAGTGTTGATGATTAAGTGCCGATGATGAGCACCGGAAACTACAGGCTCAAATTAAGCACTGCATCTACGTGTCCTCACTGCCTATCCCAAGGAAATGCCCTGTCAGTAGAATGATCTGAGATATTTGCCTACGCCTTTCCAATGATCCTCCAATACCAGTGGTGATAAACGGGTGCAAGCAGACAGACATGGTGCTGATCCTAATAGCCCCACAATGGGACAGATAGATATGATACTCTGATTTAGTAGAAATGGCAGAAAGCCAGATGATAAAACACCAGTATTTCAAAACATGTTCCCACTGCAATAAGGGAAAGTTTGCCACCCAGTGCCAGCCATCCTCTGCTTACCGGCATAGCTCTAGCTGACCTAGAATTCGCATGATGGTTGTTTGGAGGTACTAAGTTAGGCAAGTCGGCCTACCACAAACAAAAGCTCTGTGCCAAATAGACCAGCTTTTACTCGCTCGGTCAGGAAAGGAAATCTGCTGCATAACCTAATCAGAAACTTGATACTACATCATTAGTAACTTGATGCATCTACTGGTACAACTCCTGATCCACCCATTTGAAACAGCGCACAAAATAGGCCTTAAATTCTTAATGCAAAAAGCAGCCCTTTTATTTTCAATCCCATTCCTGGGCGTCTGAGCGAATTGCAAGCCCCAACTATCCAAGAACTATACCTTCAGATACACATAAATATAGGGTAGTCATGACATCTAACCCCCACTTCATACAATAGTGGTACCGCATTTTTATGTGAACCAATCGATACAACTACTGGCCTTCTTTCAGTGCCCAAAACAGACAGATACAGCATTACAAACTCTAAACGTGAGAAGATTGTTGTGTCCTGCTGGACACGTTCCAGTGTCTCAGCAGGTACTAGTTTACTAGCCACTCCCTTGAGGGCTGTCCATACACCCACCCCTCACCCATCCAACACAGGCATCACCGGTCAAAGGGCCAGAGTGCACAAGCTCAAGGTCAGTAGCAATAAGAGTCTGCGTCGTTATTTACAAAGTATGTGGGCCTAGGGCCCACGACTTTACATTGGCGATGAGGGGGTCTGACCCCATGCTGTGCCACCTAGTAGTTTGCCTCCTTGCTTGAGGAGATCCGGGTCAGCACTGCCCAAGGAAATGGCCCGTCGCCCCAAGATGAGGGTGAACCCGTCCGCGCTGTGAAAGATGAAGGGAAGCAGTGCCTCTTATGAGGATTCGATGAGGAGCGTGCTCCAGCCACTAGAAGAAGAGGGCGCAATATGGTCTACAGCCTCTGCCGTGAAACAGTAGAGAACAGAGACGCTTTGCCTCCAACCTCACGGCACATACTGCCGCCCATCTGCTGTGAGACTCAGTGAGGCAGGTGAAGCAGAAGAGAGCAAGCAGCACTATGACCTCGCCTCTCAAGGAAAGAGAGGGCATCAGTAAAGCTGCGGTGAGTGAGTGGAGTGCCCTGTCAATGTATGAGGCGCCAGGACTATACCCAACGTGCCACTGCAGCTTCTGCAAGTTGAAGCTCTGTAGTGCCTTGCCACTGCATGTATGGTGCTGCTGGGGCTATTATCCCTTTGTCCCGGTGAGAAGGGAGAAGAGTAACCCAAAGGGCATAAGCAAAAGTCCTTACAAGTGAGCAGAGCACCATGCACCCTTGATGGCTACTTGCCTGCCACGGTGGCACAAGTAGCCTTCTGGCTCACATAGACCCCTGAACGCAGGCTGGCAGAACTCTAGTAAGGACGCTGTTGAAAAGCAAGTAGGTGAGGCTCAAAGCTGCGCCTCCATGAATGGTTCCCCGCCCCGTCCTCACTCTATTGGTCCCGAAAGAGCAGTCTATTGGCATGGCGAAGTGCTGCAGCCGTCGAGGAACCCGCCGCTGCATGACCCCGGTGCCGGCAAGGCCCCACCTGCTTTGAGTGGCCCCGCGCCTGTCTTTGCAGCGCCCCAGCAAATGGAAGGAGACCAGCACGACCCCACTGGGTAGAAAGCTGCCGTTGCATGAACAGAGTGGCTGCTGGGCATCCTAGCAGCCGCTCTGCCACACCGCCAGGGTTGATTGGAATTGAAAATCGCCCCGGGCACGCATAAAAAAAAATCGGCCCACATTTGCATACTCACTTCTCAGTCAAATCACTGCTTTGGCGTATTCTTATAAAAAAAAAACTTTAGGGAGTGGGGGGTAAAAAAAATGCACGTGTTAGTTTACAAGTGTGAAACAAGTGAGGCCACTTCTACTCAGGCCCACTTCCTCCGCTCAGTATGTGCACACATTAATGGGCCGGCCAGCGAGACAAAGGGAGTGACACCTCTTGCTAAACGGAAGTAATGAGCGCCCATCTGCCCCTAGAAAGGCCACCCAGACATCCACTGGTCCACTGGCTGTTCGAACAAAAGAGACAGCGCCCAAATGGCCCCTCAGACTGCTCAAAAAAGCAGCCCACAGCAGAACTCGGACACCGGTCCCTCGGGCATTGCCCGAATGCCCGTGTTACCAATCCGACGCTGCACACCGCACCTGGAAAACAAAAAAAAAGGTGACTTGTATCAAGCGCCCAGGCGTAGGTTACCATTATAGATTGAAGCAAGCCCCTGTGGCCTCGCCTCTACACTGCAAAAGCACATAAAAGAAAATAAAGCCCTACTGTGCTTCCACACACTGCTCCAACGCGGAATCAGATGGATACCGCAGCATGTCCCCCATTTGAGCAAAGCTACCTTGGCAGAAGAGTGGCTGCAGTGCCACCTAGCAGACTATTGGTAGTACTGCACCTGCACAAAGAAACGGCCCTAATGAGGCAGAGACTTATGCCATGCATTAGCTTCCATTGCGTGGTGCAAACCCCGCCCTAATATCTCCAGTGCCTTACAAAGAGCCCCAAGGATGCTGCCACGAGTTAAGTAAAGCCAAAGGATCCCTGTTCCTCCGTATGAGATAAGAAACATGCAGGCAGTGAACAAAGTGTGGCACTAGGGAAGGAACACAGTAGAGAAAGTAGAGACTGGCTGTTGTAATGAAGAAACGTACTCCGGCAGGGTAAGTAAGAACGTCTTTATTCTGTCATCCACTCTCTGTAACTGACATGCTCCCCAACATTCTAAAGTAAACTCTCACGGAACATTCTAAGGGGAGGGAGGGAGGAGGGCGGAAAGGTTAATACCAAGGGAAGGAGAAAGGAAGATTACAACACTGGCCTATTGGGCTGTCTATCATCTTGAAGGGGAGATACCGTTACCCCACCAAGAGCACCAATATGCCCAAAACTGTCCCAGCCAAGAAAGCTGCCACAAGATAGTGAAACCAAACACAGCTCCATACTGATCTCCCCAAGGAGAATCTACAAGCCCTGCAAGGCCCTGCTATTCAGCCAGCAGCCCACTGAGCGCTGCATGCCCACCACTGGTCTCATTTCACCAACGTATGGTGCCAGGAGCAAGCAACAACAGTCACGAGGTCCAGGATGTCAGCCCACCATGGCACTGAGAATGCTGCGTGCCCCTAGAAAAAAAGACTGCCTGCTCAAAGTGGACGGTGCTCGTAGGAGTAAGAGACCGACCGACAGACTGACACAAGGCCTAGTGAGGCGAGCCCTCCGAGTCTAATACTCGAGATGGCCGAGAGAGTGGCTGTTGACCACCTCTGCAAGAGAAGAGAGCAGGAAAACAAGGAGCTAGCTGAGGGTAACTTGTAAGAGACCATGTCAGTTGCAGAAAGAACCTGGTTGCCTGCCAGGTGCTAGCAAAAGAAACGCTGATGCCATGAGGAAGAAAACTGCCACTGTACCCCTCAACAAGACAACTAACGAGCTGCCTGCCATCTGCCCCACACACATGCCTAGCACCACAAGAGCTCCCTAGGAGATCCCAGTGGAGGGGCCTAGCTGGCCCGAGTGCAGGAAGGAGATCATGTTCATCCTAACTGCACCAGCATGGCCCCGCATTGGGACAAAGACTGCTCCGAGTGTGTCCTCCCCCACACTGCCTAATGACTGAGTCACCAGTGGCCCAATACAGGCAAGAGGAGAGTTGCACCCTCTGAGTGGCAAACTGCCACCACCACAGCTCCCTACTGCCCAAAGCAGAAATTTCCAGAAGAGTGAACACCACAGAGAAGGGACTCCTAGAAGGTCCTTGAAGAGGGAACACGAGATAGGTGGCCAGACACTACCCAGCACTCAAGAGAAAAAGGAAAACCGATCAGCGGCTGCCCTGATCACCACCAAGCTGGAGCTCAACACCCGAGGCCGGTGGCCGGACTACGGAAAAAGTCAACCACCACATGGCTCTGTTGGCCATCTCCGGAGAAGGTACATGTCTAGTCATCCAGAAGAGACTTGTGACAAGAAGTCCTAACTGCATCAGTAGAGCGAAGGTTCAGGCTGAAGTATCAAGAAGGAAGGATAAGAGAGAGTCTGACCTGTTGGTCTACACTAGGAACCTGATGACTGACCAAGCTCAAGAGGGAGGATCAGGCCATGCCTGAAAGGCATGCTCAAGAAGACTCAAGCTGCTGATGGAGCGCACCCAGACACACAAGCAGCAAGCTACCTAGTTGACACAACCCGGGAACACATGGTGGGAGACCCACAAGTAAGACACATGCATGCGCAAACAGAGTCTCTGCCTTACACTTCTCAGCGCATCTAGTCAGACACAGTCACTGACAGCTCAGCAACCCAGAACAGCCAGGCACAAGGATGCAGATGGCTCCCCAAAGGATAAATGGAAACACCTGGCCTCCATCACTCCCAGTTGTCGACGACCCAAGAAGGAAGGGCTGCAATCCTCAAGCCATGACGTCTCCATATGTCGTCCAGGTTCACCACATGGCTGGCAACCCCATCACACCAGCCCATGTCAAGTGCTCAATCACTACCTCCCCTGGAGTATCAAATTATCGCACTGGAGTTCTACACCATTGCCATACCAACTGACAAGAAGCACCAGTGACCACCTGCTGACCTGGATTGCATTTGGATCCCGTTAACAAGAGCACGTCTTGACCTAGATCCATCTATCTCTGAGGTTTGTCCGAGCAACTAGGCAGTGACTCCTCTGCGGTTCTGCAGCTGCTTTGATGTAGGCACACATGCAGCCCCAGCGCAGTCCGCAAGCAGTCCCTTGGCAACCCAGACATGGGTCTCCCACTGGCATGAGAGATGGGCTTGATATTGCCCCACAGACGGACTTCAGGATGTAGCAAGGCCGTTTAACAGAGATTTCAATAAGTCACAGCACACCAAAGACTGTATTCAGTGGTTCGAGCAGCACCGCAGTGAATCTTTGCAATGGACTCTGACCATGCTCCTGACCCACCCTGTTTTCTGTACTTTTGATACCTGCCACAAATAGTCCTCTGCATCAGCGAAGTGGAACAGCTTCAGACCATGGACATGTTTCCACCTTAGTGCTGCGGACGAATCCAAGCCAGCATTCGTGCCTGGAGACCTTCAGGTTAAATTGTGGATGCTGGCAAATATGTCCTATTGCAGTCTCATCAGCCCCATGTCCACTGCTGTCCCGCTGATTGCTTCTCTGCGCTGATGGACCCTGTGGTGTAACTTTTATTGTTGTTTATACCCAAAGGTTGGACTTGTGTTTTGTTTTTCAATACATTTCAAAACATTTGACCTTACAAAGGATGCATAGTATCTGTGATTCTTTTAAACACTGAGCCCCCAGTTGACATAACTACAGCTTGGACAACAGTAACTGTTATTTGCACTTTAGTAGTATGTGTACTGAAACGATGACCAAAAAAGGCTTCATTCTTTTCTTCCTGTTTGAATTACATTTAAGTATTTTACGTTTGTTTTTGTATCCTTCAGCAAAAAAGCTGTTTCCCTAGAGCCTCAAATGGGGGTGTTTATACTACCCAGGGAACATTGTCACCCCTTGACATCTCTTTGAATGGCTAATTTCCAATATATGGAAAAACACACAACCCCGACTGCAGAACCAGTAATAATAATGACCTACCTATATGACGCTCACGTTAACATCTCCTCACCAGCAAGAGAATAATCATCCTTTTCTCTCCCACTCCCCTTCTTCACCCCTCCCGCCTCCCCCTTCCTCCTCCACCACCTGGATGCGGGTAATAGATGGTTACGTTGTTTTATTGAAATTACTGAAGTTCATGCCTCTATGAATGCAATATATAAACTGTGAGTTCTACGACCTATGTACAGTTGCAAACAACGTTTATATATTACTAATTATAACACTCCATTCTGACTGCTTTAACATCTGTGAGTGCATCTCTGTGAGCTATATGGACAAAACGTGAAGGTATACTGCTTGATAGTGCAGAGGTAGGTAGGCCCGATGATATTCAATGTGGGAAAGGGGGCCTTCGGTTGGTGGCTGCTGGTTAGCAGGCCACGCGGCTGTGGGAGCTGGGCTCCTGGTTACTTGCTATGGGGAAAGTAGGATAGGACAAAGGTGGCACAGCCAGCGGCACGCGGGCGGCTGGGTGCAGAGTGCTTTTGAGCAGTTGGGCGCTCAATATTATCCAATGGGAAAGGTAAAAAGGGAACAAAGGCTGCAGGCTCGGGGATGGAGACTCTCCAGGGGCAACCAGCACTTCGAGAGGTAAGTTGGGACCTTGGAGCACAGGTAGGTACCACAAAGGTAGGCACAGGGGGCTGTAGGGCGCTGGGTGCAGGGGTGTCTTTGGGTGTCGGAAAAGCTTACCCTCGGCTGGCCGTGGTTGGGGTGGCCCCTGGTTCTGAGTCTGCAGGCATCGGCTGGTTCGTCGAGGAGGGTCTTTGGGCACTGGACTTCGGGTCCCAGTCGCCGGGGGGCGTCCTCGTGGTCTTGGTTCAGTTGGGCCCTGTAGGAGAGTAGGGTCTGCTTCCTATGGTCACCCCCACGTTTTGCTTTTGCTTCTCTGGTTTTCGACTTTAATCAGACCCACAGCCCAGATGCACTCTCTTAAAATTACACCATGTACTCTAGGTACATCCACAATTGGGAATTGGTTCACCTTATCAACCCTTGTACCAGTGTACCATAGGTACCCAGGGCATAGGTGCCACCAAGGCCTACCAGGGGCTGCAGCATGTATTATGCCACCCCTGGCTGGCCATCCAAACTGACACAACTGGCTGATCACTCAGCTGGGGCAAGGGTGTGTAATCACCCCTTGCTTAGGTATAGTATTCCTACATCTTCCCTAATATATAGACACACAGTAACCTATAAGTCACTCCTATGGCAGGCCTTAACAATCCTGGAGGCAGAGTGCTTGGTTATGTGCGACATGGTGCTCTAGCATGAGCTGAGCCTGTCGGCAGCTTTCAGAACCATGTCCTTCTAGCGGTTATGTGATATTGCCATACCATATACTCTTAAGTGCATTATGAACCTCGCGGTTAAATGGTTTGGCTTTATCCAAATATGTCGTGTAAGGTGTCATACGCTTTGGAATACTACCCCCTCGTCAATTCTGGCGACGGGGGTAGCATTCAACCCTTCTAGAGGGAGAAGACATGTTAGTTCTAACTATCCCGGTTAAAGTTAACCTGAGCCCCAGCATCACAAAATGGATGCTGCTGCCACAGACACAAGTCTGACCTCCTGCTGCTGGGAGTCCTTCCAGTCACGGAGGTTTGGACAATAGGTTTCCTGCCTGGAGAGGTGCGAGCACCACCCCAGACAGGACTTTGTGTATTGGGACAGGGAGGGCTGAATAGATTGAGACCTGCCTGGGGCACACTAGGTGCTCCATGCATACCCCAGTTCAAACCGGTTGCTGGGGCACTCCAGCCCCAGCTCTGGCACGAAACTGCACAAAGGAAAGGGGGTGTAACCACCCCCCTTCCTGGTCCCACCCATAGGAGGGACCTAGTGAGCAAACCAGCCCTCTTTAGTTGTATAAAGGTAGGAGCTGACCCAGGAGACTTTAGATTAATCCTGGCTGAAACTTTGAAACGAAACTCTGGACCCTTCGACATTCACCTGAACGGAAGACTGAAGAATCTCCCTTGTGGCCAAGGAGTGACCACCCTGGGCAACCAGGCACCATCCAGCAACTCGACGGCTTGCTTTGTCCCCGTTCCCGCCAGAACCCGAGCACAGAGCCCAACAAGACCTCGACTCCCGGACCTCTCTGACCCCACTGCACGACTCCAGCACAGCTGAGCCCCGTGGAAGGCGTCGGAACCCGTGGAACCAGGCAACTTGGAAAGTCTTCAACTTGATAACAGCGCAGCTCCTGAGGCATCCTCAAAGCTGTCCACTGGGGACTGAGACACACCGACACCGAGCTCCACCTGCACCGAAGATCAGCCCTCCACACTCCACGAGATCTGCGTGGGGCCCTTCTGCTTGTGTTCTGCTCGACGCGTTGTCCCGGTTGCTGGCCAGTTGGCTAGTAGCCCTGTGACGACGATCCTTTTGAAAATCCAATGCTGGTCTGGTTGCTCCAGACTTGCACTTGCTTCTGTGAAAAGGTGAAGTAACTGAGACCCTCCTGGTCTGCACCAGAAGCTCTTTGTGTATCCTGCGTGGGTTTCCTTTGCCTAGGCTTGTTGGCTCCGTTCTTGAAGTCGACCCCTCCATCTACGAGAACCTTCATGGGGTTCATGGGACAGCTCCTCTCCAGCACCTGGTCGTCCTCGACGCCTCCTGGTCCGCGTAGCTGCCAAGACGAACTTCACGACAGCACCTGATTGCTCCTCGACGACGTCTGGTTCCTTCCTGGTTCCACCCGGTGACTGGCTAGTGACCTAGACTCTGTCCCCTCTGCTTTCAGGTCTTCTTCAACCCCGATCCACCCTTGGATCCACCCGGACATCTTCCTCCTGGTCGCCTGCAGCATCTTCTTCCAGGGCTCCATAGGAAACAACGTGAAAACCCGACACACTTTGACACCTATGCACCCGCAGCCCGTGGGTGAGGTAACGCGAGTACTTCGGTGCTCCTGTAGGGATTGACTATCCTAGTGTCTAGTTTTGTTAGTTGTGTACTCCTAGTTAGACCGGAAGTGTCCTAAATCTTCCATTACTTACCTTCTACGTTCCTATTGACTCTCGCGTGAGTACACTGACACTGCACGCGCCGCCTGTGGACCTCCTACTCCTAACCTAAGGGTCAGATAGTGTAGCCCCAGCGATTCCCTAGGCTCTAGGCCTTCTCCTTTCACAAGTCGTGGTTCTTATACCACTTCCTTAGTATATGGTTTTACGCGCCCCTAGGGCCTAACTGTAAATTGTGCTATTCAAAGTATTTCTAAGAGTAACTTGTTATGTGCTTTTGCCTCTGATCTCATAAAGAGTTCAGAGGATTGTGTTAGTGAATAAATACATATATATTTTATATATATCCTGTGTGGTGTCCTTTCATTTGGTATTCAAGGGGTTACATATGGTAAAATAGCTGGCTTTACACACCCTCAAGAGTCTTTTAGCCTAAGACTGTTCTGTCCACGCTACCACTAGGTTAGCTGGTCTATAAGGTTGACTTACAACCATCACCATAAGGGTTATTTGGACTGGTGCAAGGTGATCACTAGAATAGTGAACACCATATACCAGGCCAACTTCTCACAGGCACGTCCCGGGCTCGGCGGGTGCAGAGTGGGCTGGTCCGGGGCTTCCTGGTTGGCACCAGGTGGGTTGTTGCAGAAGAGCCTCTGCTGTAGTGAGTCCCAGTCTTTAAGAGGGTCCAGGCAGGCAGGTCCTCCGGGTGTCCCGAGGTTGCTGTCCGCATGAGTCGCCGGGTTTAGGCAGGAGCAGGTTCCAGGATCGACAGGCTGGTAGGGCTGGGGCCAGGTCCGCTGTCCTGGGGTGAGCACACCCACTAGCCTGCTCCTCTCCTGTGGGAGGGGGGCCGGAGCCTAGCTGGGATTGGGCAGGGCTCCCGATCTACAAGATGGCTGGAGCCTGGGGTTGTGCTTCACCTAGTCTCCCCCACCTGAGGGGTGGTGTTGGCACAGGCTGGCACACCCCCCTTCCTGACGTAGCTTTTCCCGCCAGTCTTCCTGCTAGAGTGGGGGTCAGAACTGGTGGGGGCCGGTTGCTCGGTACAGCAAATATCTGGAGAAGCTTACAGAGGCGGTATGCCTTTGAAGCTTCCCCCTGCCCATCCTGGGGGAGGAGACCTAGCACCTCGCCCAGGATGTGCATTGTTGCAGGCCCACGAGAGAGGGGGGGGCTCTCCACCCAGGGGTCCAGCAAAATATGTGCTGTGTGGCAGCCTCTGCGGCCACTCAGCCCAGACATAGATTGGAGGTTAGGGTTTCAGAGGGCATCTCTAAAATGCCCTCTGGTGCATTTTACATTAAGTCCCACACTGGCATCAGTGCGGGTTTAATGTGCTGAGAAGTTTGGTACCAAACTTGTCAGTCTTCAGTGTAGCCATTATGGTGCTGTGGAGTTCGTAATGACAACCTCCCAGCACCATATACTCTTAATGGCATCACTGCACTTACAGTGCCCAGGAATGGCCCTGGGTACTGTAGGGGCACAGGGCTCATGCACCTGTGCCCACACCTCTGGCATAGGGCACCCAGTTGGAGGGGTGACTGAAGTATGCCAGGGCAGTGGGTTCTGTGGTCATGGCACACAGGGATGTGTGTCATGTCGACTCTTGGTTTAGTTCTGTACTTAGGCACTCAGCCTGCAGAGGCAGTGTGTGGGTGCCAGGGTACAGGGCCCCTGAGGGTGGCACAATAAGTGCTGCAGCCCTCCGGGGTCTTCTCTGGTCACCATGCACTGGGTACCTAGAGTACCATTTACTAGGGGCTGACAGGTGTCTAGATATGCCAATTGGGTTTCTAGTTTCAGCACAGTTTTAGGGAAGGAACACAGCCCCATGGTACCTGGTTGGCAGGAACCCAGGGCACACTCAGTCAAAGCACATCAGCAGTTCAGAAAAAAGTGGGGGCATACCAAGGCAAGAAAGATGGCACTTTCTCACATCACCCCAATAACTTTTACTTTTACTTGAACAGCAGCCATCCTGGCGTACAACATGGCTAAACCATATTGTTATAGCCAGTAGCTCTTGCGTAGGCAAGACCTATTGGCTTTGTCAATGCTTGTTAAGTGGGTAATCACTGGTAATTGTCTGTTCAGATGCTGGTGCATTTCTGATAACATGTATTTTTGTTACTTGTGGCTATTGTAGGTGTCTATTGGAACACTGACTTAAACTAGTTTATTTTCCCTGTAGGTGACCCTGGAGACCACAATTGGAAATAACAACCCAGATCTCTGGAAGTTTGTGAAACCAAAGGGCACAGTATTTGAATGGCTGCGAAATATTGTGGCTAATCGTCTGGCGAAGAACGGGTCTGAGTGGGCCTCCATATTCACCAAGTTCAACAGTGGCACGTAAGTTATTCAGTTTCATGTACTCATTTTAGCTTAATTTAATGCAAGGTGAGAAGGCCTTAATCAGCTATTAATTGATTTCTATTTGTACCTTGTGCCTGCTGCAGATGGCAATATTGTGTTTGTTACCTGAAAATGTCTGACTGCACATTACTTGCAAAGAGATAGATTATGAATGGCCTTGTTGGTATATATTCTGCCGCTGATGAGATAGCATAGAAATGTATACAAACACTGGGGCTAACGCTTCCTAACAATTGGCAGCTTTTATCATGTTTAACTTTTATGTATCATCACAAATGTGGACCACCTTTAAGTCAGCAAGCCACATTTTGCTTCTAAGTCATGGGAATCTTCACTTTTTTGTCTGTTTTAAAATGATTCCACTGATGACTTTAGGGTAATTTCATTCTCCTCCCCACCACCAGCCAACATTGTTAGTGGACCTTGTGCTGCCCCATGCCATTACATTTGGTACCTGACTATAATCCACCACTATTGGCTTGAGAATCCCATCAAACCGGATTCTGATACTTTTCATTAAATGTGGAGACCATTTGTATTGCTTCTTTCCCAAGATGAGAGCCTCTGGGTTCCTCAATTGGTCTCAAAATGTCCTCATCTCCCTCATCATTGACTTAAAACTAAATCATGTCCTCACACAAATTGCTTAAGAATGCCCTTACCTCTATTTACATAAGTCCCCCCTTACCATTTTCTTCAGAATCTTTTTGTCTCCCCCCTATCTAGTGGCTTGAGAAGCCTATGGCTGCCAATGTTCACTTAAGTTATTTTGTTCTTGTTCTTCCCTCTTCCCATCTCCGCTCCCCTCCCATTCATCAGTGTGAGTTCCGTCCGTTCCCCACTGGAAGGGCATATCCTTTTTTCCACCTTACGGCTCGGATTTAGTTTAAATCCCACACCAATTTGAGCTGAATTGACCTTGAATATTTTCTCTTCTATTTGAATGGCTCTCCATGGTCCATGCTTATCTCACTGCTGAAACTATTCAGCTGTATAGAATTATACTTCTCTGTGTACTTCCTGTACCAGTCATCGTTTAACATGCTGGAAAATACCCACAACAAGCCTGTCTCCTTACTGTGTGTATTTTTTGGTTTGTTTATGTTGTTCATTCTTAAAAAGACCAATGGGATTCACAGTATGCGTACAAACTTAAGAGTTTACAACCTCCACTCCTAACTGCCAGTTCGAGGCATGTGTGCTCTAGAAAAACATGCTTTGCATACTCCTGCCATTTAAAGTTGGGCCCGGATGCTTGTAAGTTGTTTTTATTCGAAGAATTCTTTTCCAGTCATGAGTTAAGGTGACTCCTCCTTTCGGTGATAATGCACATGGGCATCGACTCCATTGTTGGATGGCTTACTTTTCGCCGTCTGGTTCGGACGTGAATTGCAGCGCTCTGATTCGAAACAGTTAATCGAGATCCCTTCCGTATGCAATTCACTTACCCTCGTCGGTATTGTTTTCAATCGCGTTTTCCAACTTTGTGTCAAAAAATTCAGAAAACTTTCATTATCCAATCAGGAAACTATAACCACGGCCTTTGGGCCTAGCTTGTTTTCCTCTATCTACTTCCACTTGAAGGTCCCTAATCGAGTCTTCTACTGATGGAACGGACGCCATTTCAATTCTGTCCACTGTGCTATTCTAAATACTCGTGCACTTGTGGTTCCGTGAATTCTGAACCCGTTTTATAAATGGTATGGTTTTGTTACGAATTTGATATTAGCGAACCGTAACTAGTTAGTGCGGCAAGTATGAGTGCTTTCATCATGTTAGACCGATGGATTCACTACGTATTTAGGGATTTCGTTCTGAACCCTTGGGTTCCATTTTGTGTATGGCAGCCATTTTGTGGTTGCCCTCACATAGGCCGATGACTGTGGCTGAACTAGTCTTTTTAAGGACATGTACACCTTAGCTCCAGTTCGTGCTGACTCCTGTTTGACCTGAGTGAACTGACCCTGTTGCCTGAAGCTGACCTTGTTAAACCAGTTCCTACCCTTTAGCTGATCAAGATTAAGGATCAGAGCACAGGACATCGTAAAGTTTTACTGCACACAAATATGCCTTATCTTACTCTCACCTATTTCTGCTCCTTTCTTTATGGTCTATTTATGATTGGGTTGTGGCCTTTTGTATTATGGGTTAGTTCGACCTGTCTAAAGAAGAATGTTGGGTTTGACCGATGATTGATCATGGGCTGGGCAACTGAAAAATGGGTTTGTCGTCATGCAATATTTTTGTGGTAGAAACATGTGATTGGTTAAACTGTAAACAAGGAATGTTTGCCTGAAGCATAATGTGTGGCATAAAAAGGGATGACTTGCTTTGTAAAATTGAGCAGTCTCCTGAGAACTCATACCGTGATGATTTCTAGGACTTCTGTTACTGGCTGCAGCCAATAAATTTGATCTCTGACACCACCTAGAAGTATTCCGTGTCTCTGTTTGCCAGGACAGGGGAATCTGAAAACTTTGGGCGTGTCCCTGACGCCGCCGGTTCTGATTGACCCGGTTCTTCAGTTGGCGCCCTACGTGGGGCGACTTCAGCGGTACCGGTCCAAGCCCGAGGATCGTGAGGAGCTTTGTGAGGAAATTCTGGGGGAATGCCGCCACTTCATCAACCCCTGTATGTCGATGTGGACCGAAGGTGTTTGCTGCGAGGCTTCCCGCTTTCCGACGGCTACGAAGGACTGCTGCCCTGACTGTCGCCCTGTCTTGGACCCTCGATAGATGATTTGTAGAGCGAGACGATAGACGGTCTTCTGGTGGCGTGACAGATATTTTGGTTAAGTATTAGTGGGTCGCTCCCACAAATTTGTTTGGTTCTTGGTTTGGTTCTTGGTTGATTCGGCTGCTGCAGCAATCGAAGCCGAGGGGCTCGTATATTTGCGAGAGTATCGATAGTCGATAACCCCTTGAAGTTCGAAGCTAGATTAGTGAGCTATAAGATGCCTGGTCTTAGCAAACTTAGAAAACGGTTTAGTTGTGGTTGCAACAAGGATTCCCGACTAGAGGACTCGTGTCCGATACCTCCGGTTGGAACTCCGACTTATGAGCTCTATTCAAAACACGGAGTGGGTCCTATTACTTATAATGAAGTATGGATCCGCTACACTAAAAAGGATGGTGTTTTACGATAGCCCCAATATGGTAGTTTTGAATCCAATATTTTAGATAATCTAGAAGTTGCGTTATTCAAGAAGAAAGCCCGGCCGGCAATGTTTGACTCTTTCCGCCTTTGGCGAAAGGAAGCCAAACAGAGAGAAATTAAACAAGCTAAGAGAGATCGTAAAGATAAGAATATGTCAATAATACAAGCTGCTAGGCAGTACAGGGATGATGGAGAGGAGCGAGCGAGTGAAGTTCTAGATAGGCAGCGTTGTATGGCCATAGATAAATGTTATCCGGCCTTGCCGTCTCCTCCTCCAAAAGCGATTGAAGATCTTGAAAAAGATCCTTTGATTTCTCACTTGTTGGGATTGCCACCTCCTTATGTGCAGGGTGCTACTGCACCTCTATTACCACCGGTTGTTCCACCCTTTGTTGTTCAACCTCCTGCTGTTGTTCAGCCACCCGGTGCTCCACAGATGGTTTTGCCTCCTCCTGCGCAACCCGCTCTAGGGTCGCCAGCTTTGCTACCAGCTTTGCCTCAGACTCCTTTGCCTTCTACTTCTGCTTCTTCGACTCCTACTGTTCTTATGCCTACACCGTCTTTGCCTCAGAATACTTATTCTCCTGTTCTTATGTCTGCTTCTTCTCCTTCTGTTCGGCAACGAATGACAGACAGTTTCTACTATGTTGTCTCCATTGGTTGGGTCACTGAATATGACCCCTGTTTCGGAACGTAAGCAGAGTCGTAGTCAGCTTCCTGGTTCCGAGGAACGGGTGGTGTTGAATTTGTTGGCTCGTAGATTGATTACAAATGCTTCAAGGTATGATTTGCCAGCGGTTATGGATGTTTTCTTTCAGTGGGAACCGCCTAAGCAAAGGTATGTTTTTAATGTGATGTGTATGTTTCTGCGTCGGGAATGGGAAGATCATGATTTGGGTTTGATCCCGCAGGAACTACTTGATGTTCAGTCGGATTTTGCTAAAGGGATGATAGTGGAATCTGATGTTACAGATGCCGTAGAGACGATACTGGCTTTTAGGTCTAGACTTCCGCCTCAGACATTGTACGAACCTGATTCCTCTGTTAGGAGAAAAGCAAGACTGTATCCAATGAGAGAAGTTCCTCCTGTATGGAAGGAAGCAGTTCAGGCTAATGTAAATCAGGGTATTGTTGCCGCTCCGGCACATTTTCAGCGAGTATGGGTACATGTTCCTTGGAAGAGAGCAGAGGTCTTGGCTCTTAAGCAGACCTTACCTGACCCTAGTAAGAATCCTGCTGGTTATTACAAGGAGTTGTCTCAGACAGTAGAAGCATGTATCATGAATTTAGCTGATATAGATATGTTGATGGGTAATGTAGTTCCGCAACCTTTGTGGGCGAAGATTCGTCATGAGAATCATGCAGCAGAATCAGGAGATACTTGGGCGAATATTATTGCTGCGGATGGTAGACAGGAGGGAGGTGCTAAACCTGAATCTTTGGTTTCAGAATTGCCAGGTAGAATTATTACTCTGATGAAAACGATGATGCCTGCTTTAAGAGTGAATTGGGATAAGTTAGCAGCATGTAAGCAGAAGAAAGACGAGAGTGTGTCTGACTTCTTCTCTAGGTTTGAAGAGACGTTTATTGATCACAGTGGTCAGGATATGAGTACGGAAGGTGGTCAAAGGTTGTTCGTGGATAAATTTGTCTTTAATTTGCTTCCCGAACTTTCCAATCAGTTGAAAGGCTCTGAGAGTTCATGGGCTGTTTCTTTGTCGGCCCAGATATTGGCTACTGCCCAATATTACGAGAATAGGGATAAAGATGAGAAGGATAAAGCAGAGAAGAAAACGAAAGGTTTAAAGACGAAAGTTCTTTTGCAGCAAGCTGATCCACCTCGTCCGAATCAGCCTCAGTTTCAGCAACCTCTGCAATTTCAGAGATTGTTACAGAAGCCTGAGCCATATGTTTAGCGATTCTTTCATGGCCCTAATCAGTGTGCTTATTGTAGAGAGGAAGGTCATTTCAAGAATAGTTGCCCGGCTTTGTTACAGCGTGCGAATGGTGCACCTGGTCAGAGAGGTCGTGGTGGTTTTTCTGCAAGCGCCTAGAGGAAGAGATCGTGGTGTGATCCCCCAGAATGAGCGTTCTTCTTCCCTACAGAATTCTGCGAATTATTTTGACAGGCAGAATGCTCAGAGTGGACAGTCTGCCCAGTATTATGTTGAGGATTACTATGTTGAAGGTGAGAGTTCTGGTTATAATGATAGCTAGGACAGCGATGGGCAAAGAGAGGGAGTAGTGTCAGTTCCAGTAGATCAGAGTGGACCTTATGTTGAAGTGATTACATCAGGTGTAGTAGAACCTTTTCTTTTGGATACTGGTGCAACAAAGAGTTCTATTATGCATTCTAAACTCCCTGGCGCACCTTTGTCTGGCTTAACCAATGTTTCCGTAGGATTTTCAGGCGCCCCAGTTCGTAATCCGGTTTCTAGTCCTTTGTCCCTTTCCATTGGCCCTTGTGAATTGGAAGCTCCATTTATTCTAACGACTGGTTGTAATGAGAATCTGTTGGGTTTGGATTTGCTGAAAAGATTGTATGCGACATTGCATTGTTCTCCTTCGGGAGTACAGCTTACCCTTGGTAAGAAAGTGATTTCTCCAATGTATTTGTCGAAAGATTGTTTGCCACTGGAATTGCGTTCGCTTCCTGATACGCTTTGGGCTACGGGTCCAAATGATGTTGGTCTTTTGCAGATTCCACCGTATGTTGTTACCCTTAAAACGAATGCTAAGCTACCTCGTATTCCACAGTATAAAATATCGAGCGATGGTGAGAGAGGTCTTTTGGCGATTGTCTATGATCTGGTTGAGAAGGGTGTAGTTGAAGAAACAAGAGGAAATGTGTGTAACAGTCCTGTTTTGCCTGTTCTTAAGCGTACTGATGCTTCTAAGCCACCTGTGTATCGGTTTGTGATCGACCTTGGAGAGGTCAATAAGATCGTCGTGCCACAGTTCCCTGTTGTTCCTGATATCACGCTTTGTTGACGTTGATTCCTGCTTCGGCAGCCTGGTTTTCTGTCAATGACTTGAAGAATGCTTTCTTTAGCATTCCGATCGCTGAGGAGAGTAGGGATATTTTCGGCTTCTCTTTAGGAGGACGAAGCTTCCGGTTTAAGAGAGCTCCCCAAGGTTATTGTGAAAGTCCTTCAATCTATAGTCAGGCGTTGAAAACACAGCTTGATGGTTTTGTGTTACCTGCTGGTGCTACTCTTATTCAGTATGTTGATGATTTGTTGATTGCTGATGATGATGAAAAGATTTGTAAAGAGGCTACTCTTTCGTTGTTGCGGTATTTTTCTGACCTTCATCATAAAGTGTCACCTTTAAAGTTGCAATATTGCCGCCAAGAAGTAACCTACTTAGGTCATCTCTTGTCGAAGGAGGGAAGGCGATTGACCCCAGAAAGAATTCAAGCGATTGCGCAAATGAGTGTGCCATCGACACAGAGAGAAGTTCGTGCTTTTTTGGGTATTACGTCGTATTGTAGGCAATGGATCCCCAATTTTTCATTGTTGGCGAAACCTCTGTTAGCATTGACTACGAAAGATACTCCGTATCCTCTTCCTTGGTCTGATGAATGGCAGAAAAGATTTTCTGAATTACGTGATGCATTGTGTTCGGCTCCTGTGTTGGGTACTCCAGACTATAGCAAGCCCTTTACGTTGTATGTGCACGAGAGAGAAGGATGTGCATTGTCAGTGTTGACACAATCTTTTGGGGACAAGCAGCGTCCATGCGCGTATTTTTCGGCAACGTTAGACCCAGTTGCTAAAGCATTGCCGAGTTGTTTGAGAGCTACAGCCGCAGCTGCCGTTTCTATTCGACAGTCTGCTGGTTTTAATATTGGATAATACGCTGATTGTGATGGTTCCGCATGCAGTGGATACCTTATTAAACAGAACTAAGACACAGCACCTTACTAGTGCACGTCTTTCAGGTTACGAGTTGACACTGTTGGCTAGCCATGTTCACATTAAAAGATGTAATGTATTGAATCCAGCTACGCTGTTGCCGATCTCTACAGAGACGGATGCTCAAGAACAGCATGATTGTTTTCTTCATACAGAGGAAGAAACAAAAGTTAGAGTGGATCTTAAGGACACTCTTTTTGATAATGTTGATGGTACGCTGTGGGTTGATGGTTCGTGTGTTAAGCTTCCGAATGGTGAAACGACTGCAGCGTATGCTATCACAACTTTAAATACAGTTGTTGAGACAGCACGTGTACCACAGAATTCTGCGCAAGCAGCAGAGCTAATTGCACTGACTAGAGCGTGTGTGTTGTCAGAAGGAAAGCGAGTGAATGTTTACACTGATCGTCAGTATGCGTTTGGTGTTGCTCACAGTTTTGGACGTTTGTGGAGAGAGCGTGGGTTCCTTACTTCCCATGGAACTAAAATTCAGCATGGGCAGTTAGTGAATGAACTTTTGGAATCTCTCACTCTCCCAAAGCAGATTGCAATTGTGAAGTGTAGTGCCCATAAGAAAGTTGTGGAAGATGTTGGTCGAGGGAATGCGTTTGCGGATGAAGTTGCGAAGGAAACAGCGAAAGATATGATGAGCCGTATGTATGTTGCAGGCCCAGCTAATTGGGTTATGGCTGGTGGAATGTGTGAAGACACAATAGAAAGTGTTAAGATGATTCAGGCTGAAGCTACAGAAAAGGAAATTAATGTTTGGAGAGAGAGTACGGGTATGTTGGATTCTACGGGTTGTTGGATTGAGTTGTCGGAACACCAGCGATGGTTGTTGCCAGACGCGTATGTGCTCCCAGTGGTTACGATGGCTCATGGATTGGCTCATATAAGTTCGAAAGGGATATGCAAGTTGTTGGCTCCAGTTTGGCAGAATGCTGGAATCCCGAAATGTGCAGCGAACGTGGTGAAACATTGTATGATTTGTTTGCGATATAATCCTGGTAAGGGAATTCCAACTCCAGCTGGTCATTTTGCTCCTCCGGCGTATCCGTTTGAGGTGATACTGTTTGATTATATTCACATGGAGAGATGCAACAACCTAAAATACGTTCTTGTGGTTGTTTGCGCCTTTTCTAGCTGGATAGAGGCTTACCCCTAAAAGATAATACTGCCTTGTCTACAGCCAAGAGAGTATTTCCCTAGGTATGGATTGCCGAGAATCGTGTGGTCGGACAATGGGAGTGAATTTGTGGGTCAGATCATGAAGAAAGTATGTTCTGGATTGGGAATTAACCAAAAGTTCCACGCAGCGAATCACCCCCAGTCTTCTGGACTTGTTGAATGTTACAATGGTACGCTTAAGCTGAAATTAGCTAAAGTACAAGCGAGCACTGGTCTTACATGGCCAGATGCCTTGCCGTTGGCTCTTTTGTCAACAAGGACGACTGTGCATTCTAGAGTGGGACTTAGTCCGTATGAGATTGTTTGGTCGTCCAGCGAATGTTTGGAGTGTGCCTCGTCCGAAAGAATACAGCAGTATTGAATACCCTATGTTGGTGGATTACTTACATGACTTAACTGCTAAATTACGTGTTCTCCACCAACAGGTCTATGACAGTCTGCCGACAGCCACTACAGATCCAGGCCACGTACTTGAACCTGGACAGTACGTTCTTGTGAAAAAATTTCAGCGTACCAAGAACTTGCAGCCTAGATGGACCGGCCCCTCTCTGATTTTGTTGGTTACTAGAACGTCTGTTAGAGTAGCAGGCAAAAAGAACTGGGTGCATGCCACCCACTGTAAAAAAAGTTCCTTTGCCTTTACCATATGATCAGTGGGTAAGGGATGGTAAAGCTGATTTTGATTGTGAGAAGGTCCCTAGATTCATTCCATTTAGTGATGCTCATTTGACATGGACACGGTTTGAACGTGAGAATGATGTTCTACAAGCTGCTGTGCCTCCGCATTTGAGATTGGACACCACTGAGCCTGAACTCTTTTTTGAAAAACAGACAGTGCCTGGTAAAAGCCGTTATAATTTGCGACCAAGAAACAATGAACAAATAAAAGTATAATTTTTCCTTTTGTTTTTGGAGAACTGCACTCTCTCATCCAAGAAACTGTTTTGGCCTATTTTTCTTTGTCGAGCTGCCATCCGAGCTCAGCTGTAGGGTCGCGGTATAAAGACTTGGGATTGCAGCCGTAGACACAAGGTCGATGGTTCTGGTTGGTCCTAGGGTGTTCCCTGGACTGACGGATGCATTCCTTAGTGGAAGAAAACCAACTGCCGCGAACAGCACGGTTAGAGGATGGAGTTTTTGTGATGGAGAGAGCTGCCGAGAAAATGAACTTTAAAATGAAACTATGTAAATTAATGCATAGCAAATGTTTTCTGATAACATGTGTTTTGATGTTTTTAAGCATGACGTTAGCATTGGTGGGTTGGATTGTTTTCACTACCCAATTGCTTCTGCACCACCTCCCAACCTATGTCTTTTCCTACCACTACTTCTTCACATTCTTTTCATACTTTACCTGAACACGAGCAAATTAGAAGGTCGGAATCTGTGAATAATTCCTTTGTGCAACTTCTCCATCAACATCAGTTGGTAGTGAACACCACTAATTGTTGGGTGTGTGGTCTTATGCCACATACTATGGATAGAGGTATTCCTTATCTGGTTCTGCCATTCAGTTACTATGGGTCCGTATGGGCATATCAGACGATGTTTGTTTATGCCATTGAAGTCTATCCCCTGCGTTCCATAAGAAATAACTCAAGTAATAAAGCCTTGGTGAAAGGAATTACAGATATGAGTAAAGATATCGAAACGTATAAGACTATTCCCAAGGATGAGTTACTAGCATATGTTGGTTGGAATGCAACCGGATATAGTATTAGTCTGGGTGAGAAGCAGAGACAAAAAGGTCACCTCCGATTTGGATTGTACCCCATCGTGGTCATTTTTGTCTGCAAGGGAAAGGCAAGAACCCGAGAGCTCAGTTAGGGAAGAGTGTTTGTACTCAGACGTATGTTTTTGCGTCCCAAACTTCCCCACCGTTTTTAGCAGCTAAGGGCACGTATTTTGTCTGCTATGATAGAGCATATACATGGTTGCCCCCTGATTTTTCGGGAACATGTTATGTTGCATATTTGTTGCCTCCTACCTATACTGCTGCTGCAGATTACCACAGAACGAGAGTTGTTAGAGGTGTCTTTGATCAGGAAGATACCACTGGACAAGAAGTGGAAGACTTCTTCAAGGGTTTCCTACCATTTTGGGGACCTATGGCAAACAGTAGAAACTTACGGCAATTAACAAGAGTGGTTGAATCCACCATAAATGAAACTGCCGTGCCCTTAGTAATCTGACCGCTGAGCTTCAAGCGGATCGCCTTATGACATTACAGAATCGAATGGTTTTGGACGTCATACTTGGGGACCGAGGTGGGGTATGTAAAGTGATCCAATCGAGTTGCTGCGTTTTCATTCCAGACAATGCTCATACAGTATACAAGGCTATTTCCAGACTGCATAAGATCTCCGAGTCTATACATGTGGATAAAGGAGATTGGTCGTTGACTGGATGGTTTTGGGGATTGTTATCCACTTGGGAATGGAAGATTCTGATGATCATCGGGATGGGTTTCGCGATTCTCTTCTCATGTTGTCTCTGTGTACAGTGTGGCCCTGCCATATGTGGCCTTTGTACTACTATGTGTGTGAGAAGACCTGTCTCGAGAGAAGTCCTGAGTAATAGGATGATGCTCCAGCAGCATCTTGATGATCTGATGAATATTGACATTGACTCAGACGCAGACTGAGTGATTGCCTATGTAAGGGCAAAAGGAGGGTCTGTGGTTCCGTGAATTCTGAACCCGTTTTATAAATGGTATGGTTTTGTTACGAATTTGATATTAGCGAACCGTAACTAGTTAGTGCGGCAAGTATGAGTGCTTTCATCATGTTAGACCGATGGATTCACTACGTATTTAGGGATTTCGTTCTGAACCCTTGGGTTCCATTTTGTGTATGGCAGACATTTTGTGGTTGCCCTCACATAGGCCGATGACTGTGGCTGAACTAGTCTTTTTAAGGACATGTACACCTTAGCTCCAGTTCGTGCTGACTTCTGTTTGACCTGAGTGAACTGACCCTGTTGCCTGAAGCTGACCTTGTTAAACCAGTTCCTGCCCTTTAGCTGATCAAGATTAAGGATCAGAGCACAGGACATCGTAAAGTTTTACTGCACACAAATATGCCTTATCTTACTCTCACCTGTTTCTGCTCCTTTCTTTATGGTCTATTTATGATTGGGTTGTGGCCTTTTGTTTTATGGGTTTGTTCGACCTGTCTAAAGAAGAATGTTGGGTTTGACCAATGATTGATCATGGGCTGGGCAACTGAAAAATGGGTTTGTCGTCATGCAATATTTTTGTTGTAGAAGCATGTGATTGGTTAAACTGTAAACAAGGAATGTTTGCCTGAAGCATAATGTTTGGCATAAAAAGGGATGACTTGCTTTGTAAAATTGAGCAGTCTCCTGAGAACTCGTACCGTGATGATTTCTAGGACTTCTGTTGCTGGCTGCAGCCAATAAATTTGATCTCTGACGCCACCTAGAAGTATTCCGTGTCTGTTTGCCAGGACAGGGGAATCCGAAGACTTCGGGTGTGTCCCTGACGCTGCCGGTTCTGATTGACCCGGTTCTTCACACTGTCCTTAATAAGATCTGTAACCTCTATCTCTCCCTGGAGCATAAAGAGGAAGACTACGACGAATGTCGGTCGTTCAAAAAGACACTGCGGTACCATTGGGTTCGACGAAGAGACCTGCAGCGACAGTGTATCATGGACACCCCTGATATCTTCAGAGAAGATTTAGAATAAGAAGAATGGAAGCATCGGCAGCAGAAGAGGAAGAGGCCATCCCCATCCAGGACTCCGATTCCGAGTTGGAGATCAAACTAGTGTCCCATGACGTTCCAGCTGGACAGGGTGCTGTGAGTAACAAAGTCCCTTTGCCCACCAGACCCGCTCCAACCAAACAATAGGCTATT
This sequence comes from Lissotriton helveticus, assembly GCF_964261635.1. Lineage (NCBI taxonomy): Eukaryota > Metazoa > Chordata > Amphibia > Caudata > Salamandridae > Lissotriton > Lissotriton helveticus. The sequence continues at coordinate 909,433,153 of NC_136072.1, read as the reverse complement.
GGGCCACCACTGCCATGAGGCCATGGTAGGCACTGAGACTCTGATTTCAACACCCAACCTTCCAGCTCGACACTAAAACAGCAACTCAAGCATTCTGGCTCGGGCTCAAGCCAAGATGATACCCCTTTCATTCCGAAACATTTGGGCTCCTAAGATAAAAAGGACAGAACCAGCTCCGCACCAAATATATAAAGATGCTCCTCTAAAGCCATTAGAGCCTATTCTAGAAACAATTAAACAAAAGCTGGATCCAAAGCAAAAGACAATTCATAGAAATCCTGACACTGGGCACATTACAACTAAGCCAGTAATACAATCTTCCAAAAGGAAAAAAAGACACTGAATATAAAATCCCTTTCAATAAGAAAAAGGACATAGATACTCGTCCTATTAACATTCCTCAAACTCCTCCACCTTCTTCACCAGTACCTATTACACCAGCTTCAGACCCTCCTCATATCATCCACCAGGTTCTCAAAATACAAATCCTGGTATAGGAGATGATGCTGACACTTATGATCAGCCACCACCTGATCCATGGAATGACTACAATATAGACCCACCTTAGACACAGACCCGGATCTATATATGGCTAAACCCTCCCCTCCTGATTATAATACTGCATATCAGGAGTTAATTGCTAGGGCAGCCACTTACCATGGGGTAACTTTACATAAAGAAGCCCTAAAAGAGGATTTCCTATTTAACACTTTAGGAAACACACAGAACATCACAAACCGTGCCTATGTTAAAGGATATGATGAGGCATGCTGACAATATATTCAATGATCCAGTTAGAGCATGTATCCTAACACTGAGGGTGGCAAAAAATATAAACCCCCACAATCTGACCCAATTTTTATTAAGGGCCAGTTGCCTTTGGATTTTTTAGTGGTCTCTAAGGCCTGTAAAAGTGTAAATTCACAAACCTCAAGGGAGACAGCACCTTCAGACAAAGAATCAAAACTAATAGATGCCTCCGGGAAAAGAGTAGCTGCTCAGTCAGCCAACTATTGGTGCATAGCCCATAAACAAGCCCTGTGGGTTAGATATGATAGGGCACAGTGGGACGAGATGGAAACAATATTTCAATATATCCCAGAAGAACACAAGAAAATGGGGACAGGAAATAGTGCAAGAAGGGAAACTTATCTCCCATTCCTCTATCCGACGTACGTTAGATGCTGCATATGCTGGAGTTAGAGGAGTCAACACCAGCATTCTACTTAAAAGACTTGCATGGCTCAGAATTTCTGGTTTCAAACCAGAAGTTCAATAAAGTATTCTTTTTTTTTTTCTTTTTTTTTTAACTTTTTTTATTTATTATCCAAACGTGTCAATACAGTACAAGTTGTACAGTAGATACAAATCAATTAGAGATGATTCCAGTCCAGTACTGAAGATCCCACCCATGCCCCCCCTTCCCCAATACAGGATTTGTCACCCATTTACCCAGTCTGGCCCATGTCTATGCTTGGAGGGGGAGGAACAAATGTCACCTCGATATGCGTTCCATTTCCCCCATATATAATCCCATTTTTTGGGGCAGCCTTGATTTGTATAGACTGCACGTTCCGCAAGCATACACAAATCAACATCCCGTTTCCATTCTGCGATCGTTGGTGAATCTGGAGCTCCCCATTTGCAAGCGATGTTACACTTTGCAATTGTGAAACTATCTGCTGCCCACAGTTGATCCATACGGTTGAGGTCAGTGGCGTCCCAAATTTTTAGGAGACCTGTCTTGGAAGATAATGTTAGAGCATTCCCACTTACTTTGTTCACAATGTGGTTCACTGCCTCCCGATAGCTCTGTACCAAGGAATATTCCCAGAGTATGTGGTAAAACATACGCATCGCCTTCTGCAGTCTGCTGAGTTACTAATACCCATTTTTTAACAAGTTTCGTGGATGTGATATATGTGATGTAAAATTGTTCATTGGACCAATCGTATCCTTGCCAGTATAGCCACCTCACGCTGGGCGGAGAACACATCATGCCAGTCCTCATCCTCCTTATCTCCCATATCAGTATGCCAACATGCATGTATGTGAGTCATCAGGTCTGGTAAGTTATTAATTATCTTACGATACGTGAGTGAGATTGCCTTTTTCATCATGGGATCTGCCTGTAATCTGTCCTTCAGTGGGGTGGCCTCCGGGATTCCCTCCAATTCTTTGGTTACTTCTAATAAGCATGGTGTATTTGTAAATATCGGAAGGTTTCGGTAGCGGATAATTTGTACTCTATTTGTAGTTCAGGGAAGGTCAATCTTTTACCCTTCTTAATCTAGTCACTAACTTGCAATATGCCAATAATGTCCCATTTATCAACCCCACTAGATCGGCTTAAATTGCCCAAAATATCAGCATGCCATTGTGGTGTCATTTGTGTAAAATGATTCTTCCAGTCCAATTTAGCAGTGCTAGTGTGCCATATGGCGACAGTAAGAGCTGTGGGCCCCGTGAGCCGCTTCCCATATGATTTTGTGTGTAGTGCTTCTCTGTACCATTTATGGCCCATCACCCATTTATCCATCCGACATGCTGGGTCCCATTGTGGTCTATATACCCATTTATTTATCATTGACAGGTCGGTGGCCCAGTAATAACATAGAAAGTCTGGAAGGGCAATTTCCCCCATCATACCACCCGCGTACCAACAAACTATTCTTAATGCACCTTTTGATAAGGAACACAAATGACCAAATAGACCAATTGCTCGAAAGGATGAAAAAGGATACACAAGTGGCAAAATCAATGGGAGCACTTCAGTCTCCTTCTATTAGAGTTTGTTTCCGTCGCTCCTTTTACAGAGGGGGCTCCAAAACTAATACCACAGATGCCGGCGCATCTTCTTACAAAACACAGACCCAATCATACCCCTCTAGAGGATTCTATGAGGGTGGATATAGGGATAACAATTTTAAAGGAAGAGGTAGCGGTACACCAACACGCACCTCTCCATCCACTAACAAGAAGTGACTTGCTACCACTTCCCCCCGATCATTCATCACCTGCTGGGGGAAGATTACAACAGTTTTTTCCCCATTTGACAATCAATAACATCTAAACGAATAATACCACCTAGGGTACCACCTGCACCTGTCCGGAACCTTAACATTGTTCTCACAATGCTTATGGGTCCACCGTTTGAACCTTTACACAATTGTTCTTTATAATTTCTTTCATGGAAAGAATCCTTTCTAATTGCTATCACTTCACTAATGGGTGTTGGTGAAATACAAGCATTAAACTTAGAAGAACCTTTCTTTCAACTTCATAAAGGCAGATTGGTTCTTCGTTTTAACCCCAAATTCCTTCCTAAAGTGGTCTCTGCTTTTCATATTAACCAATCAGTTGAGTTGCAGGTGTTCTTCCCTCAACCTGATTCAATAGCAGAAAGAGCTCTACATACACTTGATGTCAAAAGAGCACTATTATATTATACTAATAGTACAAAAGATTTCCGCAAAACAACTTTTTGTTGCCTTTGCTCCAACTCATAAAGGAAATCCTATATCTAATTTCAGTATTTCTAGGTGGATTGTTAAATGTATTCAAACTTGCTATTTTAAATCTAAAAGAACTGTAACTATACCTCCTAGAGCACATTCTACTTGCAAAATACAATTATCTATGGCCTTTTTAGACAACATTTCCATAGCTGACATATGTAAGGCAGGTACATGGTCTACACCACACACATTTACCAAACGTTATTGTGTGGGTGTATTAGCACATCAACATGCTAATATAGGACAAGCAGTGCAAAAATCACTTTTTCAAACAACTGCAACACCCACTGGTTAGCCACCGCTTTGGTAGAATACTGCTATATAGTCTATGCAAAGCATGTGTATCTACAGCACACATGCCTCGAACAGATTATGTGACTTACCCTGCAAGCATCTGTTCTTGGCATGTAGAGCTGTAGGTACACATGCGCCCTCCCACCTCCCCGGACACCTATAGTTGTTGCAGTTCTTATTATTCATGTTACATATGCATGGACATCTCTATACTACACTTTTTACTCCATTCTCACTCTTTTGCGGGAAAACAATCTAACAATGGAGTTGATGCCCATGTGCATTATCCCTGAAAGGAGGAGTCACCTTACCTTGTGACTGGAAAAGACTTCTTTGAAGAAAAACAAATTGCAAACATCCAGATCCAACACTAGATGGCAGGAGTACGCAAAGTATGTGAATTTACAGCTCTACATGCCAGGAACAGATGCTTACAGGCTAAGTAACAATCCTTCCCAGGGTCTAGCATATCTTCTTCCTCTTCCATCGGAGGAATAATGCCATTGGTGCCCAGGCTAATAATCTTTGGATGATGTGCATGCTTAGCAACTTCATTAATATGTTTCAGTCCCATCACTGATGTGGTCTCCTGTTGCTGCACGTGGCACCGTAGGGAATGTGGTGGTGTTCTACTCCTCTTCCACAGCCTATAATGAACAGAATTAAATTGAATAAAATTACTGTTCAATTGTTTAAACTGTACGAAGTGCAATTGAGCCAATACAGGCAATTCTTGTGGAGCCATTTTTGACTCTGTATACTCATCCTCTAAGGGGACTGCTTTCTATTCTCCTTTTGTTCCTTTTTTCGGTACCTCTTATCTGGGAGAAATGTAGTTTTGTAGTTTTGTTCTTTCATCAAAGATGTGAATGAGCAGACCTAGTCTAGTGTAACCATTTCTTGGCAGACATCCAGAAATTTCCCTAAGCAGTGTGATCTCTGATATTTCTACCTCTGGAGTATCTTAGTTCTATTTGGACTGGACCTCTTCCCTGACCCTGTGGTGATGTGTGGACATTTGTGAGAGCATCCTGGTTCTGTCAGTCTTCTTTTAAGATCTTCATACCCATGCTCTGGATCTGTGCTATACATACTGCAGGATGCTGCTAGTTAAGGACATTGGGGGGTGAGGGAGTATGTGCTACTTTATCCGCTCACATGTCTTTGGTGAGGTCAGCAAAGGTGGGTTTATTTCTCTTCCTTTGATCATGTGAGCATCTCTTGATTTTCATTGGCACCATGGAGGACCGTGTCTACATTAGTAAAAGACGTGTATCTATATTGAGACCGTTTCTTTCTTGCTGCGTTCTTTGTTGTGAATAGCTCTTGTCCTTCCGCTGCTTCATGTGGAGCGTGGACACCACCTTCTCTAGTTATGAGAGTTTCTGAAGCAGTGATAGCTGCCTTTGGTGATGTCAGAGCAGCACTGGATTTACAGGTGTAGATTCTGAAACACAATGCCATGAAGCATCCCCTAGGACAGGCAGTTGTGTGTTCTTGGCCCTTGTTCCCTGGGTTTGTTTCAGTCTGGTGATGTGATGGGCTGTGAATGGTGATGGCAGTGCTGTAGTCAGACACTGCTGCTCAGTGAAGGGTACACCATAACAATAACATTTATGTGGGCCTCTTTAACTGGCTGACCAGGCCTTGAGTGTGTCCCAGATCTCATTAGTATTTGGCATTTTGGGAACCAACTGCATGTCCCAGTCCTCTGTTAGATCTTGTATATGTCATGGGCTGGTCATCTTGGCTCACAGCTGCCTTGTGTAGATGATATTTCTTTATTACAGTGTCTTGTGCAGGCACCAGAATACTTCATAGACCCGCTAGTTCTTTAAACATATGGGCATTGTAAATGTGTATAGGGATGCCTCAGACAATGATCCATTTCTTACTCTCACTGTCCGTGGCTGCCACCTTTTTGACCAGGTGTTGAAGGTGCTCTTGAGGGATTTCAGAGATACAGAAACACTAGAAGGGTTTTGGCTGGTGGCAGAAAAATAAGCGAGTAGCAGATTGTTCCAGTTCACTGCCTTCACATGTGTTGATTGTACTAACTCCATAGTGAGTACCTTAAGTTCAGGCTAGTTCGGAATAGGGATCAAGCCTCCAACAAATTTTAAAGATGGATGCCCAGTCTGGTGTCGGATGAGTGTGGGGTGATTGAACCTCACTTGAGGGCTCAGAATTTCTATGGGGTCAAGGAAGTAGGATATGCAACAAGCAGGGCTCATACAACAAGGAGGAAGGGGCAGTCTTCACAAAACACATCACTAATTAAAAAGTACTCAGTCTGTATAGTAGCTATAAATAAATACTCTATTTACTGTTCTTAGAGGAAACAAGGGATAATTCCAACAAGAAAGCATTAATGATATTCACTTACATATTGGCCCAATGAATTCGGACCTACTCTGAAATACATGTCAACCCAGTGTTCTAAGCCAGATAGAAAACAGGTAAGTCCCTTCGTGTATGTGTATTGTCCCTCTCTGCAAGTGTGGACTGACCTCCTGGCCCTTGTAGATCTTGCTTGTGCAAAGGAAGGCGGGACATCTGGTTGGGTATCATCCCCTTTACCCCTTGACCTGCTCAGGACCTGTATACTTTGACTCCCCAGAGGGCTAGCAGTGTCAGGTTCCATTAGTCCAGACAAGGAACGTGTGTGTTGCGGGTGGAGGAGCAGGAAGTTGGACCTAGAAGAGAGGACTGAAGATCTCTTTTATGAAAGGAGGTACCCTTGTTGCATAACGGGATCTAGCCCTGCCACACTCAGATGTGTCTGTGCCCGAAAGAAGTTCAGGTAGACCAGCTTAACATTTAGAGGAGACAAACGACAGGTTGAGTCCCACAAAACACTGGTGAACTTAACCCAGAGAGTGTTTGGGTTCGGAATCATACCTGTGTCTCTTGACATTATCTGTCAGAGACCCGGCATTTAAGTGGACTCCCATGCCCCTTGTTCCTAAGATAACATGCACAAGATATCGGACTACCATGTTATAAAGCTTTATTAGAAACCTTACTTTTGCAGTGTGTGTGCACAAATATTTTAGCAGATAAGTGTGGTGATTATGAAAAACCAAGAATACTGTAAAATCAGATGGAACATTACATTTTTTGAATTCCCTTCTTACTGAATTCTGGATAATAATCATTAATACTGAAAGCTCTGCCATTGTGAACGGTTTATCGCGTTTGTCGCATACCTAAAAGCAGAGCACAGGCAGCCTGCAATCTTTAATGTCCTGTTCTCTTTGAGAATCCAGAGTGCTCCCATTCAGCAACCTTGAGAAACGAGAAAGTCGAAAATGCTACTCTCATGAGAGAGCCATAGACGCTGTTTTTATATAGACTCTCAAAGTCTTGGTGGAAATTGTCTTCTTTATTAGTGGTGTAATGTGAAAGAAAATTCAAGGGTATTTTTCTGCTGCATTACACATACAGTTCATCTCGTTATGTATTCAAACGCTAGGTTTTATATGCATCTGTAAAGTAAATGCTTTTTATCTGAGCACATACATCACATAATATCCAATGATAATAAAGATAACCTAAAAGTCATCAACATTTGCAAATATAAAACCGCTTATAAGATCCCTTGGCTGTGTAGGAATAGTCGACAGGTGTTCTATGGGGTGGGCACCTGATCAAGCAATGAAAACCCACAAAACCCTCAAGGGATCCCATATACACGGTTCACTTGTCTTTTAAAGAGAATATGTTTTGGTTCTTTTAAAAACTGACAAAATTATCAAAAAGGTGACATCAGTCATTCTTCTTCTTCTCCCATCAGGTACAACAACCAATGGATGATTGTGGATTATAATTTGTTCCGCCCTGGGTACCCAAGCCTTACTCCAGGGCTTCTTACAGTGCTGGAGCAGATCCCGTAAGTTTACAAAGAGTGGATGTGGTTATGGTGGACCCAGCATGGAAGAATGCTATTAGGTTTTGGAAATCATGCATAGTGTATCTTCACTTTTAAGGGACAACGTAGCTTGCATGTTCATTTACACACCTCTACATTTCCTCATGCAATCCTCCAACAGGTCATTCTATTGGATGATCAGAAAAAGTATTTGACTTGTGATATTTCACCCAGTTTATTTATTCATTTTTAACAGGTACTCTTGCTAATATATGCATACTTTTCCAGCAACTCTGTTTTTTTGTGCCACATAAAGCTTCTGGCATTGACCTTTAGAAGGCTGATCGTGTGTGTGTGTGTGTGTGTGTCTGTCAGTGTGTTTTTTTTTCATTGTACAGGGCATCGGCATACATTTTGAGTTGTATCTGTGCAGGTCTCAACTCTGTGTCAAGAAAAGAAACTTCATTAGACATTTAAAGTAACTAATAGAGCGGCCAATTTATGGTTTTAAAAGGAAAGATTCAGGATCATGGTCTAAACAGGTGTAAAAAGTCTTTGAGAACACAGGAGATATTGGACTAGATTAACCAATCTACATTGCTCATTTGTGATAGAGGGATTGTTCCTTTCATCCGGCCAAGACAATTTTCATGCCTTTATGATGGAAAGAGAAGTGGTCACAAAATGTTTGAGAACTGAAAAATGATTGGGATGTACAAATAGGGGTTGCTAATGAGTGCACAATCGAGAAAATAGTTTTTGTTGTATTTGGAGTCTTCAAAAATTACTTTAGCAAAATAATCAGTTTTGACCGAGAATAAATGAGTTCTCATGGTCTTTTAAGGCTGCTTTTAATTTCAGGCCTAATTCAGTGGTGTAATTGATCCACCTCAACTTTTCAATTTTTCTACAATCCAGTTTAGCCTGTCGTTATAGCAAGGTGCCAAAGGCTGTGAATGTTGTGGTATTTTCTTTGCTGGAAAGACGGTGTCTAGGGCCCTAGGCACTGGACACTAGAACTATAGGTGGAGGTACACTTTCGGTGTACCTCCATCCAGCAGAGCTGTGTGTCCTGTTCGGAAAGGGTATCGCATCTGAGCTTGCAGATTGTTGAGGTCTCTGGGGAAAAACATAAAACAGGTCAGAAATATTAATAGAGCATGGTGGCAAAGCTTTCCCAAGCCATACAGAGGGCTTGTGTTCCAACAGTGCTCTCACCCCTTTTCTTTTTGAGTAAAGTGCATGGCATGTCCCTTCCTATTAATCCATTCCAGCTCTTGCCATTTCTTCCAATTGTTTTTGGTGGAATGACGTTGCCACATCTTCCCATTCAATTGATAGACGTTTGTGGAATTCACATGTTCCTTTCTTTTTCTGGACGAAGTCATTTTTACACTTGTAGTCTCATCTAGCAATATTTTATCCTTAATTATGCTCTGGTTGTACTGGTTTGCAGAGAAGGAACCCCTTTCCTGCTCTTCATATAGATCAGTTTGCCTGGCTTCAGTTTATTATGTACAGCATCGCTTCCTTAGGTCTTTCCATTTGGTTTTCACCAAAGCTGTTTACCTTTAGCCAAAATGGCAGAGCCCTTTCACATAACTCTATCTTGTCTGCTGATATCAGTGGTTTCTTTGAAGAAGTGGTGTCAGGGCCTGGTATTCTTTGTGCGTGCAGTCACCTGCTCGTCAATGCTTGTAGGTCTGGTGCTGCTTGTGCCATCTGTGGTTGTGGGGTCCTATGGTTGTGTCTGCGTGCGCTTAGTAGTGCGAAGACCTGGGTTTATCACTTTATAGGGGAAGTCCTGAAAAGCACCCTCTTGTTTTTTTGTTCCAATACTGATCAAGACACCTTTTTATACGCTACTCTACGTATTGTTAGTCTTTTGTTCCTACTGATTGTTTATTTTTTACTCTGCTTAAAACTCCTCTGCCGTTTTATGGCCATCACCACTTGCTTCTGTATACTTTCATCGCCTGTTCACTTTTTTTGTCTTGGCCCACTTGCTATCTGCTTTCATTTCCTCTTTTTAACTCTTCCCCTCTTAATCCTTCGTTTCCCTCCTTCATCGTCGTTCCTCATGTGTGCCCACTTCTTTTCTACTCACTTTCCCCACATACATTTCCTCGATTCTTTTATTTACTAGATGTTCATGCTCTCGCTCCTTTTACTTTTGGTTTGATCCCCCTGACACCCCTCAATATCTGTCATATTTTGGCTCCCTTTCTCGAGATATGGATTTCTCAATGTTCTCTTTGTTCCATAGGGGTCTTGTGGTCTCAGCAGACAAAACAGACGTGCTTTCACAGCAGGGATACTGGGCCAGCTACAATATTCCGTAAGAATACCTTTTATTTTATTTTATCTTCTTGCCTATTGTGTGTGTTTGTTTCCCATCCTAGATGCGCCTGAGAGAGAGAAGTGGGTTCCCCGTAAGAAAACACAGCTAAAAATATGCAGATAAACGCATGATTGAGTTTTCCGAGGACTGTGCCTTTGTTTGGTTGTGTGTTTGTGCTGAGATCGACCACTGTACAGGGCCAAATAAGCTTCACTCCCTGCTTTCTACAAAACCCTAGCTTCCTCACAAGTTCTGGATTTTGAGTGACTGAGAGTGGAACAGAATGTGGCTTATGTGAGGGCAAGGGCTAAGTGATCATGATTGTAAATGGAGAGAGGAGGCTAAGGGAGGCGAAAGTTCCTCTTTCGAAGGTTATACTAGTGCAGTCTGTGATTTTAAGTAAATGAATTCTGGTTGTATCTTAGTAAAACAAGCACTGGCGTTGCCAATAGGTTTCGCATTTAGAAAGTTGGAGCTATTGGTTTTGTAAATTACATTTTATATTTATATATCGTTATTGGCATTGGCATAGCCCTATATTTATATATTGTTATTGACAATGCCAATAATGATATATAAATATAAAATGTCATTTACTAAACCAATAGCTCCAACTTTCTAAAGGCGAAACCTATTGGCAACGCCAGTGCTTGTTTATTCAGCTGAGTAGCAACATTTGAGTCTGACTAGGGAACCATGCCTCGCACAAACAATTCTTCCCCGGGCGGCACGCCTCCCTGGGTTAAGATCTTCTACCCCATAGGAATCCAGTCGGACTTAGCCAATGTCATTCGGGCTTATGGGATGAGCCTTACCTCCTACGCAGATGATACCCAGTTGGTCCTAGCCATCAAGAACAATGGCTATAAAGTAGCGGATGATCTCAAATCAGGCATGGTAGCAGTAGGGAGTTGGATGGCCTCCAATTGTTTAAAGTTAAATTCCGATAAGACGGAAGTAGTCATCTTCGGACCACTAACACCTGAGTGGTCATCCAATTGGTGGCCTTCCTCCTTAGGCTCACCTCCCGAGCCTGTTGGCAAAGTGAGGAACTTAGGTGTCATTTTTGATGATCGTCTTACGTTTCACCCTTATGCTAACCAGATTACCTCCTCAGCTTTCTTCAAATTGAAGCTTATTAAAAAAATTCTCCCGTTTCTACCTGATAAAGCCGGTAAAACTTTGGTTACTTCCCTCGTGCTGTCCAACCTGGATTATTGCAATGCTTTGTTCCTCAATGCACAGGAAGGAGTCTTGAACAAACTGCAAATAATACAAAATTCAGCGGCAAGGCTTTTGGGAAATATTCCCAAACATCACTCTGCCTCCAATACCATCAAAGAGCTGCATTGGCTATCCATTAAAAACAGGATAAAGTTTAAGACTCTATGCATCGTGTATAAAGCATTGCATAATCAAGGACCAGCACATCTCATCCGTAACCTGATTCCCTATCGTCCGTTCAGAACACTGCGTTCATCTTGCTCAGGTGATCTTGTGGTACCCCGTACAAAAACGGTTTCATGGGGGGACAGAAGATTCCTGGTATCGGCCCCAAAATTGTGGAACACTTTGCCACACGTGATTAAAGCCAGTCCATCCTTATGGTCTTTTCGCAAACAACTTAAGACCTGGCTTTTTAATCAATAGATCCTGTTTCATTCTCTCAGGGTAAACTATTCAGATACTCAGCGCCGAGACGCCCATGGGCCTTTGTATGCGCTTTATAAATATCAAAAATAAATAAATAAAATAAATAAATAAACTGGTTCCACCCATGCTCCATTCAAATGTTATCATTCAGGTTAGTCGGGAGAAAGCATGCCCGAAATTTACGAGTGAAATACTTCAATCTTTAGTAACACATAGATATGCGGTACTATGGAAATTGTGTTGCAGCCACAGCGCTTCAGGTGAGAGATGCATTTTGCATACTGTCGGCTAACAATGCCGTGCCCTGGCACCAGAGAAATACTTCTGACAGAGTTTGACACAATTAATGTTTTGTTTTCTTTCAGCATATGTTGCTCCCAGGCAGCACAACGTTGGGCAATCAATTCCAGGGGAGGCTGCCACTCTGTTTGTAAAATGCATTTAGTTTATCACACATCTAGCTTTCTTAACAAGTTAGGGCTTATTTGGGAGAAATCTAGATGTCTGATACACATGTTCACAGTGGTCTACTGTATGGTTGCAATCGAGGAGAACTCAGGGTCAGTCACAAGGGCAGGAAGATGAAGTGTGCTCTGCGGTCAAAACCACACTCGAAAGCCCCTCCTGAGCATCAAATGTGAATCTGCAGAGGATCACACCGTGCACTGTGAAGCACAACTCCCAGGGGATACCACACGAAGCTTTAGTATGTGAAATTGCATGAATCGTGCAATGGCTTTTCGTGGCCTGTGTAATTCTGCAGCTCTGAGCTGTAATGTGAGTATCTGGAGCTGTTCTGATGAGACCAATTTATTTAGACTGGTGAGTGTCGGAAAACCTGGCAAGAGAGAATACTCTGCTCGGAAGTCTAATAGCCAGCCTTTAACAGAACATTTGTTACTTTCATTAATCACCTGTCCAAATACAAAAAAATTAACAAAAAGCATCAAGCCAGTAACTCATTATCACACACAAAACATAACTTTGACAGATGAAAGACTCTAATGAACCATTCAAACAAACATTCGTTTTCAGCAAATAACCTTTTTGCAAGTTCCCACGCTACTGTTTAAGGAAACTAATGGTTAAGCTAAGTTGAGTTTCCACTGTCTACTTGAGGCATCCTGACCCCTATCTTGATTTAAAAGCTACAGACGGAGGGCAGGATGCGGCACCAATTAAACTGAGTAATAAAGAATACAAATACGTGCTCTTTGGTGAGGGAGGGGGAGGGAGTTAAAGCACGGCAGGACTGTCGAGTCATGACCTGCGGCCGTGAAAAAGTGATGTGATTAATTAGGGGAGGAGAACTTTGCAGAGGCCGGCCGAGCGCACGCTGGGAAAGCCTGTGGGAGGGCAGCTGATGCCTTTGATGTGGGGAGGGAAATGCGCGTGCTTGTGTGGTCACGTGGTCACGTGACTGACTCTGACTCACATGCACTGTGAAGAAACGCCAGTGGTTTCACGAGTCGGATCAAGCCCTTGAATTTTCGCCTATTACATTCGCAAGCGAATGATAATAGGCGAAACCTAAAAAAGATTGTGTGGGGAAGAGATGGTTGACAATTGATTGTTATTAAGGAAGTTTAATGATGGTGAGTACGAAGTGCTTAGTCGTGAGAACCTACATGATTAAGCAGTGAATAAGTGGTTCAGAGTATAAATGAGCTTTGTAAAATGTGACTAAGTAATGATGAGCTGTTCGACTAACGGTGCTGAATTAATTTGAAAGAGAGGGCTATTCCGTGGTACCTTGTGTGCAAGTCAAATGTTTCTGGGGGTTGGGTATTGCATGAGTGCAGGGGGCTAAGAGTGAATGACCAAATGTTTCTAGTTCTTTTTCTACTTTTCCATTTTCACATTCTGTTTCTTGCTTTTCTTATCCCATCTTCCTCATGGCATTCTTGTAAGTTCTTCTGTCCCGTACTCTTTAATTTCCTTGACATATTTTTTCTCAGTCTCTTTTTTTCTATCTGTTTATACAAATCATTATCCCAACTCAATCCTATTTTCGTTATCTTTATCTTACAAACCATATTTATTTATTTTCTTTTGTCCATGTGCTCCCCAGCTCCTTGTTTTTTTCTGGCATTATTCCTCTTCTCTATTTTTTCCACTTGCTAGCTTTCTTGTCTTGTATTTTTTCACCCACCTCTTTCCTCCTTTCTTTCCTTCCTTTTTCTTCATGTTTGTCTCTTCTCATACACTTCTGTTTTACGGTATTCCTTCATACAACCTCTTTTTTGCCGTCTTCCTGCTCTTTTCTTCCTGGTGTTTCTAATTGCTATTCTCTTCGCCATGTTTTTCTTTCTCTTGATCTATCTTCCCTTTCTTTCAGTTTGTTTCTTTCCTACACAAACCTTTTCTGTCCGAATTGTCTCATTCATTTCCTGCCCATCTATTGTTTGCCTCCTACTTTTTTTAAATGCTCTCCTTTCTTCAGTTCTCTTCCCTGACATACTTATTGCATTTTGTTTTATTCAAATTGTTTTATTTGCATTTGTTAGTGATAGATACAGCAGCGCAATTAAAACCAAAAGTTTCTGCACATCCTGAAATAACCACCCTGCCTTCCTCCACTTCATCACTCAAGAAGAATTACAATCATTCATTACCTAATCCCTCGCATTACCACACTCTCCACCATCCATAATCACCATACGTTTTCAACCATAGTTATAGAGATTGACCTCATCTTATCAAATAGCTTCCACCATGTGCCCCAGATCGTAATGTGTTTGAGGGCACTATTGTGTACACTGACTCCTCAGCCAGAGCCCAGTAATTTACACCACTTTACCATTTAGTTACTGACTGCACTGTGGAGATCTCCAGTGCCTGGCTATGTCTCTCTTGGCTACTATTACCCGATATCTACTGGCAATCTTAACCCCTTATTCCTGCCCCAGATCTGCATAACGCGAAGAAGCAACGATCTGGGAGCATGGAAACCAGCCACTGTGCTCCATATCAAAAGCACTCGGTCCCTGTAAAGGTGTATTCTTGATAAGTGCTTCACTGTGTGTAGAAAAGTGCCTACCTTTACACCACGTATTAGACACGCCACTTATTGCTACTACCTATTCTCTTCCACGCTCTACCTCTGTCCTTCCTCCCAGTCTCATGGTGCTTTACTTACTTCAATGCTTACTGTGTTTGCTTCCTCAGTTATTTTGTGGACATCTTCAATGCCAGTGGTGGGCCAGATTTGGTAACAAAGTACGGTGACTGGTTCACCTACGACAAAAACCCACGTGCTCAGATTTTCCGCAGAAATCAGACCATGGTTCATGACCTGCAGTCCATGATCCGGCTCATGAGGTAAGTTAGCATCCCAAACCAGGCATGACCGGGGCCTACAAATCTTGTCATAAGGAGTGATTGCATACTGTCAGACTCTATTTGGGAGGCATATGCCAGGCTAAGGCTACTGTGCCTTATCAGTAGGGTCTGCCTCCGCTGTCCAGAGCATGCCTCTAAGGCTCTGCAAATCGGGCCAAGTAAGACCCTTTCAGCACTTGACTCTCAATGGGAGTGATGACTCACACCCTCCAGCAGCAAAATAAGCTGAAGGTCCAGCCCAGTCCCTCTCTTTATAAAAGGAAAGTACGGTATTATACATAAAACAAAAGTCTACAATAATGCTGGAATTCCATGAATTGAAGGTGTGAGTCTCCTATGCTGTAAAACGGTACTTCTCCTCCCCTAGGCACTCCTCCTCCCCCGCCCCCCCACCCCTTTCTCACTGTGTTTGTCTGAGTTCTCGGGCTCAGTGTGGCATAATCTCTAATATGTGTGCAGTACTCACCCCCCCCTTCTCTCAGGATACAATCTTAAGGGGCACGAGACCCATTTTACTCCCACATCTGTCTGTCGTGATTGCTCTCTGGCCAGGTTGAACCATCCCACAGTAGCAAGTTCACCGGTGTTGGGCTGGGCCATGGATAAGAACAAAATCATCGTCCCATCGTCCTGTCAGTCGTTTTACAAAATGTAATGACATACAATATTGCATTGATGACCGAGCAAGAATATCGCAGCTTTTTAGTTTTAAAATTCAAGCCAACTAAAGCATGAATGTACTAAGCTTTACACATTATGAGACATTTCACAGTTCTGAGAATAAAGCTTTTTCGTGACACCTAATCAAATCAGGCTGGAAAACTACTATGCTTTTATCGAGCTCTTTCATATGTGGTTAATACTCGGATGTAGTCTGTGTCAATACAACCAGAAGATAACACTTCTTCAAATCAAAGTTCTCGGATGGTAGTAACCTCTTACAGAGAGAGGTTAAAGACCAACAGAGAAGCTAACAATGTATATCTGTAACCGACTTTGCAAGAAATGTAATAGAGTAATACACCACAGCGATACTAGAGAGGTTTCCTACATTGTTCACCTACCTAATAAAATATTTAGAAAACCTAATTTCCAGCAATCCTATCAGAAAGCAAAGTGACATGCATTATTTATGGTGCAGCAGCCCATGGTGTATACAGTGCTATAGGGCAAACAGAGATATGCATCACTTTCAACAATTAATCATGAGTAATTGTATAACAAAAAGTGTAACAGGGCACTAAAGGAATGGAAGATCTAATTATTCATAACCAACAAGGTCTTGAAAAGATCACCTGAATACCAGAAGTTCATAATTACTTCTCACCCCAGCTGGAAAAATGTTTGAGGCCAAATATGCAATAGTCAGAAATGCCATCCTGTTAAACTTTTTCTTTAACCTTTTGTTGGTAAAGGAGTTATTTTTCTGAAGAAATCCTAAAGCCCTACTTGGAATATAGGTTACAATTATCTCAACCAGGAACTTACGGCATTCCTACATGTTGCTTTATAGACTAACACCAGTGTTTTAAATATCACACAAAAGGCCTCTTGCAGCTACTGAAGTTTCCTCGACCTCTGAGACATGAGCACATCTAGTAAAACTGAGCATGTTTTGACTGGCACATTCTGCACAAGTTGAAGCTTTCTTATATTAGTATCAGAGGTTCAAACTAGCAGGGATTTCCCATAGTCTAACTTTGAGCAAATAATGTCTCTTCCCACCATGACTCAATGTGTTTCTAAGAGGAGATGCATAGTTTTCCTCAGCAACTTCAGATAGAAGAGAGAGGCTGAGACTACACTAAATATATGCTGCCTGTAGACATTCATGAATCCAGAATGAAACCCAACATTCTGACTTCACTCATTGGATTCACATACCTGCCTACTGTAAAGGAGTTAGAACGAGCCATGTTTAATTTCAGACAGTTGTCTGTCCCAATAGGCACGAATGTAGGCTGCTGCACTGAGTCTCAGCCAGTTGTGCTCCATCCATCTTGTTACTGCATAAATTATAGCAGCAACATTCCGTTGGTCTCAAATTGTTATTGGCATCATGTTTAAAGTAATCTGCTTTTCTTTTGCATAGTTCTTGAACTGTATACTTAAATCTAACATAGTTTGCTGCTGGGGTTTTACGTACAGATTAAAAGGTGGCGAAGACTGACTTGGACCCCTGTGGTAGCTGTAGTTCTGCACGAAGGATCTTTATTAATAGTCATAAACATTAGAATAACTACCCACTGCTTTTGGGACACCGGAGCATTGCTTCAGCGAGGTCTTTAGCATTACCCATTAATCCTCAGAACGAGAGTATTCAATATGTACTTATTTTGCTGATCATTTTCTGGAAACCTATAGGTGAGGATTTTCAAAGTACTGTCAGTTGAAGTATGAGAAAATGCACCTTTACCCAGGATACATTGCAGCACCTTTCTTGACCATCGGCGGCAAGGAGGAAAATTAGGAAAATGCAGTTTGATAAGATTTTCATTATTAGAATTGTACTGCGACTGTAAGGCTCCAGGAACCTCCGCTTCCCATGACTTCTTTTACTAGCAGGTGGATGCACAGTCTCAGTTCTGTTTCTGGCTCATGTGACTTTATTCAGAGGTCCCACCGGGTGTTTTTCATACCTTTTTGCTGGCAGAAATGTTTTACACCGTATTTGGTCTTTTTTGTTTTCACTTAATGTTTTAAGACCACAGTTTCAGTGTAAACCATTTTCCAATTTTTGAGTAATTTTTCATAAAAAAAAAATAAATGCCATGATTATTTGTCAACTGCCTCTCCGGTGGGAGAAAGAAAGCTGTTACAGGCCCCCATAACGCCATTGTGGTCTGCCTTCCTTCTTCCCATTCTCTCAAGGAGTGTGAATTCTTGCCACTGTCGAAAAGGACTCTCACGTCAGGGAAAGTATTGGTCTCGAAGGCAAGCTTGAAGACATAAGAGCTGAAGTAAAGAAGAAATCAGGCAAGCCCTATGGAAAACACTGTAGTTTAGCTGCCTTCAAATTGGTGGTGGCCCCCCTAAGAGGGGCTCAAGTGATACCGGGGGTGATGGGGCGCCAGGCTCTGGTCAAAAATAGCATTATGCTGATAACAGTGCTTTGTTTTCAGCGGCAGTAAGCCGTTCTGTAATGGGCCATAACTACCATGTTTTGTCATTATTGGAGTATGTGCCAAAAGGGAAGGAACTCCAAATAGTCTTCAACCCCCACCCCCACCCATCCCATTTCTAATAATCACACTTTGGATATTTGTACACATTAGTAAGGCCTGCCTACCCAGAATAGTATGTTTGGAACTCATGTATTTGATTGCATTTTCAATTCAGTAACAGCACTTAGCTGCAATGTTAAGTCTAGACATATTTAAATATTGCCAGTGTACTAGAACTATTGTGAAAAATGTTGAAGGGGGCCCAAGTGATTTATTTTTTTCCACTGGGGGCGTGGTATCAAAGTTTGAAGACCACTGCTCTAGTTCTACTGGAAAAATGGTGGGTTCTCATAAGGACCTGCACTGACGGCAATCCAAGGACAGGAATGATGAGTCATACAAGAAGAAACATCATTGCCACCATTCTCACCATTGGCAGAACCATTTGCTTTTGAGGCCCACAGCATTGCCATCGAAGACATTGGCACCAATATATTGTCTGTTGAAAGAATCAATGTCGAGACATCACTTTTGGCACAATTCTTCAATTTTGCAACTATTCTTCAAGATTGCCATTGACATCAATACATTCAATACTGCCAAGTGCGTCCTGATCGCGGTTTATATAGTCCATCATGTTGACTTCTCTGAACCACTCTTTAATACCCATACCAGGTTCAAGGCCTCTCTCGTCATCATTAAATAGATTGACAGTGAGATACCACCTTCAAAAAAAGGTTGACATTGTCTTCAGACATACGAACACCTTTGCGACCACTCAGGTTTGTGACCCCTAGCTGGATTGTCTGCAGATATTTATGGAACCCCTCAATCTGCCGAAAGCAATTCCGACGGTGTCCAGACAGACATCAGTGTGTCTACTTCAGAAGATGCCTTTCCATCCCTGGCCTTTTGGAGGTCACAGTTCTCCTCCGGATGAACATTCTCCATGAGGAAGAGCAAGCACCCCTTGTACTCAAAGAAAAATTATACTTTAAGCATAACTATCTCCTTCTCAAGCTTACTCGTGTTCATCAACTCCTTCAACATCATTCTCATATACACCAACCTCTCATGTAGCATCTCTGACAACAGTGTCACCGGTGGACGACATACCTTTTCATGATGTGTTGGTAAGAGGTGCAACAAAGCTTCATATTCCACAGGACTCTTTTCAAACATAATTTTTAATAATACTGAAAGTCCTGCAACCAAGTGCAAGTCTAAGCCCTCTAATTCATCTGGTGCCAGTATTCTTTAAGCTAGCAGAAGAAATGTTTCTGAAGTCATCAACAGTAAAAGTAGTTACACCTAAACTAATTGATAAATTCAAGCCTCCTCCGGAAGACCTGGAGTTTCTTAGAGGTGACCTGCAGCCTAACTGTATCATGATGTCATAGGTCAGGCTTAGACACACTTCCACTCCAGAAACGGTTCCTCCTCCTGGTCAGGAAAGCAATAAAATGAAAACAACAGGATGGAAAATGTGTGGTAGGACTGTCACTGCCCTTAAATGCTAGTGAGACTGCAGTTCTTGGCCAATATAGTTTTCAAATTTGGGATGGACTGAAACCCTTTATGAATAACCTACCAGATCTCCTGATAAAAGACTTTAAGGGAACTTGCAGCATCAGGCCATTGACATGAAGTCAACCTCAGCAGATTGACATGATTGAGACTGACGTTACTAAAATCTCAAACCCAATTAAAAATGTTCAACCCATCTTGGGCCCCTCTCCGTTTCGCCAGATCACTGAAGAGGAAACAACCAGATTGAAAAATGAAGCTGAAATGCTAAAGGATTTAGGTTTAGAGGAACTAAAAATTAATTTCAAGCACCAGTGCAAATTCCCAGACACACATTTTTCCCTACGGAGGGTTCAGTACCCTCAGTGGCCCTATCGGCAACAACTCCAGCAACATGAACAGGGACCGTGGTACCAGCCCCATAAGAAAGGGTTGAAAGGAAAACAGTCTTAATCCCAGAGCTCTAACACCACAGGCCGCTAAGCTGTGAATAACAGACAGTGACACCTTAACCACCCATGCTGTTCGTCACTCTAGTGAGGGGAATGGTCTCGTACTACAAGGAACACTAGGGAAAACGAACAGCAGCCAAATAAATTTTGACTGTTGCCAAACATGGCTACTTGCTTCCATTCAAAGTGAAACCACCTCAAGTACCACCAAAGAACGCATCAGTTTATATCTTGCACAATTGAAAAATAAACTGCTATCATATCTCAAGAAAAAGGAATATAATCCATTTACTCCCTTATCCCGAAAAAACCCCTGTAAAGGAAATGCTGACCAATGTTAGATCATAAACATAAATAAATGGATCAAGAGGGAGAACATTTGCATGTTAGACCTTCATCAGCACTTCCCTCATCACAAACAGGTAGCCTAGATATATGCATTAGATCTCCAAGATGCATATTCCAATATACCTATCAGAAAGACACACAGAAAATATGTGAGATTTGTGGTAAGGCGAGCACATTACCAATTTCCAATACTGCCACTGGATCTGAAAGCTACTCCTTTTCCAAAAACATGGCAGTAGTTGCAGCCCATCTAAGACATTGGGGAATATTTGTCTATCTTTACCTTGATAACTGGCTAATAAAAGCTCCAAAGTCAGGACAAAGTTCAGCAGGGCTTCTACACCAGAAAGCCATTGCTCCTGCGTATTGGTCTGCAGATCAACCAACGAAAAGCCAAATCGACACCAACATAACTGATTTCATGTCAAGGAGCAGTACTAGACACAACCATAGGAAAGGACTCCAAGTCTACATGTGTGGCATATCCCTTTTGGGTGGCATGGCTCCTTGCATTTCTGTTGTCCCAAATCTGAGGTCTAGGCTACATTTAAGGCCTCTTCAGCAGTATCTAGAAGACCAGTGGCCACAGAAATGTAGCATTTGAGCTAACAAGCTATATCTCATGACAGTGGCTAAACAATCCCTGTTGTGTTGGTGAGGAATAGAAAATGTGAATCAAGGAGTTATACTCCAACAGGAAATTCTGCACAAGACAGTTGTCACATATGCCTCACTTCTGGGATGGGTGTGCATCTGGGAAATCCAGGAGTGCGAGGTCAATGGATAAACAAAGATGCCCTGCACCACATCAGCTACTGGAACTGAGAGCAATCCATCCGACTCTCAACGCCTTCCTGTCTGTTCTGATGGCAAACATGGTCCTTATTCAAATGGACAATACTACAGTGATGCACTGCCTGAGCAAACAGGACAGCACGGATGACATAAAGTAATTTCTCCTTAGAGTCTGGAAAGATCTGGACATGGACCATGGTCAGTAATTATTTCTGACGCAGTCCATGTGCCAAGAACTCTTAACCAACAGGCAGATCTCTGTATTCGAGTCTACGGTGAGAATCACAAGTGAGTTGTAAACAATGCAGTCTTATAGCATATCTTCATAGAATGGGGTGCTCCAGAAATAGATCTCCTTGCGTTCACAGAAAGTAAAAATAAAAAAATGCTAGGGCTTCCCCATGGAGGTTACCAAAGCCAGGATCACTGGGCAATGCACTTTTATGTCCATTGTTGGTGCTGACCAAATTAAAGGGCCCTCGTTATGAGCCTATTCACAAAACTTCCTTGCAGCATCTGTCATCAAAAAGGGCTTTCTTCATAGCTATAACATCAGCACATAGTTAGCAAAACACATGCATTATCTGTGAAAGCATGGAAGGCTGCCTTATGCTCTAACAGGGTGGTTTTGAAGACAGACACTTCATTTGTCCCCAAGATTGTATGTGATTTTCACAATTTTACACAATATTTGTAGTTTCAGTTGCATCAAAATAAGAGCATTTAGCTGTTCAGGACGAGAACCCTCTCACCCGGAAGGTGACATGCTTCATCATAGTGCTCCCTTCTTACACAAGGTCCGCAAGGTATCTTGTGTGGGCTACAACTCCAGAATGCACCGGGAGTAGCTGAAGTGTTGTAGATGAGCAAGATGGTAATGTTGGTGGGTGAGCAGCAGAGTGCAAGAAAAGAAAGAAATAATAGTGATTAAAACTATCTCCTGGTGGGCAAACAATAATTTTATTCTGGTGCCCCCATTGGATAGGACTAAATAAATGGGTATATATACGCGAAGACCGGGGGTAACAGCTAACCTATCTCAATGGGTCATCATGTTTCTGCCCCTTAATGTCTATCTAAAGTTTGTGTGCATTTATTAGGACCAGAGATAAGCCGTCACTCTGCTTTCATAATAAAATCAAATACTAGCCATACATTCAACCTGGTGGCTTACTGGGTGTATTATTCTTATCCTCAGTTTTCACCTATGGCGTCGATATGTAAAGACCTATTCCATTTTCTAGTTATCAGTCCCCATCCATGAATACAGAGCCCTCATACCACCGTCCACTTGTTTAAATACATCATATCCACAGACAGTGACCTTGGTAATACGACACGAATGGCAAATGACTTGCCCATTAATACAATATTAACAGTGATAATTATTAGCTGGTAATCCACGAGCGGCTCGACTGTCCGCATTTTGCACACTTGGTGAAGCTGCTCCAGTTTGGTTGGATAAAACGCCCCTTTCAGTAACCCTGTGTGTGATAATAACTGATTTTCACAAACCATTACCCTTTTCACTTTCTTTCATAATCCTAGCAGAACATGGCATGCACTCTTTCTATGTTAAGAGCCCCTCGCTTTTATTTAGATAGACCAAGACATTAAGAAAGTCAAATCGGCTATTTGTTAATTATGGTCTCATATTTCGTGGTTTGGCTATCTCTAAACAATTAATTCCAGGTGGATGGAAGGTCTCCTAGTTCTGTGCTATCAGCAAACAATACTAGCCATAAACCAGAGGCTTACTCCACCAGAGGTAAATTTGCCACCACAGCATGACTACGCAATGTCCCTCTAGCAGAGATTTGTAAAGATTGGACCTGGAAGTAGGTACACACATTTACAAAACACTTTTCCCATGATACAAATACAAAGGCCTACTCCGTAGTTGAAAGGGTAAAGGTACCTTCAAGGGGTTTTGTTTGTATCGTTTATAACGTAAGATTATAAGCACTGATTTGAGACCCAAAAAAATGTTAGTCTATTGTGCAAATGTGCAACAATGGTTGCTAATTCAATTTATAGTGGTCACAGCAAGTGATCTGAACATAGAGAGCAGAAAAGAACGGGTGTATATAAGGAGTTTGTATTTAATAAGTTTTAAAAATTAACAAAGGGTACAAGAAATATATATCAACAATGTTGCAAGAAGTACATATTGTCAAAAATAAATAAAACACTTCATTGAAACAATTGTGTACGATTTTCTTCTTTGGTACAATTCATATACTAGATTTAACAAAGAAAAAGCGAAGGTCGACATTTCGCTGAGCGTGAGGCGCAACTTGTGAGCTGAGAGCGGATGTCTTCGCAGATGTTTCTCACAGTGTGGGATTCTTAATTAGTACCGAGTCGTCCCAACTGTTACGGCTATCAGGATTCAAGCAAGCCGGGCCGACGACGGCTGAAATGCCAGAAACCGGTCCCCGGAAGCTTGTTTCCTTCCCAGTATAAGAATTGGCTTGGTAGTTTGGTTTGCCCTGTTCCCATCATGCACTGGGACGGGAACAGACTAATTTGCATGTAGCCAGGTTCTGAGCTGGGATGGTGCAGTGAGCTAAAAAACGGTGATGGATCAAGCCCTGATCTTTGGACTGGGTAAGAGTGGTCTGCTTAATTCAGACACTCTGTTCATCACCACCCCCCTTTTCTGAATCATTTTGTCCACCATAAGCGTGGAAGGGTATACTCAGATGTGAGTCCCTTGCTCATTGCACCATCAGGATTCAAGCAAGCTGGGCCGACGACGGCTGAAATGCCAGAAACCGGTCCCCGGAAGCTTGTTTCCTTCCCAGTATAAGAATTGGCTTGGTAGTTTGGTTTGCCCTGTTCCCATCATGCACTGGGACGGGAACAGACTAATTTGCATGTAGCCAGGTTCTGAGCTGGGATGGTGCAGTGAGCTAAAAAACGGTGATGGATCAAGCCCTGATCTTTGGACTGGGTAAGAGTGGTCTGCTTAATTCAGACACTCTGTTCATCACCACCCCCCTTTTCTGAATCAGGATTTATGCTAGAAGCTGTCACAGACTTACCACAGGAAGATTTAACCTTCCAATTCAAGGTTTTTTAATCTCTGACCATAGGCGGAACAGTTGTGACGACTCGGTTTATACTAATTAAGAATCCCACACTGTGAGAAACATCTGCGAAGACATCCGCTCTCAGCTCACAAGTTGCGCCTCACACTCAGCTCAAGGGGGTCTTCAGATATATCGTTCTTGTCCTGAAGATGGTCTCATCAATCAATTTATAGAGACCGAAACGTCGACCTTCGCTTTTTCTTTGTTAAATCTAGTATATGAATATTACCAAAGAAGAAAAGCGTACACAATTGTTTCAATGAAGTGTTTTATTTATTTTTGACAATATGTACTTCTAGCAACATTGTTGATATATATTTCTTGTACCCTTTGTTAATTTTTAAAACTTATTAAATACAAACTCCTTATATACACCAGTTCTTTTCTGCTCTCTATGTTCATATCACTTGCTCTGACCACTATAAATTGAATTAGCAACCATTGTTGCATATTTGCACAATAGACTAACATTTGTTTGGGTCTCAAATCAGTACTTATAGTCTTACGTTATAAACGATACAAACAAAACCCCTTGAAGGTACCTTTACCCTTTCATACCTTTTGCCCAAACCCTCAAAGGTATATTGGGTTGCTCGCTTCTCTTGTATTACTCTGTAGTTGGTCCTGCAGCTCTAAACATCGATTTAATTTGAAAGCTAGAATATGCGTCACCTTCAGTATTATTCAATCATCTGTTGTCTCTTATTCCCGAGAACATCTAAGTGTTTCTTTTATTGCTTTCTACTCTAATGTAATGTGGATGACTGTCAGTGAAGATCTTGTGATGTAGAATAAGTGGTTGCTGTACCTCTAGTCCTGGTTCTGCATTGTAGGAATCTTTATTGAAGTCCAAAATAATCCTACTTCCTCCTCGCCTTGATATCTTAGATATTAGAGAAAACATCTTACTATTCTCCTCATTCACTATAGTTCCATAAAGAACTGAGACTGCGAAGCCAGCTGCCAATACAAGAAATCATGTGTTGCTGAGACTCCTGGAGCGGTAAAGGAGTAGTACATATTTTCAACTCTTAATGATAGCCTATTATGCTGCCTTTTTCCTCACTGCTGCTGGTTGTTAATGTAGGATTTTACATAGGTGCTGTAATGTAGCCTAGGTGGGAAAAGGTGCTTTTCTCATATTTCACATGACTGCAATTCAAAAAAACTCTCCTACATGGGCGTCCGGAAAGTGGTTAGCAGTATAAGGGACGTGTTTGGGGCTTCTCTCTCTCCTAGGATTTTGAATAATTACAAAGACCTGTAATGGTGAAGGAGTCCTTTCAGATCCCAGAATGCAGTGGGAAATTATTCTAATGTTTATGACTCAAAGATTCCTACTATCAAGAAGCTGGGCTTCAAGTAAATACGTATGTCTTTTTATACAATCATTTTTGACCTCTCTGAGCCTACCACAAATCTGGTCTTCTTTTTACCAAGGAAGGGGTGTGGGTATTACAGATGTTCTCTGTTCCCAAACCCAGCTGCTTACCCTGGTCAGAAGGGTCTTGTGATCCAAGGTATTGCATTCATTAAGGAGTGTAAAAAAAAAATTGGGAAGAGCCGGGATCGCCTGACTCAATAGTATTCACGATGGTAATTTGATTACCGAACCAGAAGCCAGATTGATTATCGCCAATAATATTACCGTCTATGGATTCCTGCAACTTGGAAACAGCAGTATTCTTGAGTAACTTTAGAAACCATGGGGTGTTTGCATCTGAACTCTAAAGAGTTTTTTTTGTTTTTTGTAGAATAGGGGTGAGCCATGCTTTCTTTGAAATCTCTGGAACGGAGCCAGCCCTGAACCAGTAGTTAATAATTACGCATGCATAAAAGGGTTTATGCTTTTGTGAGATTCTTTAATAACTCTAGAAGACTAGAGGTCTCCATGACAGTAGCTTCAACAGACCCCTCAGTGGGGAAGACTGTCACCAGGGGTGAATACTTTTCCTCATAGATTTTATTAGCTCATGGTCTGTACATATGGCTAAAATCATACAGACATTAAAGTGTGGGTGTGTATTTATCATTTAAATGTGGAATTATACTTAGTTGCCGCTTTTTCGCCCGCAGTACCAATAAGCCCCCCAAAATATATGGATTAATGCAGACTGATGTGCCAAAAAAATAAACACTAGACATCTGAGATTCCTACATATATTTTGGTGTCATTGTATGAACAATGAAGGGGATGGAAATTAGATTAACCCCCGGATGTTGGGCTTGTTTTAGTGAAGCCATATTAAATGTAGCTTCAGCGATGAAGCTGATTATGTCAACTGAACTCGAATGCTAATAACTCCTTACTCTTCCCTTATTTCCCATGTGCTCTTAAGAAGAGAAACTACACACTTTCCACAGGGAAAACCTGGAGCCCATTCACACATGTCCACTAATAACTTGAGTCTCTGGTTACCCTAACATGGGCTACTTGCTACTGCTACAGAGCTCTTGGGGCAGCCCCTATAAATCGGTTCCCATGAATATTTAAACACGAGCGTGGGTCCTGTTAGTTCACTGCAGCATATATGGGAACCAGGTGTCTCACACCAGCACGGGTTACACATGGATAGGAAAGGGGCTTAAAATACATTGCTCTACAAGGGAGGCCAAGAGTAAAAGAGGCTTCACAGGACACGCAGAAAAGGGGCAGTTTGCTGCATTCATTCTTGCCACTGCAAAATATCAAACACTGAAGGGCCATTAAAAAAGCACGAATCAGGCTGAAGATAAAGAAATGGGCACACGAAGTACAAGGGAGGAGAGGGTGGAAAAGTGTGGACATGAGAGGAGGCTGCTTGTGGTGGCGCCATAACGGAAGTGTAAGATTGCCTTTTTAACGCTCTCTGTTCTGCAGCTATGCGCCCCGCCGTGTTAATGGACCACAGCTTTGAAACCACTTCCCAGGCTTATTCGAGAGATTCCAAAGCCAGATGGTGCTGCTTCCCTATGTATTCCTCTGCTCACTCCTCTCCACCCCATACTATGCCCCCCACTAATCCTCAATACACTTAATCTTTTTGCCCACAGGTATAATAACTTCCCGGAGGACCCCATGTCGCGATGCGAGGGATGCTACCCTTCTCAAAATGGAGAGAATGCCATCTCTGCTCGATCCGACCTGAACCCTGCAAGTGGAACCTATCCATTTGGTGCCCTTGGCCAGAGGCAGCATGGGGGCACTGACATGAAGGTGAGTTTGGGAAACATGGATGTGTAAGGTATTTTAAGCGAGAGGCTTGAACGTCAGAGTAACTAAGCATTTATTGTCTCCACTTGGGCAGTGGGCAAACTGGCCTTTCTATTAAGTAGAACCAGAATGTAGGGTCACGTCTGTTCTGACTCCTGGTGTTTCCATTTACAGCTAATCCTGCTAATTAAATTAGGTCATTGGTAGGGTTTAACTTTACGGGAAAGATTTGCATCTCACTTAGTAAATGAGTTGTACGCAGATTTAGTGACGTGTGCAATTAGATTTGTGCCTTTTTGGGAGCATTACTTGGAAATAACTTGTTCAAAGCCTTCTTTAGGGGTAGAAAAACCTTGATCATTTATTTAATCGATGTCTCTGCCTCTCCTGAGTATTGGATATGTGCTTTTGATGGCAAGCTGTTTGAGCTCCTAGACGAAGAATGAAGTTAGATACTCAAACTAAGTGCACCATTCTGACCTGTTGTGCTGATTTTAAGCAAGGGACTCTGCAGCCTGACATACAGATTTTATCGTGTTAGCCAAAGTACCCTGATGGGTCTCTCGATCAAGGTATCTGCACCCGCCATGTTCCTTACCTTGGAATAATTCCACACATTGTATAAAGATCTCTAGTATTTTGTCTACATCTTACCTTTTCACTTGATGTTGGCTCTGCTGCTTTCTTGTGCTTGCAGCATATAATGTATGCCGCTAGGACTGCAGAAAACTGCAAGACCACGCCAGAAATCTCTCTTCTCTTCTCTTCTGTGTAAAAGAGACAGTTTTGCACTGTCACACAAAAGCCACCTTGTGATGTAGTTCACTAGTTATTTCGCTGCCAAGACTAGTTCCTGTCGTCACCAGTTATGCCAGTAATCCTTCAGTTCCAGCAGTGCCCAGCTCTCTTGAATCCTATCGGAAGGTAGGAATAGCCGAAGCCTGGTGAATTCTGGGTCTGTGAACAGGCATTGAAGTGTTCAGATGTTTAGGATTTGAACCTTTTAAATTAGGGATTCCGCCGATTTCACCCTATGTGTTGAAAATTACTTGTTGTGGTAGAGGATAGAGCATGGAGTTTAATCTTGAAGTTGCTTTCTTTATCATGTAGTGAGAGGAGTGCTTGGTTTCTGTGAAGTGGGGATTGTTCTTACCACTTTCCTGGGCTCCCATTCTTTTTAGTTTGCTGGTTAATCCTCGCATTATGATTGCAGTTTGCTGTTCTCGTTCACTGATTCTTTCTGACTGTAAATGACTCCCTTTCTAATCTGTGTGTTTTGTTTACTTTAGGTCACCAGCTTTGAAATGGCCAGAGTGTACGGAATGGTAGCAGTGAGTGGGCCCACCTGGGATGACTTACCCCCATTTCAGTGGAGCACCTCTCCCTTCAGTGTCCTGCTTCACATGGGCCACCCCGACCTCTGGCAATTTGATCCTGTGGAAGTGCTTTGGTGGCAATGAGACTGTAGGGCGTGTCAGCAGCAGTTCACCTGTGCTGGACTGCGCATGTGAGCTAACCACTTCTTTACATGTACTTGCCTCCGCCCCCACAGACCATCAATTACTAGACTCATGGAAGGCTACTGGGAGTTTTGCAGACTGAGGCTATCCAGGGTTAATTTGCCTTTGTACTGGGAGTGGTGCAAGGACAACTTGAAATATTGCATGGCCATTAGAATGCTATGGAGTTTATGAGGGCCTTACCACTTCCCCCAATATACACATAAACAAGCTGGCCCAGAGAGGTGCCTTAAGCGATGAACCAACAAAAGGGTGAGGAAAGTCAGGTTGTCATCAGCCATTTCTGTAAAATAAAGGAGCTCAGGTTCCCTCTAACTTCCTCACCTCCAGAGGTTTGTCTCCAGGTAACCTGGGGGATGGTTTAAATAAATGGAGGCTACAGCTTCATGAACACTTTTTTTTTTTGCTAACCCATTACTCGTGTCTACCAGTGTGTTTTGGACCACAATCTTGTAAGTTTCAAAGTCGCTTGGTTTCCCTTACAGGTCTGGTTCCTTTCATAAAATGAAGGCCAGTATGAGGTGGGACTTAGCTTACAGGTTGTGCACATTGGACCATGTACGCCGCTGTTCATTTTAACTCTGCTGCGGTCATGGCCCACAGACTCGCCTGTGGATTAGGAATTTCAGAATGAAGGTATAGGTAAATAGGTGGAGATTTTTTAGGGGTGTTTGATAGGACTCGGCTGATGATAGGCAAGTGAAATCAAAGCATAGATTTCGTTTTTAAAAAACATTGAAAGGGAAATTTACAGTGCCTTCTCAGCTTGTTGCTGATTTTCAGCTCAACATAAAGGGACTTCTGGTGGGGAGGGGGTGGGTGAGGACACTATGAGATTCGAAGAGGATATATGATCCTGTGTACTATAACCAATATGACAGCTTCTGTGCTGAAAAACATAGAATCTCCTTTCTGCTGGGACAAGCAGTGTCACCTCTCTACTAGAACAGGTAAGATCCCCTGAACCATGACGGACATAACCTCTCACGTAGTGAAACAGAGGTGGCCTCCTCTACGTCGGAATTGCAAGTCCAATTACGATGAGACCTTTGCACAATCACAGGCATCCTCCTGTCCCCTGCTGCAGCTACTAGACATCTCCTTGCTTCTGTACGGGAACGGTCATCATTTCTGATCATCTCCACCAGTAGAAGCATGATGTCCTCCGAAGGGGCGGAAGTGTGCCTGTTCCTCTCCAGGGACTCCTGTGCTCCCTTCTGAAGCTTGGAAGACATGGTGCCCTCTGCTCTCATCTGTGCTTCTTCAGGCATCATCCCTCCATACTTTGAAGAGGGGTGATTACTTCTCTCAACTGCGGAAATCATAGTATCCTCTGACCACACCCCCTCTTCTTTGTAGGTAGACCGTCATGATATAGTTCGCGTGTGCAAGGCCCATTCGTGCAGTTGAAGTCTGGTCTTTACGGCGTGCTTCTCATGTTCAGGCACGGATTAAACTTGTTCAGAGATACCTTGTCCATAAGAACTGTGCTTATGTGGAATAAAATGCTTGCAATTAAACCAAAATGCACATTACACAAATCAAAATATGCACTTTCTTGATAATAAATTGTTAAAACATTTGTTACTCTTTGTCTGGTACGGGATGTGTGTATGTAACATGTAACACAAACCTGGTTACGAAACAAAGAAGCACCGTGCATGATGAGAGGGACATTGCTTTCGGAGGATTGCACAGAAGAAGAGGGTTGGGCAGGAGGCAGCATTGTAGGTGAGAATTCTAGTGGAGAGGGTATCGGGCAGGTGTGAGGGAGTGGCAGAGCTCTGGTTCGATGTGAGGATCTTCGGGGCTGGTCCGTCATCCTGGTGGTTATCCAGTGATGAGGTATTGCTAGAAGCGATGGGCTCCAAGCTACTTAGAGACGTCGGAAAGGGAGGAGTCCTGTTGAGTCTTGTCCTGCATAGCAGAATTACTCCTTGCTTCTTGCCTTCTTCCTCAAGTCAGATGCTGCTGTTATTGTTTTTCTTTTGTGCTCGAGTGAGGTTCTAAATCTTGTTTGCCCAAGTACAATGGGATGCCAGAGTAGACAGTCTTCTTGATGGTGTAATAAGTCTTGAACGTGATGGCTGTCGGCAGTGCTGGTCATTGGAGTTTTCTGAGGGTCATTGTGATTCTGTTGTACTTGCATAGACGTTTGAGGCTTGCTGCTACATGGAGGACCCTCTTTAGGAACTATCTCCCCAGGAAGCGCAGCGGACGAGCGCAGCGGGCGCGTCGACGGCGCGCCGAAGACGCGCCTAAGACAAGCCCGTCTGCGCCCGTCCGCGACCGGCTGGGACCAGGGCCAGACCATGCTGCCCGTCCCAGCGCCTATCCGAGGTCCGTCCTCTTGAGCTATAGAACCAAAGGACAGGGCTTGTTATCAAGGGACACCCTTAGTCATCTCTGCACCAATGGCATCCTGTCCCAGGGCTGCCATTTAACTACCCCGTCGCTACAACACATGCAGAGAGACCTACTCCCGACACCGCTCACCATCTTCTACCTAAACACTCGCTCCCTGGTAAAACACCAGCTGGACATCTTTCTCCTATTAGATACAGAGAAACCGGACATTCTCCTGCTCACAGAGACATGGTTAAACCCCAACTCTGCCCCTGACATCATCGCGGCACTCCCACCTAACTACTACATCATCCACGCTGACCGTACCAGCGGGAAAGGTGGAGGAGTCGCAGCTATCATCCGTTCCAACCTGATCGTCACCTCCCTTGCTGGCCTCTCGTTGGAGGAGTCAGACAATCTTGTACTGAAAATTACCACTCCTGACTCAACAATTGCATGTGTTCTTCTCTACAGACCCCCGACCCCAATGCCTACATTCCCTATGAACCTGGCCGACCAACTTGCTAACTTAGCACTCGAACACTCCAGAATCTTTCTGATTGGAGACCTAAATTATTGGTACAAAGACCCCCTAGAAGGCCCCCACTCAGCCGAACTATCGGACCTCCTCTCTAACCTAAATTTCTCCCAACTAGTCTCCTCTGCCACCCACTGCAAGGGCCACATCCTTGACCAGTTGTGGTCTAACACCACCTGTACCACTGCCCCAACCATACTGTCATGCATCTGGTCTGATCACGCTCTCCTTCAATTTAATCTTTGCATCTCCCCTACGACCACTGCCGCACCAGCCGGAAGCGTGTCAGCCAGGAATTGGAACTCAGTCAACAAACCTGCTTTTTTAGAGTCACTAGCCAACACCATCCCACCTACTCAAGACGAGATCAATTCCTCGGTCTCCTCGCTTACCAACTGGCTCAACACGGCCAGGGATTCTCACGCCACTCTTAAAAAAATCAAACGGGCGAGACGGGCTGACGCCAACCGGTGGTTCTCCACTGACTTAAAAGCAAGGAAACTGGCCTTATGACAACTAGAACGCCAATGGCGCCGGAAATACGATCCTGACTTAAAAAAACCCTTTACGAAAGCTAGGAAAGAATACATGACGGCCATCCTGATGGCGAAAGCGTCCTACTTTTCCTCTAAAATTCTGGAATCCACAAATAAGTCTAAGGACATCTTTTCCATCCTCAATGAACTTACAAACCTTGACACGGTTCGACCCAAGATCATCCCCACCCAGCCTTTATGTGATTCACTTAACATCTACTTCATTGACAAAATACTGGACATCAAAGCCAGCATTCCTCGACCAGTGTCCCCCCTTACTACTGGCATGTCAATCAAGCCGAATCACTACATCTTGAGTAGTTTCCCACCCATCACCCAGGATCAATTTCGGGAATTACTATTTAGAGTAAAATCCGGTGCCCCTTCAGATAGCTGCCCGCCCCACATCCTAAAAGAGTGCTTCCTGACCTACCCAGCCCCGGCCCTTACACTCTTGAACAAATCCTTGACTCTTGGTCTAGTCCCCACAGCTTTTAAAGAAGCTATGGTCATTCCGCTTCTAAAAAAACCGGGGGCAGACCCAGCCTGCAAAGTCAACTTTCGGCCGATCTCGCTGCTGCCCTATTTGGCAAAAGTCCTTGAGGCACACGTAGCCAAATGCCTATCTAATTTCCTCGAGGAATCCTCCTGCTTCGAACCCCATCAAGCAGGCTTCCGGCCTGCTCATTCAACTGAAGCAGTAGTCACGACAGTTCTGGACACCCTGAAGAACTGTGCTGACAGACGCTCCCCACAAGCCCTGGTGCTCCTAGACCTCTCGGCCGCTTTTGACACGGTCGACCACAACATCCTGATCGACCGTGTCAAACAAGCCGGCGTCAGGGATCTAGCAGCCGGCTGGCTGAGATCCTTCTTGACTGACCGTAACCAAACTCTGCGCCTTGGTGACTTAATGGGCACCAAACAGGCCATCACCTGTGGAGTGCCACAGGGCTCCTACCTGTCTCCTCACCTGTTTAACCTGTATATACTCCCTCTGATCCAGACCTTAAGAGATAAACAGGTGAGAGTCTTCAACTATGCAGACGATTTACAGCTGCTGTTCACCATCGATAACACCGAAGACTCCATACGGCACTTCCAGTCCACCATGGGCTTCATCAAAACTTGGATGGACCAGAACCAGCTCAAATTAAATCCGGGTAAAACGGAACTAGTCCTGACCGGCGAAAGCAGCAAATACTGGGGCCCGCATTATTGGCCTTCTGAACTAGGTCAAGCTCCAACACCTTCCCTGTCAGCCAAAACGCTTGGAGTCACTGTGGACAGTGACTTATCTCTTAAAACCCAAGTTGGTCAAGTGGTCTCCAAGTGTTTTTTCCAACTGAAGAAAATACGGAAGGTACGCCGCCTGCTCACACCCGAGGCACTCACCCAGGTGGTGATTTCTACTGTATTGCCCCATCTGGACTACGCAAATGCCATCTACCTAGGTCTTCCTAACTACCTAGTTAAGCGACTCCAGATGGCACAGAACCATGCCGCAAGACTAATTCTGAACCAACCCAGGCGTCAGGCAGCCACCCCGCTCCTTAGGAAACTGCACTGGCTCCCGGTGGCCCAGCGATGTGCCTTCAAAACTGGTTGCATAATTTTCAAGTCCCTTTACTGTAAAAGCCCATTATTCATCAACAACCTGTTTTCCAAGTACACCCCGTCCCTCAACCTACGCTCACTCCATCAGAACCTCCTGCAGTCGCCTTCCTTCAACTTAAAACGTGCAGGAGGTCGTAGGTTTGCCACCCTCGCTTCCTGCTTATGGAACTCTCTCCCGATGGAGACCCGGAATTGTCAAGATCTCCTCT
Organism: Lissotriton helveticus; assembly: GCF_964261635.1. Classification (NCBI taxonomy): domain Eukaryota; kingdom Metazoa; phylum Chordata; class Amphibia; order Caudata; family Salamandridae; genus Lissotriton; species Lissotriton helveticus. The sequence goes on along the minus strand of NC_136072.1, from coordinate 909,398,794 downwards.
CCTTCCGGAAAGCCTTGAAGACCTGGCTATTCAGACAAGCATTTTCATAAGTCTCTTCCCTCTATGTTCATGTTATTGCTGATCATAGCGCCAAGCAACCAATCGGTGACCGTGCGCTCTAGAAATATTTAATAACATAACATAACATAACTTAGGGGGGTCTGTTGTTGCTGAGGCGACAGATGGCAGGATCAGATGAGAAACAGCCATAAATTGGACAGCAATTCTGGTCTGCTTCAATCAGGAACGGCTTAATTCTGTGTTGTGGGACCAGTTTATGCCTGGCAGACTGTCTTGTGCTAGTGTAATTCCTGAAGTGGAGGTTGGTGTTAGTGTAGGGACCCAGGGTCTTGTGCTGTTGGTGAGTTAAAGACTGACGCTGCCCCAATTCATGTGAGAGGGACTTGAACCAGTTATTTGCATCACTCATGGTGGATGCAAATTCCATTGTGGCCAGGGTGTCTTTTGGTCTGTTTCAAGCACCGTGTCTAAAGAATGGTCATTGTCACATCATGGCAGTCTTGTGGCCAAATGTCAGTCTGTCAAGGCATGACATACACGGTCATAGTGTGACAGTCTTAAAGTGGTGAAAGCATTTGCATTTTTACTGTCATGTAATTAGGTCTTGCAGTGGTTGATTGGCAGTCTTGCTGTAGCGGAGTAAGTTGGATTGCTAAGCTGAGTGTGCTGTTCTCTGTGCCTTAGCTTCGTGTACTAATGTCAGAATTCCACACGTTTAATGCGAAGCTTTTAGGTAATTTTCCTTCATTACTACTGTTCACTCTAAATATCTGCTTTTATGTGGGGATGTTTTCATCCAGAGTTCAATCGATAGTACAACATCTATTTACGTTGTGTGGGTACGTCTCTTGAACCTTTTCAAAAAGCAATGGCTGTTCCTGGAAGTGATATTGAGGACACCACAGGCCCAGAAACTATGATACGTGGTGTACTTGTAGGGATTTAAGAGGAAGAAGAGCAATTGGTGCTAGGTGTATGAAGGGGAAGATCTTCTTGAGTAGAAAAAAGAAGAGAGTTGGGAATGAAATGCCTTCCTATGCCAAGTCTTGCACAAGCATCACAAACTACAGGAAGCCTCCCAGTGATCCAACCTACAGTTTGGGCTCTCCGGGTCCGTCTACTTGTATTGTATCTGGCCAGTCAATTTGTAAGTCAAGTGATTGGGCATAACATGTGTAGTGACTGGTTAACGTTAGAATGCTTTGGTTTTTTTTTTTGCTGTGGTTGGTGTGTTACACGATGTTGGTGCTCTCAATGTACAGGGCTTGTGCCCTCAAATGACAAAACCCTCTACCCTCCCATCACCAGACTTTTCTCAGAATTAACACTAGATCCCAATCAAAAACCAGCTGGCCTGAGTGCTTGAATCAGTGGCAAAAAGCAAGACGTCTTGTACTCTGGTGCATGCTTGGAATGCACAGTGACTCAAGAAATCCATGCTTCGCTGCACTAGATGTCCCAGAACTGAAATACATCTGAAGGCTCATTAGTGTACTGGGATGAAGCTTGCAGGCTCGACTCCACCAAAAGCATTCTATTGCTCCCAAGATTCTTTATTACCTCATCCAAAACCTGCCTTTCTCAAGTAGTTTCAGTTTCAGTTTGAAAAGCTTTATTCGATCATTAAAAACAATCATAAAAGCACATAAAAACACAACAAGTTTAACATGACGATAAAATAGGGGGGCATCAATCATGGGCAATGACCATTGGTTAATTAAAAGAAAAGACCATGCTTTTCCTAGCAGCCACAGATTTCAAGATATAAACAGCTGTAAAAAAACACACATCAGGTTCATCAAGTGCAAATAACAGCCTCATAGCAGAATTAACAGACGACACAGAATATTTAAAAAAAAGTGGCTTAAGATAAGCAATACGAAAGTACAAGTACAGAGGGAAAATAAACAAAAAGTGCACAGTACTTTGCTTCGTGCTCCCATCACATGGGCAGCGAACAGAAGGATGTTTTTTTATACAGGGGAAGGCCACCAAATAGTGTACAATACCTAATCTTAACCTAGTGAGGACGTACCGATGAGAGGGCCAAGTGACCTCCTTTAAATCCTTTGGAAAGCCAGAACTAACCAAATTGTTATAATAAAATTGATGGATTACGAGCTGGCTTGAGGCGTCACTACGCCGTTTGGCTTTTTCCCCCAGATATGTATGTTTTAGCTCCTTCTTGGGGATATCAATAGCACTGGCTGGATCTTCTAAAACGTTCAGGTCAAATATGTCTTTAAAAGGTGTTACCACATAATGAAGCCAGGGGATCAAGGAGCATTTGTCCAAACGGAGACAATCATTAATGATTCTCCTAGTAAAGCCTGTTTCCTCCTTGGCCCATATCGATCGCCAGGCTAGTAGGGGTCTTGGTCCAATGAGGTCTGTGAAATACTCCAACCTTACTACCTGGTGTGTCAGCCCAGTAGAGGCAGATGTTGGGAGGCAGAGGAGTTTTACATTTTTTTTATTTTCCTCTACTTGCAGATCCCCATGAGGACAATGGCCCCAAACTCCAGAACCATAAAGAGCTACTGAAACACATCTATGACGATATATATGCAACATGTCATGTACACGTCTACTACCCAGTTTGGAAGCAAATTTAAAAATACCAAAGGCACTTTTGCCCATCTTAGCTTTGACGTTAAAAATCTCCTGTGTCCACATGCCACTACTGCTAAAGGTAATGCCCAGGTAGCAGAATGTATCTACTACCTGAATTGTTTGCTCTTCGATCTGGAAAGATCTTAATTTCCTTACTTTTTTTCCACATCACATAATAAATGTTTTGGAATTATTGATCTTCAATTTCCTGCCCCTAATGAAATCTGAAAATCTATCCATAAGTCTCTGTAAGCCTAATGGTGTTCTTGATAAAAGGACCGTATCCACTGCATAGAACAGCACAGGAATTGCTTGGCCCGCAGCTTGTGGTGCGTCAAGAGTTAACCAATTTCAAATCAGTATCAATGGCATTGATAAAAAGGGAGAAAAGGAGAGGAGCAAGGACACAGCCTTGTCTAATACCAGACTTGACATCGATATTATTGTTGCATTCCCCCGCTTGACCAAAACGTATCCGAGCCGATAGCTTAGTGTACATTCTAGCCAAAAAGTGAATGATTGCGGCGGGGGTGCCCAAATCTAATAGGGTGGTCCACAGTAAAGCGTGGTCTACCAGGTCAAAAGCACTGGATAGATCAGCAAAGCAGAGGAACAATGAACCCTGCTTCGCCCGTGTATATTTCCCTATAATAAGATCAAGATTAATACACTGCTCAATGGTACCGAGGCCCTTACGAAACCCATATTGAGAATGCGCCAGGATACCATTAGCCTCTGCCCACTCCTCTAGGCACACCAAAAGTACCCTACTCATTATTTTCAAAGATGAGTCTAAGAGGGAGATGGGTCGATAATTTTTAGCCTCACCTCTATCTCCCTTCTTAAATATTGGAATAATTATAGACTCACCCCAGGTTGAGGGGATGCTTTCCATAGTTGCCGCATTAAAAACCTTGGACAAAAAGGGGCCCCAGAGCAAAGGATCTGCTTTGTACAGATCAGTCGGAACCCCATCTGGCCCCGGGGCTTTCCCTCCCTTACTACTCTGGATAGCGATATCCACCTCTTGAACTGTGATATTAAGGGGGTAGAACTGGGCCACAGACATCGATCCCGGGTCCTAAGATGTCTCCACCCCCCCAGGGTCAAATATGCGTGAAAAGTGCAAAACCCAATTTTCCTCACTAACCTGAGCTGTTAGGACGGGGAAATCCTCTTGCTTAAGGAAGGGGCTATTCACAATGTCCCAAAAGAGCTTACTGTTAGAGAGCTCCACCGCCTTAGCAAGGTTGTCCCAGGCTTCCTCGCGAAGCTCTTGCTTCCTACGTTTGAGGTGATCTTTATAAATTGCCCTGAGATTAATAATAGTTCCCTTGTCCCTGGGACTTTTAGATAGTGCCTTTTTCAATTCGCGTAGGGACTTGGTACAGGCCCCATCGAACTACCCTGTGTTGTCCCTCTTTCTGTTGACCTTGGTGGATGTTAAAATTTGTTTGGTTAACTCATTAATTTTTTTTAAACCAGCAAGGATACAGACAGCACCTGCATAATCATCAAGGCAGCTGTCCAGCACTTGGATACTGACAGCCACTATTTTTATCAGGAGCTTTTCCGAATTATCCCTACACCATTTAATCATAGTGCCATTCGGCCTGCACGGAACTATGCTATCAACAATCGTACGGGCAACAAGATTTTGTTTTCCCCAGATAAAGAGAGACATTGTAATGCAGTTATGGTCACTAAGGACCAGATCTAGGACAATCGGTGTGTTACAAATAGGGATAATGCTCTCTGAAATCAACAAATGGTCGATTACAGTGGCGGAATTCCTGCCAGTAAAGGTCGGGACAGAATTACCCTCGCTATCTTTTGCGGGCTGGGATATAACCAAATCGTATTTAATCAAAAGTAGATTCAGAGACTCTCCATACGGGCAGTGAATAAAATGAGCACAGTCCTCCCCTTTGTCCCCATTGAATCCACAAACATTCGAAAATGAAAAAGGACACATAGCAATGTTAAAATCCCCCCCCCCCAAATAATGACAAAAGGAGCACAATTGGACCCATATAAGTTATCAAGGGCAAGATCTAATGCATTAACTACTGAGGAGCTAGAGGGACCAAACACATTATTATAATGATTGATCAAAAGGACGTTACGGCCATCACTGTGCTGCAGCCAGAGCACTTGCGAATGAAACCCAATCTTTATGTAAGTTTTAACTAGGACTGGGAGGTTTACAGAGAGTAATACCAGAAGGCCACCTTTAGCTCTGCCCATAGCAGAACTCTGGGCCGGGAGGTTAAAAGAAATATACCCATCAAAATGTATCTGTTCTGTTGACCAGGTCTCCTGTAGGCATAGTATGTCATAGTTGTTAACGAGCTCCCGCCAACCAAGAGAGTCTTCTTTTCTACGCCAACCAGCAATATTCCAACTTACGAGGTTATACCCTTTATCATGGTTCCCCCCCACCAGGGCTTAAAACCTCGCCCAAAGGCGTGCAAGGGACCCCAGGTAACGTTGGGGCCCCCGGGCCTACAGTATGCATGCTACCTGGAGATGGAACGAGGTTGGGCTGGTAATTTATCCCCACAGGGTCTGCAGCCTTGGGTGCACACTCCACATGTTCATTCACCAATTGGTCAGCAGGTCCCACAGGGAAGGCGTCGGTCCCCTCATCAAGTAGGCCTACAAATAACCTCGAAGTGACAGGGGGTAGTCAGTCAACTGCGTCTAAACAGCTAAAGCGATTGTTCTCAAAAAAGGAGGGAGGGACGGGCATATGGCCTGATCTACCACAGAACCCCCTATTTCTTCCTCTACGATCCACCCTTACCCAATCATCAGTCCTTCTAGCATTAACCGTACAATTCGGAGGATAAAAGAAGGACAAGGGTAGTGTCTGGACGGTGGAATCAGATGACCTATTAGAACCTGCACATATATAGGAAACAGTTCTAGGATCTCTAAAATTAACTGTAATACAATCATCATTTATTGATTTGGCTGTCTTACCCAACCAAGGTAGCCTTCTTAACATTATAATTTCACTAGAAAAGTGGGCGGGCAGGGGTCTGTTCCAATTCAGCCATCCAACTACCTTATTTTTCAGGGAGCTAAAGGTTTCTCTAGCCTCCTCCTCTAGAGGTGGAACGCCAGCCAGAACAACCATCAAACGATTAGCTTCAGGGGGTAGAACCGGTAGTAAGAGATTGTTAACTCTACACTCATTTTCTTGGGCAGGTGGGATAGGCTTACAGGTATCTTTGCTACTAATACTGGCATTTCCATTGACATTAGGCAAGGGGTCAATAGTCTTCTGGGGGGGGCTGCTGGCCAGTCGGTATAGGGCCTGGTTGACTCAGGGGTCTACTATCTGCAATAAGTGGTGTCCCCCCCCCTTCTGGCAATCAGCATTGCTAGCAAAAGCCGGCTTAATAGTCACACTTAAGTTTCCTCTTAAATCAGATGTGACTTTCTCAATGTTGGCCAATCTAAGTTAGATTTGTTCCAGTTTGGCCTCTAGGGGGTATAATAAGGATTTAAAAAGGGCACCCAGACTTTCAATAGACAAATCGATGGGAGGCTGGGCCTGCAAATGAGTACCAGAATCGGGTACAGTTAAATCAAATGTCCCATTTGCAGTTTCTACGGGTACCACAGTGGGCCTGGCTCAGTGCTTAATTTGTAAAATATTAAGTGCAGGTGCTCTCATTTTTTTAGGATGCCACACCCACTTCCCACGGCTCCGCCCACTTCATCCAGTGACTCCACCCACTTTCTTAATCGGCTCCACCCACATACACAAGCCTCAACACATCAGAGTCACCTCCTAACTCCTTGAGGTCTGCAAGAAGCTGAAGACTTGGCTCGTCACATAAGCACCTTGGGAACCTCACACCTACACACCTGCCGATGCACCTGGATACCCTCTCAGGTCATTAGTGCACTATGCAAATCAATATAACATAACATAACATATGGGAAGCTAGTAAGACAACAACTTAAAAGTGAACTCAAATTAGAGAATGTGTGTATATCTCAAAATGCTTTAGGAAAGGTAATTTGAGGACTTGCTGCAGCTTTGCAAACTAAAAGAGAATGTGTTTGTACTGTGCTGTTTAAAAAAAGAAATGAATGCATGAAGGAAGGAATATATTAAAGAAAGTAACAACACATGCAGGCAGGTAGGGGAGAAATGGAGTGAGGAAATAAATAAGTAATGGATGAAATGAGGAAATAAAAGAATGTGAAAGGAAGAAATGAAAGGATAGAGGAAGAAAGGCAGTGAAGTATGTGTGGTGGATGAATAGAAAGAGGAAAGGAGGAAGACAAGCACAACGAAGGATTGAGGATAAGAAAGGAAGAAATTATAGAAAGGATGAAAGGAGCAGCAGCAAAAAAATAGTAAGGAAGAAATGCACCAAGAAAGGAGGGATGGGGAATGAATGAGGGTGTAAGAAATTAAGAATTGAAAGAGGAAAGGATGCATCCCCGAAGGTGCTGGGGAAGAGAAAAAGGAAAAGAAAAAGATGGGAGGAAGGAAAGATAAGAGGTCAGGGGAATGGATACGAGTGTGAAAGGTATTGGGTCAAGGAGGGATAGAGGGAATAATAGCAGTATAATATTGCAAAGATATTGAAAAACAAAAACTTAAAATGCGTTTCTGTGTCCTTAACACACAATGTATGTTTGCAAAGCACATACTCACCAAAGGGGGCCTTGACACCGAATTAAAAATGTTACCAAGCTCAATGGCACTAATTGTATCGACCTCAGAAAGATGAAAGGCTGAGTGGCCATACCAAGAATTACATTTATGAACCTGAGATCAAACACAGATTCCTGGAGTGGATATAAAGTTATGCACAAGAAGGAAAATCATAAAAGGGAGAGTGAGGAAGGAGGAGAGGTCTGAAGGCAAAGCTAAATATGGTAGACAAAGAACTTGAAGAGAAGTGGGGAAAGCAGAGGTTGGGAGTGCAGGATTGGATGGAACAAGAATGAAAAGGGGAAAGAGGAGAACTTCAAGGGAAGAAGAGCAGACAATTGGGAGTTTGTGAAAGGGGAGTGGAAGGGAAACATGAGAAGGTGAAAAATCAAAAGCAATTAATGAGGGGAGGCAACGATTAAGAGGAAACTCGGACATAGGCCAGAAAGTGAAGGAAAAATGGAGAGAAGGGAAAGAGTGAGGTGTGAAGAGGAGGAAGGAAAGTGAATACTGAGGGAATGCTAGAGTACACCTCTGTTTTATTAAATCTATCCTAAATTACATAACGTTGAGGGGTGACAAGGCTGTTTCATTCTTGGCCTGTCTCATCAATGTGTAGCTGTGCTGTCCAAGGCACACAATAGCGATTTTTTTTAACTGTGTTAGGGTTTTTGCCATCAAAATATGTTTTTGTGGCATCACAATAGGTTCTCTGTGACAAAGTTAAACCCACTGACCTAGCCGCATAAATACAGTTCTGCCATCTGCATGGCACACATTAACCCTCTGTGCTCCAATCAAAATTTGCACTAGACAAAATTCTGATCTCTCTCTAGCAGGAACTTAACATTTAATCACCAGGGTGCAGCGTTTTCTTTATATTTTTCTAGTTGCCTGAATCTTGCCGAAACACACAAGGAACTCTGCAGCAGTCGCTTGTAATCCAAGTTATTAATTTCCTAATACAGTGTCCCCCAACGGATCACCTCTGAACTCAACATCAGGTGCTCACCACCCTAAAAGCTGGCCCTGTCCGATGCCCAGCTGTTGGTCACCCAAAGCGAAATGCTCAAGTATTAGACTTCAAATGCATGTTGCCAGAATCATGCAAGAATTCACTTTTTATTGTCTGACTTTCTTACACTGCTGCTGACAGTCACCTCAAAGCACAAGACAATATATACATACATGAAACTGACTTTTCAAACAAGTACATATACAAACATGGCATGTGCTAGACAAAAATGTAAAAAAAAAATACACGCCTGAAGAGAGTAAGACTCCCTCACTTGCCTAGTATCCCTGCTTTGTCACTAGCAAGCACTGTGCTCCCAGTATACACAAGCAGATTTCTAATTGTAGATAAAATGCAAAGACAGTGCATGTTACAATACTGCGCATGCACCTGGCCCCCAATGCTGCGCCACAGCCGGACAAAAACACAAAGGGATGAAGCTGCACCCCTGGTTATAACTCAGATTCCACTTCTATTCCGACGCAGAGACAATATAGTGGGATGTAGGAAACAGGAAACGGACCATAAAAAACAAAGTGTAACTTTGCGCCCATCGAGCATTGGCAATCACAACTAGTTTCCATACCAGGCACACATCTGAACCAAACAGGACGGGTATGACTCACTTAAACTGGCATCACCACTACTTTTGTTCAGGTCTCATCTTGGCTGGAGGCTAGATGTGCCTGACACCTTGGTGTCAATGCCATCTAGGAAGCAAAGATACACAGTTTCACTTCAAAACTATTATTTGGCAGGAGGGTTTTGATTTTTTTGAGCTCTGTACATAGGTGGGTATGTCCAGAAAGAATTTTGAATGCATGTATTCATTTGAGGATTTATACTAATCACCACTAAGGTAGCACTTCTAATAAGTGGTTACTACTACCCAAAGGAACACATACGCAGTCACCAACAGAACTATGTTGTATGCTATTTCACAATGAGTCAATCCTGTAACAAGACTGCATGCAGATGTCACCAGCAAACGCACTGACAACCCGTTATCTTATTTTAACTGCTGGACACAGGAACGTGCTGGGTACACAAAGATCTATTTAGCTGCAGCAGGTCCATTAACATTGTAAGACACGTTAAAATGCAGACGGTTCGTGACCACTTATGTAAGACAAAACTGAATCATTAATACACTTGGATGGGTCTTTGTTTCTACTTTATTTTGAACAGAAATAAAAAAAAGTAAAAGTTAACACATCAGCCCTTAGTATGTATTTCAGATAGGGGGGGCATTATGGTCACTTGTGCAGGCTCGTGCTTTGTTGGAGAGCCTGGTTAGTGATTAGCCTGATGATACCGGATGGATATGGGTCTCTCCCTCGTTCCCCCCGCCCCCCCGTTTACATGCATCAGGCAGGGAGGGATACAGGATGTATTTCACCTTCAAGGCCTGTTGCCGATTGCATAGGCCAGCTTTCCCTTTCTGCATGCCAGACGCCTCGGTCTTATCGTTTGGTCTCGTCGATGGATCAGGCATCCCGTGTCCCTGGGATAGGCGCTTACTGGTCCGGTGAGCCTGGAACTATCGGTCAATTGTGGTATAGGCTTTTCCGTGGGTGCGCACTCGCTGCCCTGTGTGCGGGAAGTGTTATTGTCTGCTATGCGTGTGTATTTTCCAGCTTGACGGTTAGGCGGGTAGACATAACCTTTTAGCCTATATTTTCAACACGGTAATGCCATTAACATTACAGAGTCCTATACGTTTTTCGGGACCTGATAACAGCAATTTTTCTCTACGTGCAAGTAATGCAGTCGACTGTAGTTACACATGTTCATGTGTAAGACGCTTGTGTGCAATCGCTACGGGTGTTCATTTATGGGTGATCGTTCCTCATGGGCCATCAGAACAGTCCCTCCTTTACATCACGCTGTTCTTGTCTCGATAATTTTTTCTAGGGGTGCACTGCAGCATCACATTTTATCCTGCCCCTGTGTGGCAGATCCTACATTTCTCCTTTTGCCGGTAAGTTTTTTGGAAACGCTCCTGAGATTCGGCACGTGGCGCGAGTTTTCTCTACCTTACGGGAGGTCTGTCCGTTATGGGGCAAGGCTTTGAGCGTACTCGTGTGGTATTGAGGGTTCTTTCGCCCGTCAAAGGTGCGGTAGCCTCGGTGCAACTCGCGCATCCTAATTGGGAGTCACCGGTGTACAAATTCCGCTGTTAATGGGTGTGTGGGTACTTAGAAACAGTCTGCCGAGCTCGTGCTTCGATCGGTCTTACTTGGGAGCTGGTTGGTGGCTCGAGCTCATAGAGGAGCTGGTGCTCTGTCTACATTGTCACCCCTGTCGGCGTGCCCCCCCCCCCTATGCCTGGCGGGGTACCCTCTCCTCGTAATAAGTTCCGGATAGGGGGAAAGCACAGCCATCTTGGTCAGGCTTATTCCCACAGGAGGGCAGGGGGCACGCTTGTCCCCGGGCTAGCTCTCGGCGTGGTAAGCGTGAGCACGGTGCAGCCCACGTGTGGCCCGAGCTCGGGAATGGTGCTGGCGTTAGGCTTGTGAAGTTTGCTTGCTATATGTTAGCGCACGGGAGTAGGGCGTCCGTGGACGGCCAATGTTGTCGTCAGTTGGGTGTCACGATCCAGCGCACGTGGGTAATGGCGGCTGTGGGAGGCCATTTTGTGGGTCAGCAGGTTTTTCAGGGTCCGGCGCACGTGGTGGATAATGGCGGCCGGTGCGGCCATTTTCTTTTCAGGAAGGGTATCCATGTCCACAGCTGTTTACTGATAGGGGTCAGTATTTTAGGGACCTGGTTCTTTGCGCTCGTTAGTATTTAGCATGTATACCATCTGCTGGTGCCTTCCTTTGAGAGGTTTGTAGCTACTGAGTGCGGCCGCTGTTGCGCAGCAGTGTATCCCTGTGCGGGCGTGCGCATGCTTAGAACTCATTGAGGAAATGGTGCTCAGCACAGACGTGTAGGTTGTGCGTTTTGGTCCTTTTTGGGTGGGGCTAATTTCACCGTACACAGTTTGCAGACTTTCTTTGTTTAGCCGCATCCATCTTGGGCAGCTTGTCTGGGGGGGGGGCTCTTGGGCTGCGGCGCCACGCGCCAAGAGTTACGGGTCGTGCCCTCAATTTCTTTTGGGATGCAATTATAGGCCGGAGTTAGCTCCCTCAACGAGCGGTAGATGGAGATCGGGAGGTTCCCGGTTTTATATGTTGGGTTCAGGAGTATGCTGTTGATCTTATTATGCACCCCCAACTCGCTTAGAATCGTGGTAATCCATCTACTTACGCTGTTTTCTGTGGTACTAAGCGGTGCGTCATCCCAGCTGGCAGTGCCGATGGGGAGCAGTGTGGCTTGATTTCGCGGTAGGTACTGGGCTTCTCGGCGGCCTCAGTTGCTGTATTGGGGGGGCTGCGGCGGGGGATCAGTGATCTTTCTTGAGCAGCCGGGCTGTCGGTGGTAGTCCCTACAGCCATGCCGCATTTTAGACCGGGCCCGTAGAAGTGAGTTGGAAGTGGCCCAAGAGCTTGATTCGAAGAGGCTTTCGGCCCTAGGTCGCAGGAACTTGATGTGGGCTCGTGCGTGACCTCCCCGATTAGAAGGTGCGCTGGGGTACACTCTTTCAGGTATCCGCTAGCATGTATAACCAATTTGTCTATGGACGATAGTTCCAATGTTGTGGACATTTCTGCAGAGATAGCACAATACAGATGTCGTACGTGCAATGGAAATTATCCTAAGTAGAGACCATTAGCATTAAGTATCTCAAAAGTTTATAGGGAATTTTGTCTCCGGCGTACCTATGGAGCATCCTTGGTGAGGTGTTAGATGTCCAGGGTGGTATTTGTTTTGCAGCAGTTGTAGCAGCACGGGTGCTTTTCAACTAGAATAGTGACATGTATGCATGTGGAGAAGTGTGGCTCACTGGTTAGAGGAGACAGACCCTGAAGCAAAGGTCAGACCCGGGACCAGGGTTCAATTCCCGACGCGGCAGGGTCTTGAGCCCAAATATCCACGGACTCAATAATTCTCGTTTCGGTGCCTACTCGAATCATGGGTTCACACTCTGCAGCTCTGGGCATTAGCCTGCTTAATCTCCACTACGGCCCCCCCGCGGCGGGATGCCTGGCTTTCACCTTGGGGGAAGCCAGGACGGGTCCCCAAGGCAAGCGCCGAGATGCCTACGGGTAATAGAGCGCTATATATGAACGCATAATAATAATAATAATAAGTACAAAAGCGTACTATGTACTAGTAGAGGCCATTTGCTGGAAGGCTTGGCAGGCAGTCTACATGTACATAGATCCCGTAGGAATTGGTGGCACTGGTGCAATCATCGTAAGCACAGTCTGTTATAGGTAGCATCACTTGTTACATGTGTCAGTGACGTGTGCGTGTTTTAACGAGCACCACACGCAGGCAAAAGGACATTTCTGCATAACTGCATAACCGGAATTTTCTTCAGGCCGTTATACCTCTTCACCCGCTTGGACTGTGCTTGGGGTTCCCCCCACTGCAGTTTTCACTAGCATGTCTCACAAATTAGGTCCTTGGGTGACAAACTCCGGTGGGCTATTCTGCTGAGCCGGCACGCATTAGGATGCCAGACGCGTAACGCTTCTAGATTCATACTAGAGGAACACATCCCAAGTACCTTATAAGTATATCGGGAAGTTATGCCACCTGCGTACGTAGGTGTGTACCTTGTGAAGTACCAGTTGGACTGGCTTGAAGTTTTGCTACACCAGATGTAGCAAAAGGGACATTACAGGCGTAATGTGGCATGAATCAAGTTCAGAAGCGTTCTTTGTTCTGGTAAAGATTATTTCTGGAATGCCTTAGAGGCAATCAATCCCATGTTGTAAGGGTTCAGTAGAACAGGGTGACACGTGTGCTATCACTGGAAGTTAGGCACGTTAGGAGGGAGTCCATGTAATGTTACTAAAGATATGTCCTGTGCAGGTTACATTTAGTACCATGCCCAGCTTTACGTTTTACTGCACTATATGGCAGGCTCCCAGGCATATGAACTCACAGGTAAGACACTTACTTAGCCATAGGGTTAATCACTGGCTTTATGTTTTGTTCCCCTTCTTTTATCAGGGGGCATATTTGTATGGGGTTGAGGTCATCTGAAGGCCTGGGATGAGATGTTCTGGGAAGTATGGAAGGGGACAAGGAAGGGGTGAATTTCTTCACTCACTCCTATGTGCACCTGTCATCTTTTGACTGCATAGTTCATTAGTTGGTTTGCATGTCCTCCCCTTTTCCTATGCTATAATTGGCGGTTCGCCGGTTACCACTGATGAGCCGGGGCAATTGATTGATTTTCTGTCTAGGATTGCTCGGGTTTCTCGGTAGCAGTGGCAGTAGGTGGCCAGTGCTTGCATCCCCTGTGCCTAAACTTAGCATGTGGGATATGGCCTAGTAACATGACGCTTCCCTGCACTAATACATGTGGGATATGGCCTAGTAACATGACGCTTCCCTGCACTAATACCTGTGTGGCTGTAGTCTCTCTATGGTTTGCCCCGCCCAACTCCACAACAATGTAATTGGTATTTTCAGTTCTCTCACCTGACTGACAGGCTTTGCCTGGTAGGAAGGGGGCTTCCGCCCCAGTCTCATTGTACGATTTCTTATGGTTACATGAAGGGGGGGGGTCTTCTAATCATTGTGACTATATATTGGGTGACTCTTCCAACTTGCTTTGGAGGTTTAGTTTCTTTTAAGAAACCTTTTATTTGTTTAAAGAGTAAAACTCATTGCCCTGGTGGCGCAGCGTGCAGCTCTGCAGGAATACACACTAGCTCGGTCACCTTTACGCTGTGGGGCGAGAGTGGGAATTCGTCATCTGAATCATTAGGCCACAAGGGGCCTAATGATTAATTTGTTAATTGCGGAAGCTTTGTGTTGGCCCTTGCAACCACTTAACCAACATATTGGATTACAAGAGGACCCCTATGAGCAGGGGCAGGTGTCCCAGATACGAGTAACAGTAACAACAGTGAGCAGCTGCTGTTGCCAACGTTTGGAAACGCAACTCATCATCCCTGGTTTGATGCTTACCGGCATACAAGAAGTGTTTTGAACTGCTAGGGGAAGGACTCTTTCAACTTTCACCAGCCTAATAGGGTTCCAGTGACACACTTTACAGTTGCACTACATAGGTGCCTTTCTTAACGTAGACACACTACAATATTTATTTATAATTTCTGTCATGGAGCCCACCTGGTTGCACAAGGGGGAGGGGGGCCTCAATTTTCTTTTCCTGCCCAGTTAGTGGCGGGTACTCGCTTGTCAAACTGGTAACTTTCTTACACCACAAGGGGAGAGTCAGCATGGACCAAGCCAGCAGAGGCGCTGGTTGTAGAAGTGGGGCTCCTTTTGTAGTAATTATAGTGAGGCATTGGTATAGTTGGGAACTTTCAGGCAATATTCAGCACATGGCCCGGGCACGCTGGGTAGCCCTGTTTATTAGTTGAACCTGCATAAGCCATTCGTATTCCCTCCGGTTTTCTGGCCCACGTTGTAAAATTCTGTTCAGTCGGATCACTGAATCACCAGTTTCTGTACTGTGGCCCATTGTCACTAAGGTGAGGCGGGAGCAAATTCGCACTGTTCTTGGGCCGGCTCTTGCCGCACCTACCTCCTACAGTCTAACCCCACGGTGACTTTCAAGGCTGGCCCTGCGCCGGGTCTGGCTGATTCAACAAGCCTCTAGCTGGCTCCACTTCCCTGGACACAGGTTAGTGTGTTTGTGGCCATGTAGGCGCCTGGTTGGCGGATTTACTTGAAGGGTCCCGAGGTGGCGCAACATTTTTAGCAGTCAAATTTCAACAACTAGGGTTCACACGCTTGGAGGGCCCTTGGGGGAGTCCACAGGTAGGCTGTTACCAGACAGTATTCACAGGCCAGGAAGTATTAGTGAGGAAGTAAGAGTTCCCCTAGCTGCACCACATGTATACACAGTTGTATAGGCTGCTTGTATATGCTTCATAGGGTCCATCAAAGGACAGGCAAAGGGGGACGATATTGTACATGACAAACATGAGGAGATACTCTACATGGTGTGAAAGAGATGTTGCCTAAGCAAAACTTGAATCAGCCTTATACGTATGATTGAGCAGCTTGCGGTCACAAAGTGCATTGTCCAACTAAGGTATTGGGCACCAGGCACCTTAATGGGGTGCTTCGTATTTTGATGTATTTTGTATTTTATGAATTGTAGGGCCCAGAGGTCTGGGTGGAGGCTCGTTCCTGATGATGGCGATCTGACAGTTAATCCATGGAGTAGCTGGGACAGCGAGCCCTGTAGCTTACCCCACAGCTTTTCATTCTTTCATTTCGTTCTGAAGTGCTCTGACAGTTGTGTTCAGGGGTATTCAGGACATAAATAGCACTAGGTTTATGATGCTTTGGGAGAGGTGTTTGTACCTGGCGGAAATGCCATCTTTTGCCAGAGTTGTGGGCGTGTGGCTGATGTCCCGTCAAGGGCGCATGGGCAGAGCTCAGTTTATGGGCGCCTCAACTGAGGTTCAGTCAGCGGTTAGCAATCAGCGTAGTGCCCGTACTGTACAAGTAGCCTGACCTCTGTCGTGTGGGGAGCGTACGAGCGCTTGAACCCACGGCACATTATGCAATAAGGTACAAAGAGTTTACTGTGGAAAGCGGCACTAGCGTACGAGCGCTTGAACCCACGGCACATTATGCAATAAGGTACAAAGAGTTTAATGTGGAAAGCGGCACTCAGTACTCCAGGATACACATCGTCATTGTTTTCATATTTCAGAAGATGTGTTCATTCTTAAACTATAGTGATGGGCACAATTCGGTTCGCCATGCAGTGGTAAGGCTGAAGGCCAGAAGTGCGAGGTGAACAGTGTGCAGTAAGCCTATTATCTCATGGACTAAGGAGTAGGAAAGCAATGTCATTCTAACGATAAAGACCAGCTCCAGTCTGTCAACTTGCCATTTTGAATGTCCTGCAGAAATAAGAATATTTTCTTTCTGAAAGTCAGGTTATTTACCCTTTTTTCCATCTTTATACTTATGTTAGTTTCTGAGAGATGGAGCAGCTGGCACAGCGGGTCTTTAGCTTCCCCTACACGTTTGCTTTCAGTAATATCAATGTGCTTTCTCTGATAATAGAACTTCCAACTGTATCCCCCCTTTTATTGGACGCTCACAATGCACTAATAATCAGTCAGACTTTAAGGTCAAGTACTGGTCTAAAGCTGTGCACCTTGGTTGCTATTGGGATGGCTGTGCGTAAGCATGGTTAAGCTACAATAGTATATAAAACGAGTTAGTATCCCTTATTAGGGACACTGCTAACTGAGAAAAAGTTAATGCAAGACATAAGGACAAAGGTTGCAGGTAGGAAGGAAGTTAAGTAGTGGGGGGCCCGGGCGGCGACGGTTGCCGCCGGCCGGGCTGTGGCGGAGTTACAGGGCAATCCGGAAGCAGAGAAGTTCAGCGCTGGACCTCAGCGGGCACATAGGGTGTCAGAGCCTAAGACCTGGGGCCTCATGGGAGGTTCCGGGAACACGTGTCGGCGCCCCATTCGTCCTTCGGGCGGTTGTGGGCCTGTGCAACCGGGGGTTTGCCTAGTACGCCCCGCAAGGGGCGTGAGTATTATGTTTACCATAAGGGGCAGCACATGGTGGTTCGCCACGGTGCTGCCTGGCTCATCAGGCGGGCAGGTGGCGAGAATGTGGCCTGCCCTTGGATTGCCCGTAAGATAACCCACTATGATTACATAACGTTGTATGTAATAAAATAAACCTGCAGCAGTTTCTTCCCAATCTAACACTGGTGTCTAGTGTGTTATTTGCGGGATGCATGCTAAGTGTGGGGTGGGGGGGTCCTGTCGCCCTGATGTATCTATGCTGCCTGGCCCCTCCTGCTCTCGCCACCAGTGACTGGGGCTTCCGCTTCCCTGGAGCCAATCGTGACACCGCGCAGTATTCATTCTCCAGCCAGTGAAAAAAGCACCGGCACAAATAACTGGCCTGGCTGATAAATTATTACCACTCTGATGTTTGGCTATTTTAGCCTTACTTCCATCTTTTTTATTGTACACACGTTTCCTTTTAGGAATTGCCCCTTCCTTGCGCCCTTGTCCCAGAATATTTGTAACAGTTTCCACAGTAACAGTAGGATTAGTACCATGATTGTCAAGGAGTGAATTAATCTCAGGCAAAATGTCATTGACCAAGATCTCCAAGTCCTACGAATCGTGTTCATCCTCTCGGCTAGAAACGTCAGTTTCCCCGGTACAAGTCACAAGTAAACCTGGAACCAAGTTCCTATCAGGGGTTTTAACGTTTGCAATTGCTCCCAAAGAGGATATCTTAATAGTAGAGATTTCCTGCGATAATCGCTTTTCCAAGCCAGAAATTTCAGTTTCAATTAATGAATTGGCTCTGATTAAGAATTTCTCCATACCTCCCGCTATAGAGCCACCAGCCAGGGTTGATCTGCTTCTTAACTCGCGGCCAGACATGGTCCACACAGTTGATCCTAGGTGGGTCGCAAGTGGAGCAAAAAAATAAAACCAAGGGAAAGGGCCCGGTTCGGTCCCGACCGGTCAGGAACGGGCTGAAACGGGCCCGCCTTTGGCCCGGGCTTCGCCCGCGCGCGTCCCGCATGCGCGGAAGGGGCAGGACTGAAATAGCAAAGAACGGGGGCGGGAAGAGGACCAGCTGCGGCTAATGACCTGCCGCGCTGCTGGCTGGTCCTCGCAGTCCCGCAAACCTCAAGGTCCTAGGCGCCTCCTCCAGGTCCCGAGCACTCTCCCAACGAGGCACCACAAAATACTGGCAGGCGAGCGGTGGTGGTAGGTAGTGGTAGGGCGAGCAAAAGAGTCCAGGTACGCCCCAACAA
Organism: Lissotriton helveticus; assembly: GCF_964261635.1. Taxonomy (NCBI): domain Eukaryota; kingdom Metazoa; phylum Chordata; class Amphibia; order Caudata; family Salamandridae; genus Lissotriton; species Lissotriton helveticus. The sequence continues at coordinate 909,380,612 of NC_136072.1, read as the reverse complement.
CTCCAGCAGTCAATCAAGCAGCACCAGGTATGCAGCAGAGATGGGGAGTTTTATCGGGCGAAGGACGGGGGCGGGAAGAGGACCCGCTGCGGCTAATGACCCGCCGCGCTGCTGGACTTTCACTGGACTTACCCTAGGACTTGGATACCTTGCACCACCATGTCCTGCCATGGAGACTTGGAAGCGTCATAATTAAAGGTACTGCGATGGACTGTTCATAGCCTATGAAGATCATTAGTAATACTTCTCCGTACCGGACCATGTCTTTGTACTGACACGGTTCCAAAATTGCAACTTTTCAATGCCTACCTCAATCCTTTCAAAGCTTTCATGTTCTCTTGCAGGGTATAAGTCAACATCTGATAATACTCAAACTGCAAGAGACTTTGGACAAAAACTTCTGCGCTATAGGATCCTGCCTGCTAGAGGTGGACAAGTGGTTGACACACAGCCACCTACACTTAACTCACCCAGAATAGATATCCTTACTTGTGGAAATGGGTCCATGCAACATAGTTGTTCCCAATGGCCTGGAGGTAGGTCTTCCAGTGTGGGCTGATCATTAGCATCAACCTTTGTTCTACCCCTAGTAAACCTGTGTTAAAAACCTCCTTAGCTATAACACCTTGCAATACATCTTCCCATACATTGGACGGACACACGCTACAGGCTACTATTGCTCTAATTTGTCCCTCACCTCCAATATGCTATCAGACTATTTTATTGCTACAGTCTTTGTTCCTGTACAGAGCAGAGTATTCTGAATGTTATTATTAGACTTTCATTTTACAGTTGTAGCCTTGTTTCTAAATTCTTTCTTGGTTTCCGGAAGTTCTTGTAAGACTCCTTGTATTGCACATCGAACAGTCTTTGGTTCTTACCTGTTTTCCCTGCAGCACTAGCTCTGCCTACAACTACAAAAGAGGATAAGAATAACACTAGAACTGACCATGTCCAGGTTCAGAACGTCCCTCGTTGGTGTAGCCTCCTTTTGTGGTAGGGATGGTCCTACTCTTAGATTCTCTCGCAGGATTAATCAGAAGCCTTACTAATCTCACCTGAAGATCCAAAGAAAAACCCCGCTCTACTGAACTTACTGGCCTACTTACGCATCAGTTCAAGATTACCCTACATCAAACACTAATAAAAAGGCAGGTTCCAGTTTGGAGTGCAACTGGATATGTTATGTACCAACCAGGTGATCCTGACGGCCTCACTTAATTCTGCATCACTGACCAGCTGAGGCACAGTAACCGGTTCAAAGCGTGTGTGGACCACACCTTCAGCCATCATGCTCGAAGCTTGATGCTTCCCACGCAAGTCCACTCTACTGACCGAGCATAGAAGGGAGGGTACCAACAAGTGTGAGCCTATCCACATCTCTGTACCTGCCTCACTGACTAGTAGAGTGCTACATCATGTAAGGAGTACCTCTTCATCCCTCAAGCATGAACTTCATTAACTTCCCACACTAGTTTCACTATGAACCTGTACTGTACAAACAGCATAGTAGACTTGGTGCCAGTTACCACAACCTCTTCTTCATCACTGCCATGCCTTAGCACAGGTCATAGGTCACAAAGCAATGCTATACACCCCTTTAGCCTTCACTCAGTGCTTCCCACATGGGTCGGATTATAAACATATAGTGGCTCAAACATGCCCACTAGTCTGGTTTAATACGACCCTGACTGGTACAATGTAGCGCTTTGAGTCAACACCATTGGTATGAATGTGCTGCATAAATTATACAACACATTATAATACAGTACAAAGCTAGGACTCTACCTGTTCGATCATGGGACTAGTAGCACCTGCCGTCAAGGGCAATCTGTCCAGGTTGAAACAGTGGCATCTTCACAAAAGGCATTCTTCCTGACAACCTAAAAGAGCACTTCTCAAAATAACCATCTATAGGCCCATGAGGCTTCAGTCGTTTATGCCCCATATCCCAGCTGCGTTATTTTATGTTATGTTATGTTATTTAATGGTTTTTTATAGCGCATGGTCACTCCAAAGGAGTGTCCCGGCGCTTTAGAAGAAAACCAGAAGCGGCGGTTGGTAGCAGAGAATGGGCAGGAAACTATTGCACAAAGAGCCAGGATTTTAACTCTTTCCTAAAAGTCAGCAAATTCGAGGTTTTCCTCAATTGAGCTGGCAAGGAATTCCAAAGCCTGGGTGCCAGAAAACGAAAGGAGCGACCCTCGATCCGGGCCCGACGCATGGAAGGAACAAGTGCCAAGGCCAGAGAAGCTGACCTCGGCGTTCTGGCCGGTATGTAGAAAGCCAGTCGCTTTCTAATATATTTTGCTCCAGAGTTGTGCAGTGCCTTGAAAGCGAGTGTAAGTGCCTTGAAAGCCACCCGTTTCTTAATAGGAAGCCAATGCAATTTTTCCAATAACTTTTTTGCGCTAGTTCTACGATGGAGGCCATAAATGGCTCTAGCAGCTGAATTCTGCACTACCTGTATGCGCGAAAACAAGTAATCAGGCATACCCAGGTACAGGATGTTGGAATAATCCAGGCGGGAGCTTATCAAGGCTTGGACAGTGACTTTTCTATGCGCCAGGGAAAGCAAAGGAAGACATTTCCTAAGCATTTTCAAAATGCCAAAGCACTTTCCAACAAGACCCAGGATCTGAGGTTTCAGAGTAAGACCCTCATCGATCTGCACTCCCAGATTCTTTGCCTTGGTGGAAACAGCCGATGGAGGGAACATGGCGGGAGGCCACCAAGACTGCCATCTGGGATCGGCGGCACAGCCAAAGAACAACAGCTCCGATTTATCGGAGTTGCATTTGAGGCTATGATGTTCAAACCACTTAAACACTGCCCCCAGACAGCCTCTGATCTACACGCTGTCAAAATCCGAGCCCTTCTTGCAGGTGAAGAGAAGCTGGGTGTCATCAGCGTAGGAAACGATCTGGGCACCAAAGGACTCCGCCAAGGGTGCCAGATAGATATTAAAGAGGGTGGGGCTCAGGACGGAGCCCTGAGGCACACCAACCTCCAGAGGCGGCATTTCAGCAGAGAAAGGGGGGGCCTGCTAGGAAGGACTTAAACCAGCTGAACACTGCTCCCCGTAGCCCAATCTCCCAGAGTCTTGAAAGAAGACCGCTATGGGGAACGGTGTCAAAAGCCGCCAACAAGTCCAACATCACCAGCATGGCTTTTCCACCTTCATCTAACACCTCACGAATGGCATCGGTGACTTCAAGGAGAGCGGTCTTCGTACTCATATTAGCGCGGAAACCTGACTGAGTGTCAAGAAGGATGTTGTTGCAGTCCAAGAGGTTGGAGAGAGAGATGTGGACATGCTTCTCCACCACTTTAGCCAGTGACGGGAGGAGGGAGATGGGCCTGTAATTGGCATAGGTCAAAGGATCAAGATTAGGCTTTTTTAACAGCGGCAGAATCAGGGCGTGTTTCCAGGCCTGAGGGACCTCACCCGTGCTCAAGGAGAGATTAAGCACCGGATTGATCAGAGAATTGTCGTACAAGCTTATGGAGCAAGCAGTTATCCCAGATACCGGCTTGTGCTGACACTACCAGTCTACCCTTGAGTAAGTAGTAAGTACTGAATCTGTAGTCTTGTGTGTCCGGAGCGACCTGTGGGTCCTTGATCTATAGGCTGCATTTGTCACTGTCGACAAGACCCTCCTCCTGTACAGCAGGCCACTGGCTGGAGTAAAAGGGCTAACCCAGCAGTACAATAAATCCTTTCTTTTTTCTTTACAAATAAAGCTCAGTGGACAGAGGTCTTGCTGACAGAAAGAAAAAAAGTCATTATTATGGTGTCTGGACCTGTGGCCTGCATCTATGGTTTTCCGGCCAGCGTAGTGCACAATTTGCACATTGAATTAAGTCCAAACCATCTATGAACACTAAAAATGAAATTGTATCTGAGAGTTGCTTATGTTTAAATGCACTCTACTTTCAGCCTCAGCTTATCTAATGCAAGCAGCCAATCCCTGTGTGCAAACAAGGCTTCATTATGGAAACCATTGTTCCAAATCTCTATTCCATCGTATTAATCATCACAATTTACAGAGGCAACGCAGTAGGTCTAAAATATACAAGTGCATAGTAGCTGGCAGATCCTCTGTAAAGCAATTCATAATCACAAGCTTATAATGATTTCAAACACTGAAACGTTTAAACTAATGTGTCTTTAATGTACAATTCATTTTCTATCTTTTGAACTGTCGCCATGGGGAATGTTGTATAACTATTTGAAATTGCTCGGTCCTTTTTAGCCAGAGCCCTCCATGTGTATGTAGTTGCTGCAGTCACTAGAACCATATCTGTACAGTTGGAGGTCTCACGAATATTTTTCAGTGTTCTCACACTGAAGCAAGATTTTACCTTTGACCCCTAAATACATCTTAGACTACAAATAAAATGTAGGTGATATAGGATATCAATTGTCTAATAATGCAAGATATTAGTTTGGCGCGGGTAGTATTTTTAATTTTCCTACTCATTCATCAAATGGCTAGTACCTAATCTCACCAGGTGTTTTGTATTATTGTTTCAAGTAGATGGCTTAATGACTTGTCCCTGCACCATACGCAAATCGTTTTAGATCAAATTTACTTTGCAACCGAACTTTTTGCAGGGAACATTTTGAAGCAGTTTAATCCATAACTATTGACCGCCTTCTGTCTTTCACTGCTTTTACCATTTCTTTTATTGCAACTTGAGGCCTGCCCCACAACTCACTCATGCAGATCTCATTAGAAACCTGAAAAATAAGGAACATCTATGGCATGGGCCATTGATATCATAAAGAACATCTTGTGTCTGTTCCACAGTTGCACCGAGTATGAAACAGGTGCAATTACGGAAACAGGGTTTATTTGAAATACCTCAGCATCTGTATTACACCACTCCCAAAAAGTCATGGTTCGACTGGTGCTCTGCTTGCACAAAATGCACCAGCCTCAATTGCACTGCATCGTTTCACTGGTGGTATGAAACCAGCGATAATAATCAATAAAATAAATATTATATACAAGGGCCAAAACGAAGCCCTGTCTCATTCATTTCGACAAACTAATGTGTGCGGTGCACTCCTCTCAGCCCACAGTAGCCTGCAACCATATTTCAGCAGTGTATAATAAAATAGCTTCAGTAAGTCTCTCCTTTACCTCAGAATCGCCTTGGGAATGTCTTTACAGCACCCTGGCAATATTATCAAACACTGATCTGTGGTCGATGAATGACAAAAGCAGTCATCCTTCTTCTAGACTAACATGTACTATAGCTAGGTAAAAGTGTGTGGCCTGCTCAATAGTGCTGATTTTAGATGAACCTGCAATCTCATGACCAGGATTTTGTTAAACACTTTCACTGACTAATCTAACTAAATGGTGGCTGGGAGTGTAGGAAACTGGCCTTTTGTTGCAGCTGTGCCCCCCCACACACTTTTTGCCCCCTTTTTAGCTACTAGATGCTGATTTTTTACTGACCGTGCACTGAAGCCTGCCAACCCAGACCTTTGTGCCAGTGAGCCTTCCCCCAAACCAGGTGTTATCTAATTGTACTACAGGTGGCAGAGGACTGTAGCACCCCTGTAAGTCCCTAGTAAATGGTACCCCAGCTACCTAGGGCATGAGTTCTAAAGAGGGGCCCAAAGGGCTGCAACATATCTTATGCCACCCTAAGGGACCCACACACAAATTCCACACAGACTGCTATTGCAGGCTGTGTGACATACAAACCATGACTGAAAACCTGACATAAGACACTCATGTGCGACATGACACTCCTTTGTGTCATGCCAAAGTCGCTGCATCTTATATATGTAAGTCGCCTCTACATCAGGCCTTTGAACCTTAAGGCACGGTGCATCATATTTTGTGTGAAGCCATAGCTGCATGAGCAGATATGTCCCTGTGATGTCTATTTCTATTACTGGATATTGCATGTGAGCAGGGAAGCCATCTTAAGATATGTACTGGCCACTGGTCACAATGAGTTCCCCAGCTACATATTGGCTTCACTGACACATATGGTGCTTGGTAACAAACACCTCATATTAATAAACCCACTCTGATTCTAGTGATGGATTTATTAATACATGCACACCGGAGGTACCTTAGAGCAGTGGTGGCTAGTTGAATTTGAAAGTGGTGGGGTGTAAGACCAAATAAATGGAGCCATGTGAGTATGCTCTATGTCTCAGAGGGAGTCGGCTTGGGATGGGGCGGATTAAAAATTGGCTTATATTGGCATGATTTCCAGCACAATTCATGTGATAAATGGACCAAATGCAGTTCTAATTTCTGGTGTTCCAAGCAAGGCTCATTAAAGTTTCTCAGTGTACCCAAGTTGCGTTCTTGGCTCCCTCTATACTGTATTAATGCCGACTGTGTTAATCAACCAGTAACACAAACAACATAGCAATCTGACCATATACTACCAGTTAAAATATAAAATTAGCTGAAGCGTCTGGCTTAATTATAAGATGTAGCAAAGACTGATTCAACAAAGAATCCGGTGTGACACCTAAAGGAAACAACACACCCCAGAGAGCTCTGGTTGGAATCCTGCAAAGATTGTGACTCTGTAATTGTTATGGCTCAAAAAATGGCAACAAGAGTTCTGGGAAACTAACTTTGAAAAGCTCACTCAAATGAGCCAGAGGCAAGCCCGTCTGCGCCCCCGTCCGCGCCACGAACGCGGCCAGCGCCAGCCATGCTGCTCGATCCTCTACAGAACTAGGATGGATAAAATATTCCAGGGAACAGCTACCGGAAATAGGCAATAAAGTAAGTGGAGGGCACATCCAGCTTCCCTCAGGAACAAGTCAGGCCAAATACCCTCTGAACTGTGGGATTATTAACTGTAGATCCTCATCAAGCACCATCTTGAAGTTTGCTGCTTGATTGAAGATATGAATCTGGACGCTCTCTTTTTTACGGAGACCTGGACTAGCCCTGACTCCTCTGTAGAAATGGGATTTGCATGTCCAGAGGGATATAAAGTCTTTCATAAACCCAGGCTTGTGGGGAGGGGAGGAGGGGTAGGGGTCATTTTTAAAGAGGATTGGAACTTTGCGCCGCTAGAGATAGATGAAGTTAAAGGAATAGAAATCCTGGGTTTTTCTGTGCAAGAGGCTTAAGGTAGGCTGCTCTCTGGAATGATCTGCTACAGACCCCCGGGACAGGACACACACTTCCCTGCACTCTTGGATATAATTACTAATCTGGGTCTAACCCATTCTAGAATGGGCATAATGGGCGACTTTAATCTATGGGATAATGGCAGTCTGGGCAGCCATCTACGAGATCTGGTAAGCTCCTGTTGGAACCTTAACCTACATCAACTGGTTCAGCAACCCACTCATCTAGGGGGGCATATGCTGGATCTTCTGTTTGCTCTGGAGACCGAGGTGACAGAGGTATTGCCACAGACCTGGACTGATCATCATCTGATCCACTTTAGGATCAAGTTTCCCAGCCCTAGGAGCGATAATATCTGCTCTATTACATACAGAAGGGGTAGAGAGTGGGCCTGGTGGACTTGGGCCTTAGGGCAGGTTCACCCCTAGACTTTTTGCTTGAAATGGTGACCTGGCAATGGTGATTTTAGGGATTCTGCGCACTTTCACTGTGTCCCAGTGGAAAGTGCGTGCGCACTCTGAGTGCATGTGCTGAGCTAGGCCTGCCCGCCCATAGGAATGCATGGGGAATGTATGTGTCCCTGGTAGTTCCTGATGCGTGGGGTGTACAGGCTTGAGTCTGGTATGTGTGAACTCGTGAGAGTGAATGCTGCGAGATGGTGTATGCAGCATGTATGTGTCTAGTAGGGAAGCGCCATTTCTAGACATGGCTGTACGTGTGCAGTGAGGGTGCTGGAGTGTGATTGGCTGGAGCTGGCTGGCATGCCAGGCTCCAGGAAGTCTGGATGGGTCTGCCCGGTGGTGAGTGGGAGATTAGCATGAGTGATGTGTGGGAGGAGTGTACCTGTGTCCTGGATGGGCTGGGTTTTCCCCACACAATGCTGGCTCCGCCCCCCTGTGGTGTGTCTAACGACCCAAGCCCTGCCAGTGAATAGAGAGGGTGGTTGAGGTAAACAGAGTACTCAAGAACCAGCTGCGACTGGTTCCGCCCCCACCCTGCACCTTCAGACAAAGGAAAATGGTGAATAAAAATGGGGCTGTGTCCCCACAGAAGTTGTTCTTTTCCAGGATCCTGAGGGGGGCTGCTGTTGCTGCTGCTGGGCCAGAGGACCGCCAATTGGGGTGTCTCCCTGCCTGGAGACCCAGTGTGCTGGCTCTGGGCCCAGCCTTGCCCCCCTGCCTGCCAAGGAGGACTTTTGCTGGACTTGTGTTTCCCCTGAAGCGCCTGGAAGCACTTTACTTTGTCTGCCAGCGCTGGGAGCGCTTTATCTGCCTGAGGGCACCTGGGAGCGCTGTGTCTGTGCTTCTAGCGCTTAAGAGCGCTGTATTTTACATTTAGCGCAGGGAGCGCTGTAAATTGCCTCTAGCGCTGGGAGCGCTTTGTCTGCAGAGGCCGGTGCCCACCCAGCATTGTCCACCCCGAGCGAGTGCCACCTCGCTTATTTTTGAGTGTTTTGTCGCCTGGCAGGTGCCCACCCTGCCAGGGACCTTGCCGCCCGTTTTCGCATTTTCCTTGAGGGTGCCGACCCCTCGGTAACTTGAGCCCCCGCCTAGAAGTGCCGGAGACGGGCCGCTGCGCTGCCTGCGACGACCCGGATGTGGTTTGCCGGCCGGCCAATCCGAGCGCGGCCCGACGGAAAGCCCGCCCCCGCGACCTGGAAGTCAGGCAGGCCGGGGACAGGACATAGAGGCAAACCGGAAGCTGACGGGAGCCCACCCCGTGCTCCGGTGCAAGAAGGGAGAAGAAGTGCCCAAACGCCAGCGCCGGTTCCAGCAGGGCTCTCCTGAGAAGGGGGAGAGCCTGCCTAAGCGTCTGGTGAGCGGAGCGGAGAGTGAGGAAGTCTGCCCGCACCAACCTGAGTTCACCGCCGGAGTCCCTGTGCTGCACACCGGTGAGTGGAGCTCTGTTTGACCCCCTGCCCGACCACGAGTGAAGAAGTCAGACGGCAGGAGCCCCGGTGAGTGGGGCTCCGTGTTGGTAGTCCGCAGGGGGGGGGCAGTTGGTGTGGTGAGAGCCTGCGAGGCTCCTCTGAGGCCCCAATTGTTCCTTTGAGCCCACGAGAGGCTCCCTGCCCGCATCTTGGTTGGTTGGAGCCACGAGGCTCCAGGGGCAGCATCTATTTGTTTAAGGCCCTAAGAGGGCAAAGGGGGCATTTCCTTGTGCTTTGAGTCCCCAGGAGGGGGACTCCAACACGCCCGCATTTGTGCTCCAGCCTAAGAGAGGCTTGAGGCACTCCCAGTGTCCTGGGTCCCCCGTGAGGGACCCCACAGCCCAGTGAGGCTGCACCTTTGCTTTGAGAGCCCAGAGAGGCTCTAGGGGGGGCACATCTTTGTCCTGGGGCACCGAGGCTCCCACGTGTGTTTTGCCCCGCCATCTTCACAGCTGCCCAGCACTTTGTGGGCAGCTGCCACGTTTAGGACCCTGACATTGGGACACAGGGACTGCCACAGGTGGTGGCGAAGGTGGATTTTGCGCTATTGTGTTGCTGTTCCTTGCACCTCTGATTGTATGTTATGCTTCATGTGCTTTACCTTTACACCTCTGAATGGGTAGTTTATTCATCATGTGTGGTGCTTTTACACCTCTGAATGTATTGTGATGCATCATGTGTTTCCTTCCTTAGACCCCTACAGGTATAGCGATACTTAGGTGGTTTCCTTCTTGCTAGTACAGGTGGTACTAGCGAGGCCCAGGTTCCTTGTGTTATCTCCTAGGATAGTGAGGATTGCATAGGTGGTGCCCACCTGCTACCAGTAGTGACTGGTTGTGTGTTACGAGTTCTATTTTTGTGCTACAGTAATTTTATTCTATGATCTAAGAAGTGCTAAGTTTTAAAAGTGCTGATACCCCTGACAGTGGTCCAAGTGGCCCTGTCCTGTACAAATAATCCCTTGTAAATTCTGCCCGTGCCTCTGGCACATTGTAAAGTGTGTGTTTTATCTAATGTGTTTTGGTGTAATACAAAGGCTATTTTTATATAACCTTGTGTGGAGTTTACTTTGTGGTGGGCCTGGTTGTTGCTGGGGTGCGTGCGCAAATACTTAACTTACATCGCCTCCAAGTTTAGCCTTGCTGCTCGCGCCACGTTACCTAGAGGGTGAGCAGGGGTTATCTTGGCGTGTAACTCCGTTGCCCTGACTTGGGAGTGGTGGTCTCTGACTGACTTTGGCGAAAGCCCTGGCCAGCCGGGGATCCCATTTCCAACATTGGCGGCAAGCGGTGAGGATAAGGATTTGTGTTTGCCTTGTACCTTAGTAGCAGCTGGCTGCACCACAAAACTCTGCATATTAGATGACCACATTTTTGGGGATTATTGTTTTTGGTGAAATTCCATTGTTTCTTCTCCTGAAGAGTGTCATTTGATAATTGTGTTCAGTACATTTGTCCCCCGCCCTGCTTCCAGAGTTTGGTACCTGTGTCGCTTTTGGTCAGGTTGAGGAATCAGGGGTGGTAGAAACTGCCTTACCGATCCGAGGGGAGGGTGTGTGTGGATGAATGGTGTGTTTTCCTGGACGCATGAGTATGAGTTCTCTTTGATAAGGAGATTGTTGAAGTTTTGGAATTGTGTACTCTTACTTCAGATTGTTAAGTCCCCTGTGTTGCACGTGTCTGTAAGCATCTTGCCAAGATGGAGTCTGCTTTTAATGTCTGGGGTCTGTTTATGCATGAACTGAGAGAGTTTTGCGAAGAGAGAGACATTGCAGTGAATGAGTCAGACCCCCAGTCCCAACTTAGGGGTAACCTGATCCAATGGCAGAAGGATGACTGGGAGCGTGAGCACAGTGAGGAGAGGGCCCGGATCTCACACCATGAGGGTGGTGGGTCAGAGGGGAGCCCTGAAGAGTCTGAGGAGGAGGAAGAAGATGATAGCACAGGGACGCCAGCAGGTAGTGAGGACCCCATAGATAGGGAGTCCCTTGCTGGGTCCAGCGTAGGAGGCAGCGCCTCATCCCTTTTCCTGTCCCCAGAGGAGCTGGAAGATAGGAGGAGAGAAAGGGAGCACCAGCTGGCTTTAGAAAAGCTCAGGTTGGAGCATGCCCTGGCTATGGCACAGCTGGGCGTTAGAAAGCAACAGCTGGAGGTTAAAAAGCAACAGCTAGAGACTGAGAGGGTCTTAGCGCAGGAAAGGATAGAGGAGGCTGAGAGGGCCTCCACCAGAGGCAAAGTAGCTCTGGAGGGTAGACTATCCCCTGCGCGCAGTGTTGAGTGTCTGGATCCCCCAGGGAGGGTTGAGTCCAGTGGTGGCAGCTATTTAGATTTCAGTGTAGGAAATCCCAGTCCCAGTTCCCCCAGTCTGGTACCTGTTTCCCAGGAAGAGGAGTATAGGTTGAAATTCAGGGGCAGTAGGAAGCTGCCTCACCAGTCGTGGGAGAAGTTTGAGGATGAATGTCATGGAGCACTGTGGGCTTGGGTAGAGGTTCACACTGACTCTGATTTTGAGAAACTGTTTGATATGATTGTCAAAGAGCAGGTGCTCAGTGGTTGTTGTCCAGAGTTGCGCCAACACCTGTTGGAATATGGGTCTCCTTGTTCAGAGCAGCTTGCTGCGGAAGCAGACCGCTGGGAGAGGGCCAGAGGTTCTTTAGAGTCCCTAGTGAGTGAGTCCAAAAGAAGTGGTTCAGGTATCTTCCAGCCCAGCGTGGTGGAAGAGGTGCAGTGTAGCCCAGCTAGGTCCCAGTATAGTGAGAAGGGTGGAGAGGCTGACTACCTGGCTCAGTGGAGCAGGAGTCAGTGGGTGGCTGAGAGTCCCCAGAGGCCCGAAGCCCTGTCTCAGAACCTGGGTGGTTTCTTGAGGGAACACCAGGTTGGGGACCTAGGCTGTCCTGGTAGTACCCTTGAGGAGGATCTCCTAGTGTCTAGAGGACCTGGAGCGTCTGTAACCAGAGCTCCTGTGGTTCTAGAGTCTGGCAGTACCGCTCCGGTAGGAAGGGTACAGGAGTCCAGAGTGAGGAGTGATTGGGGGAGTTCCCCAGTGGAAGGACCAGTGGGTCAGGGACTACCCAGTTGGGCTAGGTTCCCGTGTAGTGACCATGGTGACACCACTTCTGGTCTGGGGGACCTTCGCGCACTGTCAGGTGGACAGGGAGCGGGAGATCTGCGCCAGACAGACAGTCACACGACACATGGGCCATGTGTCAGCCTCAAGGGGATTGTGTGTGAGTCCCCAGAAGTCCTGGAGTGCCAGGCAATTGTTCCACCGAAGGTTTTAGACCAGAGGTTGGAAGGCCAGGTTCAGGATCAGCCTGACCTGAAGGGTAGGACGACTGTAACCAGTGTCCTGACCGGTTCTTCTTCCAGAGGAACTTCTCCAGGTGGGAGAGGGCAGACCTCTGGAAGGGGGTGCAGAGGGTGGGAGAGCCCACCTCTGACCCCGGTGCAACCTGAGTGGATAAGCCCTGGGTTGGAATGGCGTTCTAGGTGTACCCCTCGCCGGAGGAGGAGGAACCCTAGAAGAAGAGGTAAGGGGAGGAGAGCCTTCCCTGAGACTCCTGGTCCGCCTGAGGTTGTAGGCCCTAGGCTGGAGTACCAGTGGCAGTCTAGTCCTGTCTGGCAGACAGGAAGAGTGGAGAATGGCTCCTATGTGCCAGGGGTTACTACCCCCCGCTCTGCGAATAGGCAAGGACCAGTGGCACCTGGGTGGACCAGGGCCTGGTCCTGGCCGCGGACAACTTGGGAGTACCAGTGGGGTAGCCCAGTTGGTCCAGACAGTGTGTTGAGGAGGAATCCCATGGGTTCACCGTGGCGTAGAACAGGAGGGTGTCCCTGCAGTTGCGGGCCCGCGTCCGTGTTCTATAGCCCCAAGCAGGGAAGTCCATCACGGTGGTGATTGGTCTCCCCTGCGTTTTGGCTGGAAGGGAGTTGTGTTGGACTTGGGCCTTAGGGCAGGTCCACCCCTAGACTTTTTGCTTGAAATGGTGACCTGGCAATGGTGATTTTAGGGATTCTGCGCACTTTCACTGTGTCCCAGTGGAAAGTGCGTGCGCACTCTGAGTGCATGTGCTGAGCTAGGCCTGCCCGCCCATAGGAATGCATGGGGAATGTATGTGTCCCTGGTAGTTCCTGATGCGTGGGGTGTACAGGCTTGAGTCTGGTATGTGTGAACTCGTGAGAGTGAATGCTGCGAGATGGTGTATGCAGCATGTATGTGTCTAGTAGGGAAGCGCCATTTCTAGACATGGCTGTACGTGTGCAGTGAGGGTGCTGGAGTGTGATTGGCTGGAGCTGGCTGGCATGCCAGGCTCCAGGAAGTCTGGATGGGTCTGCCCGGTGGTGAGTGGGAGATTAGCATGAGTGATGTGTGGGAGGAGTGTACCTGTGTCCTGGATGGGCTGGGTTTTCCCCACACAATGCTGGCTCCGCCCCCCTGTGGTGTGTCTAACGACCCAAGCCCTGCCAGTGAATAGAGAGGGTGGTTGAGGTAAACAGAGTACTCAAGAACCAGCTGCGACTGGTTCCGCCCCCACCCTGCACCTTCAGACAAAGGAAAATGGTGAATAAAAATGGGGCTGTGTCCCCACAGAAGTTGTTCTTTTCCAGGATCCTGAGGGGGGCTGCTGTTGCTGCTGCTGGGCCAGAGGACCGCCACTTGGGGTGTCTCCCTGCCTGGAGACCCAGTGTGCTGGCTCTGGGCCCAGCCTTGCCCCCCTGCCTGCCAAGGAGGACTTTTGCTGGACTTGTGTTTCCCCTGAAGGGCCTGGAAGCACTTTACTTTGTCTGCCAGCGCTGGGAGCGCTTTATCTGCCTGAGGGCACCTGGGAGCGCTGTGTCTGTGCTTCTAGCGCTTAAGAGCGCTGTATTTTACATTTAGCGCAGGGAGCGCTGTAAATTGCCTCTAGCGCTGGGAGCGCTTTGTCTGCAGAGGCCGGTGCCCACCCGGCATTGTCCGCCCCGAGCGAGTGCCACTTCGCTTATTTTTGAGTGTTTTGTCGCCTGGCAGGTGCCCACCCTGCCAGGGACCTTGCCGCCCGTTTTCGCATTTTCCTCGAGGGTGCCGACCCCTCGGTAACTTGAGCCCCCGCCTAGAAGTGCCGGAGACGGGCCGCCGCGCTGCCCGCGACGACCCGGATGTGGTTTGCCGGCCGGCCAATCCGAGCGCGGCCCGACGGAAAGCCCGCCCCCGCGACCTGGAAGTCAGGCAGGCCGGGGACAGGACATAGAGGCAAACCGGAAGCTGACGGGAGCCCACCCCGTGCTCCGGTGCAAGAAGGGAGAAGAAGTGCCCAAACGCCAGCGCCGGTTCCAGCAGGGCTCTCCTGAGAAGGGGGAGAGCCTGCCTAAGCGTCTGGTGAGCGGAGCGGAGAGTGAGGAAGTCTGCCCGCACCAACCTGAGTTCACCGCCGGAGTCCCTGTGCTGCACACCGGTGAGTGGAGCTCTGTTTGACCCCCTGCCCGACCACAAGTGAAGAAGTCAGACGGCAGGAGCCCCGGTGAGTGGGGCTCCGTGTTGGTAGTCCGCAGGGGGGGGGCAGTTGGTGTGGTGAGAGCCTGCGAGGCTCCTCTGAGGCCCCAATTGTTCCTTTGAGCCCACGAGAGGCTCCCTGCCCGCATCTTGGTTGGTTGGAGCCACGAGGCTCCAGGGGCAGCATCTATTTGTTTAAGGCCCTAAGAGGGCAAAGGGGGCATTTCCTTGTGCTTCGAGTCCCCAGGAGGGGGACTCCAACACGCCCGCATTTGTGCTCCAGCCTAAGAGAGGCTTGAGGCACTCCCAGTGTCCTGGGTCCCCCGTGAGGGACCCCACAGCCCAGTGAGGCTGCACCTTTGCTTTGAGAGCCCAGAGAGGCTCTAGGGGGGGCACTTCTTTGTCCTGGGGCACCGAGGCTCCCACGTGTGTTTTGCCCCGCCATCTTCACAGCTGCCCAGCACTTTGTGGGCAGCTGCCACGTTTAGGACCCTGACATTGGGACACAGGGACTGCCACAGGTGGTGGCGAAGGTGGATTTTGCGCTATTGTGTTGCTGTTCCTTGCACCTCTGATTGTATGTTATGCTTCATGTGCTTTACCTTTACACCTCTGAATGGGTAGTTTATTCATCATGTGTGGTGCTTTTACACCTCTGAATGTATTGTGATGCATCATGTGTTTCCTTCCTTAGACCCCTACAGGTATAGCGATACTTAGGTGGTTTCCTTCTTGCTAGTACAGGTGGTACTAGCGAGGCCCAGGTTCCTTGTGTGATCTCCTAGGATAGTGAGGATTGCATAGGTGGTGCCCACCTGGTACCAGTAGTGACTGGTCGTGTGTTACAAGTTCTATTTTTGTGCTACAGTAATTTTATTCTATGATCTAAGAAGTGCTAAGTTTTAAAAGTGCTGATACCCCTGACAGTGGTCCAAGTGGCCCTGTCCTGTACAAATAATCCCTTGTAAATTCTGCCCGTGCCTCTGGCACATTGTAAAGTGTGTGTTTTATCTAATGTGTTTTGGTGTAATACAAAGGCTATTTTTATATAACCTTGTGTGGAGTTTACTTTGTGGTGGGCCTGGTTGTTGCTGGGGTGCGTGCGCAAATACTTAACTTACATCGCCTCCAAGTTTAGCCTTGCTGCTCGCGCCACGTTACCTAGAGGGTGAGCAGGGGTTATCTTGGTGTGTAACTCCGTTGCCCTGACTTGGGAGTGGTGGTCTCTGACTGACTTTGGCGAAAGCCCTGGCCAGCCGGGGATCCCATTTCCAACAGGGCCAAACTGGATAGGGACAATTTACAGCCTTTCACTAATGCAAATCTTTTCTCCCCTTCCATCACGGTAGAGGAGAACTATGAAGCTTTTTGTAGCCACATAGCTAATAGTTTAGACCCCATAATTCCTATAAAGAGTTAAAAAAATTGGAAGAAAACCTCAGCCCCTTGGTACAGCGAGGAATTAAGATTACTACGCTCGACCTGTAAGAAAGCGGAGAGGAAATGGAGGAAGACTTACTCTGTATCAGATAAAATATCTTCGAAGCTGGTATTAGCCACATATAAAAAGGCTGTTGCCCTGTCTAAATCAAACTTCTATGCTAATTTCATTCTACAAGCCAACAACAGTACAAAAGCTCTGTTTCAAATTGTCACGGAACTCTCATGCCCAATAGGCACAAGCAAGAAGGTAGCTGCCTCGCAAGAACTTTGCGAGGAGATTGCTGTTCACTTTAAAGATAAAATTGCGAAAATTGTCGGAGACCTTGACCTTAATAACAGCAGTGAGTTGGATAATTCCGCTCGGGGACCAGATGAAGTGGTCTGGGCAAACATCTCCCTGGACATGTTTCCCGCCTTTACTGCCGACTCTTTTGAAATCTTGGCTAACAGTGTGTCCTCTGGCTCCCCACTTGATCCTCTTCCGCATAAAATCTGGAAAACTGTAGGCCATGGAACGTTCCCCTGGTTACAACAGATTTGTAGTCAATCTCTGGAAGTGGGAGTTGTTCCAGAGGCATGGCAGTTAGCAGTAATAACACCTCTCCTAAAAAACCCATCATTAGACCCCAATACACCAGCACATTTTAGACCTATTTCTCTCTTGCCCTAGCCAATTAAAATCCTGGAGAAAGTAGTCAGCAAAAGCCTCTCTTGCTATCTGGAGGACAACCATCTGCTGGATAGGGACCAATTTGGATTCCGTCCAGGTCATGGCACAGAGAACGCCTTGGCGACCGTACTGGACAATCTGCGGATGCGAGCCGACAGTGGGAGTGACACCATTTTGGTGTTACTCGATATGTCGGCCGCATTCGATACGGTGAGCCATGTAATATTGTTGGAAAGGCTGGAGAGTATAGGGGTGACAGGTCAGGCTTTAAAATGGCTGAGATCTTACCTATCAGGAAGACAGCAGATGGTGAATTTGGCACCTTTCACCTCTAGTAAGTCTTCAGTGCAATATGGGGTACCGCAGGGCTCTGCGGTCAGCCCTGTCCTGTTTAACATCTACCTTCAGCCTCTGTTCCCTATAATTAAATCCTTCGGCATTGACTTGGTCAATTATGCCGACGACACTCAACTGGTGTTCTCCCTTGAGGGGAGACAAGCAGTGTCGATGGACCTCTTACAGGAGGGTATGCGGCAGACGGCTGGATGGCTCAGGAGTAACTCCCTACAATTTAATGGTGGGAAGACAGAGGTGGTTTACTGCCCCACGGCCAGATTCTCCCAACAGTTACCTCTGGAGTTCAGGCTTACACCTGAAGAGGAACCTCTTACCCCAGCTAAAACGGTGCGAAACTTGGGAGTTTGGGTGGACAGCTACCTTCAAATGGAATCACAGGCTAACAAGACTGTGGGGGTATGCCTTTCCTTGATGCGTATGCTACGCCAGATCCTTCCACTACTCCCTAAAGATACACGTGACTTGGTAGTGAGGAACATAGTGCTGAGTAGGCTGGACTACTGCAACTCCCTGTATCTGGGAGCACCGCAATACATCTTTCAGGGGTTGCAGAGAGTCCAGTCCATGGCGGCAAAGATGGTGCTGAATAGACAACGTTGGTCTTCAACAGTGCTGGCCTTGAGAGAACTTCACTGGTTGCCCATCAGGGAAAGGGTGCATTTCAAATCACTTTGCATTGTATTTAGAGCTGCGCACAACTTGGGTCCTATCCCGTTACAAGAGAAATTTACGTGGTATAATCCAAAACGGCAGCTACGATCTTCTAGTACAGGCCTGTTGGCGACTACTAGATTTAGGCGCTCCAGGTTGGGGGGGAGGGCCTTTAGCGTGGTGGCGCCCAACTATGGAATGGGCTGCCACAGAACATTAGACAGGCCAACTCGTTGACGGAATTCAGAAAGAGCCTGAAAACTTGGCTCTTCCCTAGGGCTGAACTTTAATACTGCCCCTACGGTTGCTCTGGTTGCGTGTAGGCTGATTGTTCTAAGTCTGAGCGCCTGGATACCCGTAGGGTGACAGTTGCGCTATATAAAAGTTCAATTCAATTCAATTCAAATGCTAATTTAAGTACAGTTTCGCTCGGACATTAAGCATAGATAAAAAGGTTAGCAGCTCCAGCGAGGTTGCCACTGGCCACTAAAACATTGATTAATTCTTTGTTTGCATCATCTGGCTGCAGCCCTCAGATAACACTCTAAGGATTGGGGTGCGGGTTGAGCGCTGCCAAATCACCCACATGCAGTGAAGGAGACAGAGGAATGGGGAAAATAATGAAAGAGTTAATGGGATTGAACAAGAGAAGCAAACAGCGTGAGAATGCTAGCCAAAGGTTAAAAAAAGAAAACGTAATGAGAGAAAAAAAGAAAATGGTTGTCTGTCAATGGAGCAGAGTAAGGAAAGTTGAAATAAAGGAAGGACGTGTCAATTGATGGAAAGACGTGGATAAGCAAAGGAGAAAGGAAGAGTGAAACGAAGGAAGGATGAAAAATGTAAAGGGTAAAAAGGAAGGAAATGTGATAGCTTGGGTCAAAGGGTTAATGGCTCAATGGTTGGAAGACTAAAAGGATGCAAGGGTTTAATGGTGGATGGTTAGGGGGATGCATGGATAGAAGGGTGAAACGATGGATGAATGGGCGAGTGTATGGGGGAAGGGCATGTGTATGGGTGAACTGAAGGAGGGATAATGTCAGGGTGAATAGATGGATGGGCCAAAGGATGGAAGGGTGGAGAGTGAGGAGAACTCTGTTTAGGTGGTTTAGACACGTGGGCTTTTGCTCTCTCAGTGCCCATAAATGTATGCTTCAAAGTGATGGAAATTTCTGGCTACGCCTTTGGAGCTATTGTTATATAGATGAGAGAGGCTCCCTCAATGCCTGCTTACAGGTGTGAGACGCCTCAGCCTGTGCAATGAGTACACAGGTGTGGTCTCCCAGTGACTGGTTTGAGGATGTTGAGTATTCGGCTGGAACGGGAAACCCGAGAACAGACTCGTAATGAGGTAGGTGTTAAACACCCAACGGTATTCAAGGACGGTCTCTGGTATCCCGGCTCTCTCTCTTCTTTTTTTTTTTTTTTTTCGGAGTTTTATATAGCGCGAAATAGAACCGAACCGAATCAGTTATCAGAGCGCTTTACATAGCACCAGTTACGTTACATGAGGACACACTTTCATTTGTTAGGCACGGGGAGATTAAGTGATTTGCCCAGAATCACAGGGGGTTTTTGGCGTTGTTACCGAGACTCGAACCAGGTCCGAGGTCGAGCGCCTTAGCCGTTAGGCCAAACCCTCTCCCCTTCTTTACCTCGCTTCCCCCTCCTCCCACATCTCTCTCTGCACTCAGGTGTCCAAAGCTAACAAATTAGCTTCCCTCAGTTATTCCAGTGATCCTCAAATGCTTACCAGGGTCTAGTCAAACGAACCACAAACGCACACACCAATATTCATCTGGTCACACAGACATCATTAAGTATTGAATTAGGCATCAGACGAACAGTGTGATTTTTGGCAGACTTTGAGACTCATCGAGGCATGGACAAGGACTCTCATTCAATCCGTGGTATGGAGATAGCCCAGCGTGAGTCTCGGGCGACTCAAAGAGGCAGTTGCCCCAGACTCTCTATTTAGAAAGACCCCGATAGCCACAATGGGTGTTCTAATGACCTGGTACCGCACAGTTTTTGTGAAAAGCCTCTGTCACTCTTAAGGTATTTGTAGAAATCTACAAGGTTAGCACAGAAAACATTTCAAACTAGCATTGGCATAACCAATAGGTCTCGCCTTCGGGTCCTTATAAGTATTTAGTTATGCAGAACAATATCCTTGGTGCAACAACATCAACTGTTGCATGGGTAAACATTATAAGGTCCCAAAGGTGAGACCTATTGGCTATGCCAATGCTTGTTGGAAATTTTAATAGTAAGACACTGATATAGTTGCAAGCATGATTCTTACAGTAACTGTATATTTGAGTCATTTTCCTGAATTTTGAACAATTCTGTGGAGGATTTAAAGTATACGCACCCTGCCATGGATTTGATTTGCTTTTTATTTCTCTTTGGCAAGCAGTATTTTATCCATTATATGAGGTCACAAAGGCCAAATCCACATTCAAATGAAGACCGCCCATGGGAGCTAGATCATAAGGGACACTGTTCCTGGAGTAGGGTGCGGTGGGTCACCCAACCTGAAAGAAGATGAAAAGATTAGAATAGGGGAGAGGTAGAGAAAAATGGGGTGAAAAAGAGAGAGTGGCAGAGGTTCATCCCAAGTATCAAGGATCCAATCCCGAAGGGGAGGGCCAAGTCTTGCCTCTTAGTCTCCCTCACCCCCCCAGAAGGATGTCATGCTTCATCATTGGGCTTTTTATGCTCCTCGTCGGGCCGGCGCTGCAATGCCAGATGAGTCCCCAAAGGGTCTCTTTTGTGGAGATCTTTTAACCCCTTCGACGCTCATGACGAGCTGGGCTCGTCATGCAGTAGCCTCCTGCTACGCTGATGACGAGCCCAGCTCGTCATGTAAAGTGGTATCTGTAGAATCCCAGCACAGGAGAAAAATCCCCATAGCATTCAAGGTGTTAAAGAGAAAAGCCCTTTGGTGAGTGTGGGTGTGTGTGTGTGGGGGGGGGGGGGGTCCAGAGAGAAGTAGTGGTGAGGTGCTTGCGGTGGTGAATAAAATTACTTAGGGGTTTCCACTAGTGGGCTATTTATTTATGTGGTACCCCTGGTAGGTTAAAAACCCAAAAGGTTAGTGAGTCACAATAAGGCATAATGTGCCAGTGTAACTTAACACAAGGTCGACATGTTTCACGCTATGTATGTCCTAGTGATCTGTAGCGTTTCTTCAGGACCTAAAAAAGGAAAGTGAAAGTGCACATCATAAAGGGGAGGGTTCCTTAGTGGTAACCCTGTTGCTGTGTGAGGTAGCTGGGAGTGAACCCTAGGAATGTATACCTAAAGGGGTCCACAATCTCTGTAAGTAAATTTGTCCAAGCTGTACCCTCTTTTTACACGGGAGATGTATCCCACGGCTATGCGGCACCGGTTAAGCCCATATCGTAGTGAGGTTATGACTGGTGCCTGGTCCTGTGCACCTACCCTCGCCAGCGACTGCCTGAGTGTCCCTTATGATCTAGCTAACATTTGAGGAGCACGGACACTGGACCATAACGAGCTCCCGGTCCCCTCTTCTTCTTGTTGACTCAGACCGCCCATGGGAGCCATGCTTTTATTATCCGATGCTGGGATCACAATCCCTCGCTGGGTGATGGAAAGCTCCCCTGCCCGTATGGAAGCAAATCAGGGTGGGCAGACAAGGGGATGGGCGAAGCAGACCCCACCACACTTCAATTCACATGACCCAATAGTGAGGCTAATACACACCCTCACAAGATCCTGCCAAACCCTTTTTAAAGGAAATCTCATATTCGTTCCTCAAATCTATGGCCCGGTTAAGGGTTTCAGGATGCAACTCTCTGCGTTCTGTAGAATGTTGTGCTCCTACACACTGGTCATCAGGTAAAGAGGACGAAATTACTACAGCCACACACCACACTCACCACCACTTCAAGCACATCCTGAAAACAGAGGGATGCACCTTTTAAACGAGGCTGGTGAATCCTAGCACATGTCTGAACTCCTACAAGCACCAACACGTGAGGCCACTCCTGGAAACTCCTGGCTGGATTCCGGCGGAGACCCGGATCATATTTAAAACACTGCACATCGAGCACAAGCCCTAAGGATAAAACCCCTGCATAACTGCAGAGGGCCCCAACATCTGGAATGCTCTAGCTCGTGCTGAGACACTTTTCAAAACACAGCTGTCCAGATGGTGTTATTTGGTGGAAGGGATGTGGACGGATGACGTCCGTGTTACCCGCCTGGAAGTCAGCTGCCCTCGGCCAAAGCGCTGCCAAACTTTTTTCTAAGGACATCTGAATGTAATGAAGTGGCCACAACATGGACGCTCAAAGCCTTACAAAACACAAAGACAGATAAATAAATTAACATTGTTAAACTGGGGCCATTAAAGTAAGATGACACGTTTGATGAACTCTCCTCTAGACACGTTCTAAGCTGCTCACTGTAGCACATTTATAAAGAAACGATCACAGCCCAGAAGGTCATCATCTGGTGAACTCCACAGCGTTCAGCCAGTCCTAAGCAGTGAGAGCAGCTGCGCTTCCCTTCTCCTTTCCATGAACGTTTCTCACCATGACCAGAATTTTAAACGCGGTAGTAAAAATATGATGAAATGCAAACAACCATTTTACTTAAACAGACACGTCTCCTGTGTGTAGTGCTGCGCGTCCTGTGGCGCCCCCAGCGCGTCTGGACTGAGGACAACCGCTGTCTGTGTCTCTGAGCCTTGAGGGTTCCAGTCCTTTGGAAGTGGGACCCCTCTTCAAATGACTGGCCTGGGCCAACGCTGGCCTCAGCTGGAATAGAACATCCCTTTGTTGGATCCAGAGAAGCGTCTAGAAGCAAAGGCCCGCTCGCCTGGTCCGTGCAACGATCGGACCCTACAAGTTCAACATCTGGTGAACATGCAGTAGTAAGGAGACACACCCATGT
This sequence comes from Lissotriton helveticus, assembly GCF_964261635.1. Taxonomy (NCBI): domain Eukaryota; kingdom Metazoa; phylum Chordata; class Amphibia; order Caudata; family Salamandridae; genus Lissotriton; species Lissotriton helveticus. The sequence continues at coordinate 909,358,042 of NC_136072.1, read as the reverse complement.
AAACCTACACCACCCCATGCAGCCCTGCGTCGAGGTATGTCACCCACAATTCAGACACCAGCAGAACATCTGTGCAAAGAAGCAAAGAAACGTCCCACCTCACCCCAAGACCGGTCCAGGCTGGGGGGCAACTTGCGAATGCTGGACCTGTTTTTTTGGTTTTTTTGTTGCTATTCTAAGAAATCTGTTTTTTTCATTGGGCTGGTCAAAGTTCCTTAACTAGTAGGGGCTGTCCGTGGTTTCCGGTTAGGAATGTGATCTAGACGCTACTCTGGAACCATGCGGCCTGATTTACAATCCTAGTTTCTCCCTGTAAAATACAGTGTGATCGTGGACAAATTACTTTGGCTCACGCTTCCTTGTTTACTTTACCTGCCAAAATGTGGGATATGAAGAAAAAGATACTTGTATTAAGTATTGTAGCTATATTTACTAAAAAGTATGTTTTTGTGCTCAATTTGAGGCATTTTTTGAGGTGAGCGGAAAATCGGATGGCAGTGCAGGAAACGCCAGGCTTGTCCAAGTAGACGGACACAAAGTTTCGAGTTAAGAGAGAGCAGGCGGGCATTGCAGAGCCCACCGCCATCTGTTTCCAATTAACGTGACTACAAGACAGGCAAATGTAAACAAGCGTGGGCTCGATAATTGGAAACAGATGGCGCAGCTGCTCGCTCCCGCAAGGTGAACGCCAGATATGCGCGAGTGCTCATTGGAAACAGTGCAGTACATGCACGAGTTTCCTGTAAAGTCCTGAGTGATTCCAAGAGGTCACTCCTAAGCAGTGCTTGTGCGCTACCTGGGCGAGACCTAAAAAAGTGTGTGATCCTGCACTATGTGAAGTTTCCATTTTAAGTACAAAGCGGAGTGCTCTAATGAATGCAGCACCATCTGAATATCATTAGAAATGCAGGAACGTTAAATATGGAAACCAATGAAAATGTTCATACTCCCTCAGAAAGGGAACTAATATTAATGCAGTTAGAGAAACAAGCACATAGACCCTTTTTATCTGTGACTCAGAAAGGAAAACGAGATGTTCCTGCGCTTTAGAAGACGGAAAATAAAACACTTTCATTGCTATTAAAATTACATCAGCAGGAAATGCCTTGGATGACAAACACTAGGCAGAGAGGGGCATTTACCTTCCAGAGCCAGGCTGCAGCGAAGTGACCGGAGAAACATGTAGCTGCAAAGAGCTCTCCATGCCTCCATTGTGGCAAGAAATGACTCCTGACAAAGTGTGAGTGCTATGGATCAGGGGAAAAGCATTGCGTTTTATCCTTAAGGAAGCATAACTAAACACGGTATGGCATCCTATTACAGCCACACAGAGATTGGTCATGTTGTTTAATTGGCTGGCCCCTACAGTGTCTCTAATTGTGGGACTGTCGGGATAGGCCAGCCTGACCACAGCCAATCCAGACTTTGCTCTTATGCTTTTTCCACTTGAAGCTGCATGGGAGCAATCTCAGGATTGGTGTGAGATGGTGAGCCCAGCGCCACAAGGGAGACTAGCGAGTTGTGCTGTCTTTCCCCTGGCTGCCGCACTGAGCATGGGTTTGAGAGGCCCAAAGTGCGCATGACAGTTGGACACAGTCAGAAACCTGTCCAACTCGATAGGCGCGCTGGACTTCAGCTGCATGCCATTGCTAAACAAGAAGATTGGCCCCACCCTGCCTCCACCCCTGATGAACAGAAGAAACACATCGGTCCATTATAAAGTCGGGAGTGAGACCTGAGGATTCTTTTATTATATGATTTGGGCTGCTTTTAGTAGATGGACAACAACCTTTTGTCCCTGACAAGGAACCGCCCCTGCCTTAGAGGTACCCCCTCAAACCTACCAGTCCTCTTGTAGGCTGGCTGACTGGTCCAGTACAGCTTGCCAACACAGGCTAGTTTCTGACCCTTAGGGGTGACAGTCCACGTTCTCAGGAAGTCGGAAACAATGCCTGTTCTGGAGGGAGGTGTTTTACACGAGGAAGACCCATTACAACAAATCCATTACAAATAGTGGTCGAAACGTGGGGGGAAAAGTAGGGGAACTGTGGGCGGAGAATCAGAGGGCGGAAATAATCCGAGGATTAGATCAGTGGGCGGAGTCAGAGGTATGGCCAGAATGCACAAAACATCACAATTTTTATTATTTGTTTGGCATTTCACTGACCAGTTGCAGCTTATTATATTATTTAATTCAACCAATGGATACACATGTTTATTTAGGGTTTAATATGAGTTATTGCCATTAAAATACATTCACAAAGTGGGATATGTTTCCAATCACAGAATGTCCCAAATACTCTTAAAAGTGGAAGCACAAGCCATTTGTCTCAGAGCCATAGAGTTTCTGTCATCAGCATCGCTCCTTTATTCCTCAAGAGCAGTTCAAACATAAATAGCAAAATATCCTAGTTTGCAAATGTTTTCTATAAAATTATGGCTCTGCCATATCTGACACACACTACAACATCTGCTACATAATCTATCAATTTTAACTTAGAAATTCCTCGTAGCTCAAACGGATCAAAAGTTACAAAAATATGTGACTTGTATTGCTGCAAAGTGGACAGCCCTTCACAAAGGTTGACTGATGACCTTTCTCACTGCTGTATTTATATATTACACTGGTACTAATAATGCAAAATCTTTCCAGAGATTGTTAGCATGTGTAACATGTCAAAATAATAAAGTATCAGAAAATATATTGCATTACGCTGCAGCCTTTTTTTGCTGCATAACTTAGCACTGCGGAATAGTTTTGTCCTCCTTTACTGCATAATTCCAGTGCCCCCAAAGCAGGCAGCACCTGTTCAAAGTGCTTGTGCGTGAAGCACAGAGACTGTGAAGTTTCCAAACTTAGTTTGGTGTGCGTGCAAATCCTGCATTGCCGATCCCTCATGAGTTACAGCTACTACTGCTGAAACAAAGCCAATGGATGTACCAATGGGTGAGGGGGACTGGCCTCAAGGAGAGGGCCAGCTTTAGCGCTGGTGGCACCCTGTGCAACAATGTTTGCTAGTGTCGACCAATGACCACCTCTGCTACGGATTCCCTCACTTCCACCCTATAACAGTGCCCCTCAAGTCTCCATAACCACACTCACAGATGCATTTAATTTGATTTACAGCACCACTCATACCAGTGTAGGGTGTCAGAGCACTTTACATCATACGCATTACACCGAGACAATCAATTATACATGTGTAAATCACTGTAGGTAATGTTACGTAAGACAAAGGACTACAAGGTGTAGTAGTCACATGACAACCATACTAGTAGGCAGTATAGTTTAATATTGATTGGTCTGGAGAAACACAAACTCTGGATTTAGAACATAATACCATGGTTGGGGGTTCTATTTAATAATCAGAATTGATTTACATCTGAATGAACACCTTTTGTAACATTAGGGGGAAAAACCACAAAGCTCTAATTTATACCTTGCAGTTTGCATGCAGCTCTTAGATGACAGTTAATAGATCACTGTTCTATGTTAGGATTTTAACTTATAAACTGCAAGTAACAAAAGGATCTCTCTTACAAAAGCAGTAACCCACTGACATATTTACATTATGCGCACTTTGTGATCTGCATGGTACATGCTCTTTGCAGCAGGTACATTAACCCTGTGCACTACCTTTCCATGAGTCAAAACTTGACAAAACTCTCTAGGAAGAAAATTAATCACCAGAGTTATCATGACATCTTTATTGTTTCCGAAAATTGCTGGAGGCAGGAAGGAGGCAGCAGGTGCTTTTAAAACCATAATATACTTGCAAACACAACGCACCCACCAACAGTCAGCGCCCAGTGCGGTTACACTGGTCGCACCGCCCTAGAGCCGGCCTTTCTCAATGGTCCTGTGACCTCAGTGACAGAGCCACTGTTACTCTAGGGTGTGCTCCTTCATAGGCCTCCTGCAAGACTTGAGGTGAACTTCAGTATGGATTGTGGTGGACAGGTCTTCAAGATTAACCCAGACTTGCCACTGCTAGGGTCCACCTGCTGACGCTAAGACACCAGGGCTTCTAAGGTCTGGCAGACCCTTCTAAAGTCTAGCATTGCCATGTTCTCCTGCAGGAGAGTGATCTGGTGGACTGTTCATGAAGGCTGAACCTGGTTCCCTAGTTCCACATTCGGCCGATCTGACCATATGCCGCATCCTCTCCCCACTGAACACCATACTTCCCCACTGAGAGAAACTCGCACTGCCTTCAACAACAACCCAATTGTGCCCCGCTATAATCACCTGGATGTGACTCAGTTCAAATTACGCACTAGACAAGAGCAATATGTTGCCTAAAGAAAAGTACCAACATCCTGGAAAAGAAAGCACTCACAGGGATTGCAAGATTAAGTAAAGCATATGAAATGTAAGCAGGAACAACATGGTTACTATAAAGCTTTTACACTCACTATTCAGAAATCCGTGAGTGCTTTTGCCTGAAAAGTTATGGACATGAATACAGGGCCCAGAAGGGACCCATTTCAATATCTATTGCTTATTAACCCCGGGCGGGTAACTACGCCCTGCCAGCGGAGTTTAAGTAGTATGGACTACTCCGTGTTCAGTTGCGAATGTGGAGTCAGGCAAAACTACGACTCCTTGGCGGAGCATAGTTAGCCAGCCCCTCTACCCTCCCAATTGAAATAAAACTAACTAAAAGGCACTTACCTACCCCGTGGCTGCCTCCTCCTTTACATTTTCGCTCTCCTCGCCGTTCTGCTGCACTGATGACCCCTGCGTTGTACGCCTTGCAAGTGATCATTTCACAGGGGAACAAATAAACGAAAGGAGAAAAAAGAGGGTGACAACAGTTTCTTGAAGTCACGGTTTTCAGTGAAATGGCAGTGTTCTCGCTTTGTGGGTGTTCAGTTGATTACCAATTTCCTCGGCAAATGCATACAAAGTCGACAAACACTGTCATGACTACAATTGTATAGCTAAATATTTAGCAAAGTCCTTTTATAAAAATTCATCCTGAATGGAGTCGCTGCCTTTGCTATCACTTTCAAAGGTGCCTGTCATTACATGCATTCCCTCACCAGCCGCTGGTTTCCTAATCTGCCGCAGGAGAAAGTACAATTACTTAACATCCTCAAACTTGAATAGTTTGCAACACACAGTCAATGGTATATCCATAAGAGTTCGGCAGATTAGGTGGGACTTGGAGCTACTATGTTAATTCGAACTACCGGCTATACAATCATAGTCATTAAAGTGTTTGTCGACTTTGTATACATTTGCCGAGAAAATTAGTAATCAACTGTACACTCACAAAGCGACAACACTGCCATTTGGGGAACAGTGATGATTACCATGCAAGTATGGAGACTACGTTTGCTTAACAAAGTGAGTCCTTTTTCCATTGCTGCATATTGAACTATCCGGTACCTTTTAAAATGTGAAATCAGCTAGTGCGTGTTGGAATCCATGACAGTGATAAAGGCATTGCGCCAAAATGCGTTTGTATGTGGATTACTAAATGAATGCATTGGGCATGCCGTGAGGTGCCCCAACCACTTTTTGCAACATATATATATCAATATCAAAAAAAGATGGGTTACCCCTAGGTGGGATGCACTGGAGATTACGCCAGAGCAAGGGCACAAGCCGTGAACAAAGTCCTATTTGGTTTTCCTGCCAGATGCGTTTCGGCCAACGCCCTCTTCAGTGGCAGACCATGTGATGTGACGCCGTGTGGCAACCACCAGTAAATCCCTACAATAATTGTGCTCAGGTGTACCACCTGAAGCAATGCTTTCTGGGACTGGTGGTTCAGTAAAACCCAAGTAGGTCGCCGCTGCCACTCACATTAAAAAATGTCTTTAAAAGGATTGCCGATGTTTCTGCAGGCACCCCACAAATAACAGGCACCTCCTGTTCCACAGTTAGCTGCCCAAATAAGGCAGCCGCGGCCCAGCAAGTATTTCGCGTGGTGCAAACCCGCGACCGGGCTGGCCGCTATACATCAAAAAAAGAAGGGTTACCCCTAGGCGAGATGAACTCCCAGGTGGAGATTACGTCAGAGCAAGGGCACAAGCCGTGAACAAAGTCCTTTTTAGGTCTCGCCTGATCCAGCGCATGCGCTGGTCTGGCTGAGACATTTGGTAGCTGCTTTTAAAAGTGCTACCAAAGCGGCCACCAGCTTACTGTCACATGCACAAAGCATTCCTAGCGTGCGTTAGCGCGTCATCGCGATCACTTTCGCTTTCAGAGTGATCGCGAACGCGATGACTTTCGCTTTCACGGCCGCGCTGCGTTACTTTTACTGCCGCGCGGTCAATGCCTGTTTAATGTAAGTTGCAGAACTCAATAAGAAAGCATGCGCATGCAGGCCTTTTCTCCACCAAACCCAATCTTGTTGCAGCCTGCACCCACCCAAGTCCCTCCCGCATTCTGTTGTTGCTTGCTTTGCTCCTGTCCCTCACACCCTCTCCTACATTCTGTTGTTGCTTGCGCTGGTGAAACCCACCCCCTGCTGCATTCTGCTGCTATTGCTCCCGTCTCTCCCAACCCATTTGGCATTTCAATTTTATTTGCCCGGTCTGTCCTGGATTCCATTGCTGCTTGCCCTGTCCCCCCGACCCGCTTCCAGATTCCATTGGTGTTGCTTGCCTTGTCACTCCCACCCCATTTTTCATTCCCCTTTTTTGCTTGCCCCGCACCCCTGCTACCTCCAAAGTTGTTTCTTGCCCCAGACCCCTGCCACGCTGCCACCTGTCGTTGATTGCCCCTTTCCCTGACCCTTTGCCCAATGTTGACTGCCGTTTCCCACACCCCTTCCCATCAGAAAAAGGTGCTATGACGCGACCACATATCCACCTATAATTGTTACAGAAGGGGTCCCTTTATTTCTGCTTTTGCACCAAGGATATTGTGCTGCATAACTAAATACTTATGAGGTTCCAAAAGCGAGACCTATTGGCTATGCCAATGCTTGTTGGTTTTCCTGCCAGACGCGGTTCGGGCCAACGCCCTCTTCAGTGGCAGACCATGTGACATGACGGCGTGCAGCAACCACCAGTAAATCCCCACAATAAGTGTGCTATGGTGTACCACCTGAAGCAATGCTTTCTGGGACTGGTGGTTTAGTAAAACCCAAGTGGGTCGCCGCCTCCACTCACCTGAGATAAATTAAAAGGACTGTATTGAGCGCAAGTTGTTTCCCTGTGCCTTCTGTGTTTGGCTGCCTGTGATCTAGGACTGCAATAGTCTGAAACGCGTAAGGCAAGAGGCCGAGTTGTCCAGTTACCACGCTTTGCTCTTCAGGCCCTGAGACGGTGAGTGCGACTTCGTCCCTTGGACAAACTTTGTTGAAATGTTAATGGGGTGGTCCAAACCACTGAGGCCGCACCACCGCTTGGAAACATAAGCGGGTCCGTGTGCCCTCTGAACTTTCAAGCACGAGTATGGAACATTGTGGGGCAGTTATACGTAGTACGCGTTGTCATGGCATGTGTTGTGCTGTCATATATTCATTTTACACCTCCTCTTGGAAGGCTGCTAAATTAGCATTCCGGGAGCTTTGAAGAGCCCACCACCTTTGGCATGCGAATTTGGCTTCCCTGAGGTGAGGGGATGCCAACCCCCCCCCGACTAGAGCCCATATGGCCATGACAGGTGGGAAAGTTAGTAGTCAGAGAGGTGTGCCCATCCTCAGGCTATTTCTACTCCTAAGGTGAGCTACCTGATGTGGATATGAAATATAAAAGTCTGCCATCTTGGTGATGGCAGAGTTAGGAACTTTGGGACAGGGTTATGCCCACTTCCCACCACGAGCGAGCTTGGATGACAAGTCTAGACAACCAAGATAGAGTCCTATACAAAATCTCCATCAAAGAAAATAAACTTGCAATATTTGAAGAAAAAGCCAAGTACTGCACCCAGAAAATCGAAAATGCTGCATTCACAAAAGAGCTGTTTAAGCTAGTTCAACTGCTCCTCCGCCTCTCACTTCAGAGTAGAACCAGAGAGCTCGCAGATGTTCTGCAATCAGCTAGCCACTTTCTTTTACTCTAAGATTATGGACATACACGCAGATTTAGGGCCAACGCCCCTGACTCAGCTCCAGCTTCCTGCCTCCCACGGCTCCCCCCGAGTATGGCAGACACGAGCCAGGAGACTAAGGGCCTCTCCGTTTTATCCACTCCCTCTCCTAAACTGGTTGAGCAATATCTCTTGAGAACATAGGCAGTCTCGCCTTCCGAAGCCTGCCCCCCTACAGTTCTCCATATGGCCGCCTGCAACATAGCTCTTCCACTTTGTGAGCTATTAAACAATGTTATCCTTTCTGGGTCATATCCACAGAGTTAGAAGCAGGCCATTCTCAGGCCTCTGCTGAAGGAATCTAATCTTGATAATACAGACTGTAATAACTATTGTCCAATCTCGTTATTACCCCTACCTGCTAAAATTCTGGAAATGCATCTTAATATGCAGCTGATGGTGCCTGTTGAACAACAACACTGGTTCAATGACGCCCAGTTTGGCTTCAGGAAACATTATGGGGCAGAAACTTCACTAATCTCAACCATGGACAATATTAGACGCCAAGTAGATGAAGGACAAGGACTGTTGCTTATACTTCTGGATCTGTCGGCAGCATTCAATACCATCTCTCCTAGCCTGCTGCTGGACAGACTCCAAGGACTGGGCAGCAGGCATCAAGCCTTGGCCCTTCTGTCCTCCTTTCTAAGGGAATGGTCTCAAAAGGTGAAGCTGCAGCGCTTCTATTCTGAAGCCTTCTCCCTGCTGTGTGGAGTTCTTCAGGGGTCTGCTTTAAGCCCCACTCTTTTTAACCTTTATGTGGCACCCCTAGCTAACATCATTCACTCCTGCGGGATGGAGATAGTGTCATACGCTGATGACACTCGGATCAGGGTAACAATTCCTAAGAATTCAGGATCATTGGCTGAGAACGTTTGATGCTGTATGACTATGGTGGCAGAATGGATGTCTACCAATTTTCTAAAACTAAATGGGGATAAGACAATGGTGATGAACTTTGGCCTAGGGGCAACAAGCTGGAACAGAAGTTGCTGGCCCCATTCTCTAAGAACGTGTCCTTCCCTAGGAAACAAGGCCAAGATCCTGGGAGTTCTGATGGACCCGGAGCTCAATTTCAATGTCCAAACTAACCGTACTGTTTCCACCTTCACCTGGATCTTAAGGACGCTGAAAAAAATCTTTCCTTATATCCCGCTTCCTGAACGTAAGCAGCTCGCCCTTGCCCTGGTAATGTCCAGGCTGGATTATTGCAATTCACTCTACCTAGACTCAAGCAACAATGTGCAGCACAAACTCTAGCTAGTGCAAAATGCCCTTGCAAGACTGCTTCTGCACATTCCCCACAGACATTCTGCGGCGAAGGGACTGAAAACCCTACACTCAGCATCGGCTTCAAATCTTTATGTATGGTCCATAAGGCTCTCTATCTACCCTACCCTACGAGACAGAAATCCATGTTCACCTGGTACTCCCCGGGCAGAACCCTTCACTCATCCTCTAATCTATATCTCCATGTACCCAGAACAGTAAGGAAGAAATTGGTCAACAGAGTCTTCTCTATGGCTGCCAGTAAACTCTGGAATACCCTGCCGATAAACATTAAAGCCATTTCCCAGCACCTCCCTTTTACAAAGGCCCTAAAAACTTGCCTATTGTGCCTATAAACATCCCCAATATCATCCTCTCGCAGGTACTTTCTTTCTGGATGTTGGTCTACAGCACCTTGTCGCCCTCGGGTAACTGCTCCACTTTACAAAATAAAAAATCAAATAAAAATTGGGGGCGTAGTGACCCCAGGGGTAAGTAGTCCAGTGGCGATTACCCTAAACTCCCCTAAAGCCCCTAAATCTAGTATTTAGGGAAGCCCCTGGCACCAGGAAATCTGATTCTCGCTGACCTAAGAAGAAGAAGAAGAAGAAGAAAGACACCGAAGATCCGCAAGAAGCAAGGACTGTGGAGAAGCAACTGACTTGCCGCCAACCCTGTCTGCTGTTCCTGCCAGATTGTGCTAAAGTTGTCTTGTCCTGTGGATGCTGTGCCTCCAAAAGCCTGGGAGGATGGCCTGCCTTCAACAAAGACCCAGGAACTCCTGTGGAGGAGCAGAGCTGCTTCCCTGCATCCTTTACTATGCTCCTGGATATCCTCCATCCCTGTTAGTCATGAGTCAGCTCAAAACGGGCCCACTAACACCAACTTTTCAATACTAAAGAGGGTGAGGAACTCCTCCCCCGCAGAAAGAATCAGGACATTTTCACCACAGCTCAAATGCATGACCAAATGAGGCACTAGACTAAAACCGGAGCTGGCTGGCCTGCACAATAAAATGTGCAAATAACACTTCATGACAAAGCCCACAAGCCACTCAAAATCCATGGATCAAAACAAGGTCACTGTACGTATGCTTGTGGAACATAAACAACTTGGGAAATAAAACAACAGGTATTACTTTTCTTACAAGCATTCAATATTTTCCTACTACAGGAAACCTAGCTTGAGCATCCATTTCACATGCAGGGCTTTGCGGGTTGTCACACCCCAGCCTGGAAAGGAGGTAGGTTTGGACGCGCTAAAGGAGGCTTGTCAATTTACACCTCAACAGCAAGCATCAGTACAGTCAGGGAACTACAGTTGTGGTCAATGGAAAACATGTAATTAAAGGCAATCAGAGCAACGGTCCACCATGAGGAAAAAGAAATGCGGTTTGTGATCATCAATATATATCAATACCCTAAAGGCAGGTCACAAGGCTCTGAGTTCTGATCAGCAAAACCAAAAGGCTCCTAGGAGAAGAACAAACTCCCAATTTTATTTCATCGGGGGACTTTCCCCTGCATCTATGGGGCACCCTGGCAGATGAAGAACTTCTAGTCGCTCAGTCATCGCAATGGGACATTCCAACACAGGGAGAGAATATAACGGGATGGAAAAGTAAGCTAGGGAAGCAACTCCTTGCTTGTATGTAATGATGAAACCAATGCTTGTTTTAAATATTGGCACATAGCATTCCATCATGCGGCAAGTGTGTCAGCTGCCCTAAGCATGTGATTAAACCGATTAGGTAATACAACATCCTGCAGTGTTTTCCCTTCCATGAAAATCTATAGGGATTGCTGAAATACCTTTCCTTTGAATTTCGAATTATTTAATCATTCAGTTTAGCGTAAATTAAAAAAAAGTTATTGCAAATTCAATGGGTCTTGCGTTGGCCACCATCCTTTTGCCTATATTCACCGCGTCCGTGGTGAATCTCTGCCGAGAGACACTGTCAGCTGGGTGTTACTTAAAAGTTGGAAAACTATCCCGGCGGTATTTTGGCACTGTTTTTAAAAATGACTCACGATTTTTAGACTGCAATGTATTACTGCTCACCTGAAAAGCGCTTTCATTTAGCCTCCCAGACCCCGGTCCGTCGCGCATTTGCCGTTTGTGTGGAGGGCCCCAGGGAGAAGATTTCTACTTCCGGTAGCACTACTTCTGGTAGGGGCAGCGCTCTAGTTGTGAAGCTCCCCACTGTACTTAAAGTGCTATCAAAGCGCACACGCAGCGGGCGCGCCGGCGGCGCGCCAAAGGCAAGCACGCCTGCGCCCGTCCGTGCCCGGCTGGGACCAGGGGCCAGAACCTCTGCCCCTCTCATCAAAAACAAGACCACCTGTCATAGATATGAATCACAGACACTGCGAAACCTAAGGCCAGCCACTGAGGCTCCGTGTCTCCATGCGCCCAACTAACAACGCCCCAATTTGCCCCCACTGTCACTTTAAATTTAAACCTTTACTGTACCGGTAGATGACCCCCGGCCACCTATAAAAATGTTTCTCCTAAACTGTCGCTCCTTGACAAAACACTCGGTAGAAATGTCACTTCTCCTGGAAACCCTCAATCCTGATGCTATCTTCCTATCTGAAACATGGCTCTGGGATGAAGCAGATTCTGCCATCACACCGATTCTACAGCCAGGCTATTTACTTCACAGAATTGACAGGAAATCAGGAAGAGGCGGGGGCTAGGGATAATTTTCAGGGACTGTTTCCGGTGCCGATCTTCCCCAGCCAAAGTGTGAAAGCATGAGTTTTGCATTAGAATTCTCACCCACAATGACCTTCTCGGGCCTGCTACTCTATCGGCCCCCTGGACACATAGGCAAGTTCACTGACTCTCTCCCCTCTTACGTCGCTGAGTTAGCTCTATCCCTGGCAAACTTCACAGTTCTTGGAGACATTAACATCCACCTAGACTACCCTACTGATCACCAAGCAAAGGCTATTTTGCCCAATTTAGCAGCTCTTCAAATTACACAGAAGGGTTTCGCACCCACACATATTAAAGGCCATCTGTTAGACGCTGTGCTCAGCAACGATCATAAGCTCCACGTAGGCCCCCCAATTCCCCTCCCCTGGGCCGACCACCTACTGGTGCCATTAGACTGGGAAAATCTGAATCCTCCCCCGGTCCTAACCCCTGCCCCGTTGATGGGGAGGAACTGGTCGAAGCTTTCCGCCAGCTAGTGGGCGCGTTCCCTCACAGTCACCCCCCCGCTGACGGGTGATGACCCGGACTCGACTAATAGGAACTTCAACGCTTGGATACAGACCTCGCTTGACTCTGTAGCCCCCTTGAAAACCCTACACAGAAAAACTAAATCTAAAGAAGCACCATGGTACACTTCTAAACTGAGAGAGCTAAAACAAAAGTGCAGGAAGCTAGAGAGGGATTGGAGACAGGCATCAGGGGTGGAAAGTAGGATCAACTACAGAGAAGCGATCAGGAAGTATAAGGCAGAAATAACAAGCATTTACAATGCAACGGTTTCGCCTTTGCAAAAGGTAGAGCTATTGGCATTGTAAATGACAAAATTGTCATTTATGTGTTGGTTTTGAAAACGGATAAATAAATGGCATTGTCATTTACAATGCCAATAGCTTAATCTCTCGCAAATGCCACACACAGACCGACACCTACACACACACAGACCGACACCTACACACACACAGAGCCCCCCACACACACAGAGCCCGCCCCCACACACACAGAGCCACACACAGAGCCGCACTTATGTCAAATAAAAATGTGATACCAGATCTTACGTAATCTTGTAAAGAAGCAGATAATATTTACAAGCGCTTTCTGTGAAATGAAAAGCCCAGGACGCGGAGCAAGTCGGCAGCATTTTTACAATGACATCATTTTGTTCTATTTCAGGGAAACGTGTCAAAACTTCAGGTCTAGAGCATGGATGCCTTCTGCCGTGAATAGAGCCCTCAATCAGTCTCGACAACAGATGTTGCATTCGGTAGCTTCGATTTAAATGTGTACGTGCGGCCTAAACAATTCCCACTATGCAACGTGCTATTGGCTTCCCAGCCCTGACTGAGGATGTCATATACGACATGGGGGCCACTTGGCAGCCGCGGAGACCGCCAGGCAACCAGGAAGACCCCCTCCTCAAGGCGGGGCCCTTCTGGTCTCGTAATGTACGCTAAACACATTGCAAGGTCTCCAGCGTTACTGTTCGCTGCACGGCACCATTGCAGCCATGTCACTTCACCCAGGGTATGTAGAATATCAGGCGTCACAAATGTCACTCAAAAAGCGTGTGTCGGCGAGCGTGGTACCCTGTCTCGCTCCTTTCCCTAAAGGATGGCGCACCCCCCTCTCCAATCACCACCACCTCCATTACTTTTTGAAGCCCATCATCAAAGGGGTGGCACGCCGGTTCTCTTTCCACCCACACACGTCCGCTCCAATGCCACATAGATGGGTCTGAGTGCCTCGCCTGTGAGAACTCTTATATCGCGCCTGTGTGTGAGCTCTTAGTCTGTACACTTCTCTAGCTGCTGTAAGTACGCAGGCAAGGTCTGCATCTCTCTCGTCTCTCCCACGCCAGGGAACCACCAGTTCCACTCTGTGGCTGCCTTAAAGTTAAAGTTGCTACGGGATGTGGAATTCATACCCCGTCCTGCCTGCATCTCTATCACCAGAATGTTGCCGGCTTTGCTGACATCTTTTCTGGTTCGGAGATGAATTGTGACATTATTCACCGGGCTGCCCCTTTAAATCCTATTTTCCCATAGCGCTTTCAGACCTAATCGTAGCGATCCACGTTACTACCACCCAAGTCAAGGGAAAACGTTTTACCGACACCAGAGGTAAAACTGAGCTGACAGAGCGTTTCTGCAGGTGATGAATTACGTTTCTGCCTCGGCTATATCACCAGCTGCAGGACATGTAAGTATTAAGAAAGATGACACCTTCACGCGAGTACATGTCCAGAGGGAGAAAAACGGGAGGGGAGCAGTCTGCCGGCCGCCTTTATCTCAATCTGATAACATGGTTTTCTGAACAAGCGCCTCGAAAGACCCCAAGGGCGTACACGCTAGCCTGTTACCCAACTTGTGTGCAGGATACCATGTATTGCATTATTATACCTCTACTTGTACTTTGTACGCTTTTGTAACCCACACATTTGTCACTTTTTCCTCCTGTATTGCACCGTTTGCTACCTCTTGTATTTTGTTTGCTCACGATTGTCACTCTTGCCTCATGTAATGTAACGTTTGCTTTTGTAATTTGTTCACTTGTTATGTTCTCATGTATCAGTTTTGTTCCTATTGTGAAGCGCTCCGACACCTTCGGGTAAAGTCCGCACTATATAAAAACGCATAAATAAATTCCAGTCCGGGACTTGCATTTAACAGATAAGTATATTCTCCGATGGATCCAATTATATCGATGCCTTATCAAGCACCTGAGAACAATGACTACATGACATGGAAGCCTGTCTGAGCATCTTATAGAGCTTTGCATTCTGGTACTTGTAGTTTTGCTGCCCCCCCCTCTCCCCTTCGTAAACGTAGGAACTGTAACAGTGCCCTTGCAAAGCCCATCCCCCTTCTCACCTGCCCAGCTCCCGGCCCACCAGGGTGTAGTTGTTGGAGAAGGGTCCGTCCGTATCCTGGTCTGAGTACTGGACACCATGGTGCTCCTGTTCATCATGGCAGCCAACAGCGGTGGAGACTTCTCCGGTTGGTAAGTAAATAAACAAAAACACAAAAGTTCAAAAACTCTTCCAGAAAGAGAAAAAGAAAGTGAGGTCCGGATCAGGTCTCTTTAACCCAGACCCAACAAGGCACTTCATGGAAAAACTGCCAGCAGCGCCCCCCTGGCTGCCCAGCAGGACACGCTCTGTCCAGGGCAAAAGTGAACTGGCCAGTGTGCAAAGCTCTGCTCTGGCTGCGGTCCGCCGTGCACGGGGCTTGCTTCTGCAGTCCGGGGAAGACCGCGCAACTCGTGCTGCAGAAAAATGCACGGCATTCATACATCAAAAAACCCATTCGTCCATATGTTTTTTTGCTTCCCTGTATCAATCACATACCCATCCGTTCATCGACCCATCTGACCTGTATTTGGTATCTGATATCTGCCTGCTCTATCTGACACCTGCCTGCCTCTATTTAACCATCCATCAATGTACGTATGCCTGCTCCCCACTCCCCCACCCGCTCGACCTGCACCTCCTCAGTTTCTCACTTTCTTTCGATCTGTTTCTCCTTACCCGGCCCACCCACTCTAACTTTCTTTATCACCGCCTCTCCCTTTTCGATTTCCGGCTTTCGTTCTCGTCTTCGTAACTGTTGGACACGGCCTCGTGGCGTGGGCCTACCCCTCCCACATGGCGGCCCCCGGACGACATCGGGCCGCCGTCAAGCTGCTGTCGACCCCCCTGACACGAACAGTTCCGAACCCGCAAGAAGGGCCGCCCCCTGGCAACCTACGGCTCTCCCTAGTCCCCGGCGGACCCTGCTTGCCAACTCCGCCGGTCCAGCCACCATGCCTGGCCCCATCTCTGGCCCGACTCCATCTTGGGCCTATCACGTCCCGAGCACGTGGCCGCCGCCACCCGGGCCCCGGCCCCAGCGAAGCCCCGACATCGGGGCACCAAGATCCTCCCAGGGGGTCGAGTGGCCACTTGACAGATCCGAAAGGCGGGAAGTTTCGATGGCCCTCCAGCCGTCCCCGGACGCCTGGTATCGATCGCCCTCCAGCTTCCCTGGGCGCTGGCTCCACCCCCCTGCTGGGTGTCTGGACACCGTCATCCCGGCCCCTCTGACCCCCAGGCGCGAGGGTCCGGACATCAAAGGACTCCAGTCCTATATCTGGGCCAGCCCTGGATCAGGACGGCAGTTGTATCTGGAGTCGAGGCCCTGCTGACGCTGTCGCGGCCTGACCAAGCTGAACTACCTTTGAGGCCCTGCTGACGCTGTCGCGGCCTGACCAAGCTGAACTACCTTTGAGGCCCTGCTGACGCTGTCGCGGCCTGACCAAGCTGAACTATCTTCGAGGCCCTGCTGACGCTGTCGCGGCCTGTCCAAGCTGAACTACCTTTGAGGCCCTGCTGACGCTGTCGCGGCCTGACCAAGCTGAACTATCTTCGAGGCCCTGCTGACGCTGTCGCGGCCCGTCCAAGCTGAACTACCTTTGAGGCCCTGCTGACGCTGTCGCGGCCTGACCAAGCTGAACTACCTTTGAGGCCCTGCTGACGCTGTCGCGGCCTGAACCCCTGAACTATCCAAGCACCAGTGGGTGCAGAGACTGTCCCGCTACCCCCTTTTTCCCCCGAGATCAAGACATTACGGGTCCCTCGATCCTTGCCGCTATCCTGCCAAGAACTTGCTTTGAGTACTTATATAAAGATTCTTGTGAACCTCCTTCCTGTGTAGTGTCTATCTGTAAGTAGTGTTATTACCCGGCTGTTACGATTGTAGGAGAGGAGCCTCGCCAAGGAGGCCTCCCTACGGTGCTCGGCCTATTCCATACAGAGAGGTGGGTCTCGGGGCGGACAGTCAGACACCTTCTGTCTCCCCTGGGGCCGCCTTCCCAACATTGGTGGCAAGCGACGGGATCCGAGCCCACGCAAATCGTACAGCGAGTAACACGTCACTACTGACAGAGACCCACAGCCACGATGACAACTAAGGAAGCCGGAACGACCGCAGAATTCCAGAAAGACCTGTTAGAGGAGTATACCCATAAAGAACTTAAACAATTTTGCAAAGACTTGGGTATCGCTACCACTGGACTTAGTACAAAGGACGATTTCAAAGAAGCGCTGCAAACCTGGGTGGAGACCAGAGAGACCCCACCCCAACCGAACGATGACATTGTCCATGAAGTACCCGGGAGTACCGTCATAGCCCCCATAGAGGAAAGAACCGCCAACAGGGACCCGGGCCTCTCCCATGAAGATGCCCGGGAGCGAGAGAGGAGTCGGCTCCATGAACTAGAGCTCGCCCGACTCCGGCTGGACGGAGAACTCCAATTAGCAGAAAAAAAAATGGCCCTTGAACAACGGCGATTGGAGGGAGATCTGGAAGAGAGGCAGCGGCAAAGAGAATTGGAAGAAAAAAAACTCGCATACGAACACGAGCGTGGCCTCAAAGAACTCGAAATCAAAGCCAACCTCGAAGGAACGGGCGCCACGGAGCCCGGAACCCCTCACCGCCTGCCGACCCAAAGGTCCACATCCCGAAGGATATCGTCAAGGAGTACTACAAAAATGACGATATCCAACAATGGTTCAAGGCGTACGAAGTTGCCATGACCGCGCACCGCATTCCGCGATCAGACTGGGGTGCCGGCTTATGGGGGAGATTCGTCAGCGAAGGAAGAGACACCCTGCTGGAGCTGGCCGACGACGTAATGTCCTCCTATGACCACATGAAGGACGCCCTGCTTGTCCGGTATGGCCTCACCCCCGCGATGTACCGGCAGAGATTCAGAGACTGCAAGAAAATACCCGGTACCACGTGGGTCGAGTACGTGAACTTTTATAGCAGGGCCCTGGAAGGATGGATAAAGGGCAGCAAAGTGTCCACCTACGAGCAGCTGTTCAACCTCATCGTTTGGGAGCACCTCTCCAACAACTGCTTTGTCGAGCTCCGACAGCATCTACTCGACAGCAAGCTAACCGAGCCCCGGAAACTCGCCGTCGAGGCAGACCGATGGGTGAGCACCCGGGTCCCCCGAACACCGATAGGAGAAACCGGTCAGGGCGGCCGGGGGCACCCCCGCCAGCGGGGAGGCGGAGGAGGACAGAACCAGAGCCGAAGTTTCCCGCCAGCCTCGGGCCGGGGGCCCCCTCCCGGGTCCCCCCCGAGTAATACCTCGCCGTCACTGAGGAGGGACCCCCCAGCACGGCCGGGCCCCCACCCGAACATTACTTGCCACAGATGCCAGCGGACCGGTCACTATGCCAGTGACCCCCTCTGCCCCATGAACCAGCGTCCCGGCACCACTGGGCCTCCGACCCGCCAGTTCGCTGCTGCAGCTCTGGGAGGAGAGGGAGAAGAAGACGTAGAGGTCTACGAGGAAGAACAAATCGAGTATGAACCGGCCGCCATGGCCCTAGCCTGCCTGGGCAATAGAGACATGGTCCCCCAGGCCCCGCTACCGAGCAACACTCGAAAATACCGTCAGTGGGTCCACATCAATGGACGACGGACCGAAGCCCTCCGAGACACGGGAGCCAGTGTGACCGCCGTCCGCTGCCACTTGGTGACCCCCGAACAGATCATCCCGAACGTACGCTGCCCCGTGAGGGCCGCCGACAACTCCGAAACTCTATGCCAGATGGCCCGAATTCCCTTCGAATGGGGGGGAGTGTCGTGCACCCTCAAGGTGACCGTCCGGGACGACGCCCCCGTGGACTGCCTCCTTGGGAACGACCTCGAGAGCTCTCCCTGGGCCCAAGTCGAGCGGAGAGAGCACCTAGGAATGATGGGACTACCAGAGTGGGTCTGTGCGACGACCCGATCTATGGCGGCCCGAGCCCCGGCAGCGACCGAGGCCGCCCCGACCGAAGAGCCGGAGTGGCCCGAGCCACCACCCTCGGCCATCCATGAAAAATGCGACTCCGAGACCAGACCCTCGGAGCCCGAAAACCACCACGAGCTCAGCGACATCCCCGAACTCGCCCAATGGCGCCAAGAGGGTGGTCCCACCCGAGAACAGTTTCGGCAGGAGCAGAAGACCTGCCCTTCCCTCGAGGGGACCCGCCAACAGGCCACTGCCCAAGCTACCGGGGACACCTCAGGGTCCCACTGGGTCTACTGGGACCACGACCTCCTATATAGTGAACAGAAAATTGCCGAGCTGGGGGCCAGCCGAGTGCTAGTGGTTCCCCTGCGATTCAGAGACTTTCTTTTGAACCTGGCGCACGATGTGCCCCTCGCAGGGCACCTGGGGCAGGACAAAACTTACAGCCGCCTGGTGACCCATTTCTACTGGCCCAAAATGCGCACTGATGTACATAACCACTGCCGCTCCTGCCCGACATGCCAAGCCAGCGGAAAGAGCGGGGGGAAGGTGAAGGCCCCGCTCCAACCTTTTCCAGTAGTGACCACCCCCTTCGAGCGAGTGGGAATAGACATTGTGGGGCCCCTGGACCCTCAAACCTCGCAAGGGCACCGCTTCATACTTGTCCTAGTGGACCACGCCACCCGCTATCCTGAGGCCATCCCCCTCAGAACCATCACCGCTCCCGTGGTGGGGCGAGCCTTGATGGGGATCTTCTCCCGAGTAGGATTCCCCCGGGAGGTCGTGAGCGATCGAGGCACGAACTTTATATCTAAGTATATGCGGTCCCTGTGGCAACAGTGCGGGGTCACATACAAGTTCACCACCCCGTATCATCCCCAAGGGAATGGACTTGTGGAGCGGTTCAACCGGACACTCAAGGGGATGATACAGGGCCTAGAGGAGCCACTACGACGCAGATGGGACGTCCTGCTGCCCTGCCTCCTGTTTGCCTATCGGGAGGTACCACAGAAATCCCTGGGGTTCAGCCCCTTTGAACTCCTGTACGGACACCCTGTCCGAGGTCCGCTCAGCCTGGTCAAAGAGGGCTGGGAAACTACCGTCCAAGGCGCACCCCCGGATGTCTACCGATACCTCCTGACCCTCCGAAACCAGACTCGGAAGTTCCGGGCCCTTGCAGAGGCCAACCTGGAGGCCAGTCAGGAAGACATGAAACGCTGGTACGACCAGCACTCCTCCTCCATCGAGTTCGAGCCGGGCCAGCGGGTCTGGGTCATGTCCCCGGTCGAACCCTGTGCCCTCCAGGACAAATGGTCGGGGCCCTTCAAGGTGATCGAGCGCAAGAGCCCCGTCACTTACCTCGTGGATATGGAGTCTCCACGGAACCCCCTCCGGGTTCTGCACGCCAACCGGCTCAAACCTCATTTTGCCCGTACAGAACTGAGCCTGCTACTCGCTACCGACGATGGGACCGAAGACGACTCCGAGCCCTTGCCCGACCTCCTAAAGTGCACTGAGAAGGACGGCTCCGTCGAAGGGATCTCTCTCTCCCCCGACCTGACCCCCGCGCAGCGTCGAGACTGTCAGGAACTGTTGGGTCAATTCACAGATCTGTTCTCCCTCACCCCGGGGGTTACCCAATGGTGTGTCCACGATGTCGACACCGGGGACAGTCAGCCAGTACGACACCGGGCCTACCGGGTCCCCGACCGAGTTCGGGCCTGCATCCAGAAGGAAGTCACCAAGATGCTGGCCCTGGGGGTAGTCGAACCCTCCGACAGTCCCTGGGCCAGCCCAGTGGTCCTGGTCCCCAAGGCCGCCGCCCCTGGCACCCCGCCAGAACTCCGGTTTTGCGTCGACTACCGGGGGCTGAATGCCGTTACGAGAACCGATGCACATCCCATCCCCCGGGCCGATGAACTGATCGACCGCCTGGGGGCCGCCAAGTACCTCAGTACCTTCGACCTCACCGCCAGGTATTGGCAGATCGGCCTCACCCCTAGCGCCCAGGAGCGCTCAGCCTTCTCCACACCCGACGGCCACTTCCAGTTCAAGGTGATGCCCTTCGGCATGAAAAACGCCCCGGCCACCTTCCAGAGACTAGTAAACAAAGTACTGGCGGGGCTAGAAGAGTTCAGTGCCGCCTACCTAGACGACATTGCGGTCTACAGCCTCCACTGGGCTGAGCACCTGAAACACCTTTGGGAAGTCCTGACCGCCCTCCGCCGGGCCGGGCTAACTGTGAAGGCCAGCAAATGCCAGATAGGCCAAGGGTCCGTGACCTATCTGGGACACCAAGTGGGGAGCGGCCAAGTGGCTCCCCTCCAACCCAAGATCGACGCCATCCTAGCCTGGGAACCCCCGGCCAACCAGACCGCCGTCCGAGCCTTCCTGGGGCTCACGGGGTACTATCGGCGTTTTATCAAGAACTATGGGAGCATTGTGGGGCCCCTCACGGAACTGACCTCGAAGAACCGGCCACAGAAAGTGCAGTGGACACCCGCATGTCAGGTGGCCTTCGAGACCTTGAAAACAGCCATGTGTACCGCCCCGGTGCTCCAGGCCCCCGACTACAGCCGAGAGTTTGTAGTCCAGACCGACGCCTCGGAACACGGCATCGGGGCGGTCCTATCTCAGATGGACCCCGAGGGAATTGACCATCCAGTCGCCTTCATCAGCAGGCGGCTGCTGACCAGAGAACAACGATGGAGCACCATCGAGAGAGAGGCCTTCGCCGTCGTGTGGGCCCTCAAGAAACTCAGGCCATACCTCTTCGGCACCCACTTCCGGGTGCAGACAGACCACCGGCCCCTACGGTGGCTGATGCACATGCGTGGCGAAAACCCGAAGCTGCTGCGATGGTCCATCTCCCTCCAAGGGATGGACTTCACTGTGGAGCATCGCCCTGGCAACGACCACGCCAACGCTGATGGCCTGTCCCGATTCTTCCGCCTCGACGAAGAGAGTCCCCAAGACGATGGGTGACTCTCCCCGCCTTCAGCTGGAGGGGATGTGTGTTGGACACGGCCTCGTGGCGTGGGCCTACCCCTCCCACATGGCGGCCCCCGGACGACATCGGGCCGCCGTCAAGCTGCTGTCGACACCCCTGACACGAACAGTTCCGAACCCGCAAGAAGGGCCGCCCCCTGGCAACCTACGGCTCTCCCTCTCCCTAGTCCCCGGCGGACCCTGCTCGCCAACGCCGCCGGTCCAGCCACCATGCCTGGCCCCATCTCTGGCCCGACTCCATCTTGGGCCTATCACGTCCCGAGCACGTGGCCGCCGCCACCCGGGCCCCGGCCCCAGCGAAGCCCCGACATCGGGGCACCAAGATCCTCCCAGGGGGTCGAGTGGCCACTTGACAGATCCGAAAGGCGGGAAGTTTCGATGGCCCTCCAGCCGTCCCCGGACGCCTGGTATCGATCGCCCTCCAGCTTCCCTGGGCGCTGGCTCCACCCCCCTGCTGGGTGTCTGGACACCGTCATCCCGGCCCCTCTGACCCCCAGGCGCGAGGGTCCGGACATCAAAGGACTCCAGTCCTATATCTGGGCCAGCCCTGGATCAGGACGGCAGTTGTATCTGGAGTCGAGGCCCTGCTGACGCTGTCGCGGCCTGACCAAGCTGAACTACCTTTGAGGCCCTGCTGACGCTGTCGCGGCCTGACCAAGCTGAACTACCTTTGAGGCCCTGCTGACGCTGTCGCGGCCTGACCAAGCTGAACTATCTTCGAGGCCCTGCTGACGCTGTCGCGGCCTGTCCAAGCTGAACTACCTTTGAGGCCCTGCTGACGCTGTCGCGGCCTGACCAAGCTGAACTATCTTCGAGGCCCTGCTGACGCTGTCGCTGCCCGTCCAAGCTGAACTACCTTTGAGGCCCTGCTGACGCTGTCGCGGCCTGACCAAGCTGAACTACCTTTGAGGCCCTGCTGACGCTGTCGCGGCCTGAACCCCTGAACTATCCAAGCACCAGTGGGTGCCGAGACTGTCCCGCTACCCCCTTTTTCCCCCGTGATCAAGACATTACGGGTCCCTCGATCCTTGCCGCTATCCTGCCAAGAACTTGCTTTGAGTACTTATATAAAGATTCTTGTGAACCTCCTTCCTGTGTAGTGTCTATCTGTAAGTAGTGTGATTACCCGGCTGTTACGATTGTAGGAGAGGAGCCTCGCCAAGGAGGCCTCCCTACGGTGCTCGGCCTATTCCATACAGAGAGGTGGGTCTCGGGGCGGACAGTCAGACACCTTCTGTCTCCCCTGGGGCCGCCTTTCCAACAGTAACATAGCGCCTTCTGCAATTAGAACGGCATCGTAACGCTCGCTTGTGCTCATTTTTGTTTGAAATTCAAACGGCGACTTTTGATATTTGTAGCGCAAGCGGCTTTTCTTTCTAGACTGTCATGTCGTTTTCTTCTTTAGTATTTTTTTAAATGCTACTTTATGGTAGATTTTTTTTTGTCTTCCTGTTCCTCTACGCAGTAGCGTGGGATAATGGAAAGGAGTTAGTTTGGCTCTGGTCACAGTGACGAAGAAAAGAGCCGTACATCCGACCCGCTTCATGCAACACTAATTCCAACGGACAAAAAACGTACATTTTTTTCTCGTATTTTTGGACGTGTGTGCTCCTCGGCAAGCCTCCGTTGCCCGCCCCTCCCTCTTTCCAAAGTCAGTGCAGGCCCAGTACCCCAAGCTGAGAGAAGGCAGGCTGCTGCCAGCAGGGCCCTGACCTTCTGCATGTAGGTAACAAATTGGATGGCATGTAAGCTGCAGGCGCCTGGGGGCAGCCGGAGGGAGGCGGCGAGTGGGTTCGAGTTACTCACCAGCATCTGTTACTTTGGGGATCAGACACTGGCTCCATCCATCGCCTCCAGGAAACTGCTGGCTGAGGCGATGATGGGGGAAGAAGGGAGGAAATAACTTCTGTGGAGAGGGCGGGGGCCGTGTCACCGTCTGAAAAGGAGAACCGTCGGAAGCCAAGCCTGGTGTGCGAGACTCTTGTCCAGCAAATTTAGAAGTGCATTGCAGCAGGGACGAGCAACCCCACTGAGTGACCGGCCAAATCAGGCTGGAACCAGGTCCGCGACCAACACGACTGAAGGTGGCCCAGCGGAGGAGACAGCCCAGGAAGGCGAGCTGGTGTGAGGCAAGGCGGAGCAGGAACTCCTGAGCGACGGCGATCAAGTGGCGAGCCCAGCTGATCCGTCCGACAGCCTGTGGAGTACCTGGAGAACCGGTCAGCACAGGAACCACGACCAGTATACTGAGAGCGACGCGGGTGCACTGGGATGATGGTTCGAGTCCCCACTGCTGTTTGGGGTGGGTTTGCGGGCGTGTAGAAGGAGAGCTTCCTGCCCCGCGGTGTTAAAGGGGGGAGAAGCCCTTCTCTCTCGTGTGTGCCGGGGACCGTCTTTTTTTTTTTTTTTTTTAAAACCTTTATTGTACAGAAAGCGCGCACAGATACGGGCCTACAACCCACCGGGCCGGCCACCACAATAAAGAGACATACGAGGCAATACAGGAGAGACAACAGGATTTCTAAATAGCTCATATGAAAGGCAAAGGCAACAAGTCTTTAAGTCGCCATCACGGACAGGATAAAAGTAGGTTAATTTTATAATAGAGAAAAGGGTGTCACAGGATAATGACAATCTGTAAAGTCCAGAGGGCCGTGGTGGGCCGTGAGCAAGCCGAAGTCTCGAATACAGGAAAAGACCAACAGAACAATACATTTTGGCAAAGGCAGAACGTGAGTCCCACATCAAGAACAATCACAATCGCTGCTCAGCACCCACCCACCACTACCAGGGCACATAATAATAAAACAGCGAAAAATACGCTTACAAAACTAAAAGCCCTCCGTTACAACAACCCAAGGGAGGAAAAGAAAATGGGGTGGGGAAAGGGAAAAAAAGGGGAAGGAAGAGGACATCAAAAAAAGGGGAGGGGGAAAGTGAGGGCGCAGCGTCAGTGCACGCCCCCCACGGCTAACAAAGCACCCAATACTAATTCGGCACATGGAACTAGTGGCAACAGGAGAAATGAATGCGTAGTAAACCGTGACAGCAGACATACCAAAAGGGCCATGCCAGCACAAACACCCCGGGGGGCTACGTGCCGACACCGCGCCACGAAATTAGGGGATACATAAGAGCCATAGAACCAAAAAGAGGAACAGGGAAAGATACAATAAACAGACCCCCCCACCACCCCGCACAGCCCACCCTGCACCCCTGCAGAAGGCTATGGCCTACCCCCCAGCAGCGTGCCTGTCGCCCTAATTAGAACCCGAAATATAGAGAAATATAAGAAAGAAAGAATCACTTAGATTAAAAAAGGGGGGGAAGGGAAAACAGGGAAAAACAGCGGGAGAGGAGCCACATAATCAAAACCCCTTCAGCTAACACCCCCCCGCCCGAAAATACTCAGAGCCCACGGGAAGATAATAAACACACGGATAAGCTCCAGGAACGTAAAGACGTATCAAACATAATCATACAATTATGAACGGATCACCCAACCATACCACAAAATAACAGTCCACAGAGGCAAGATCAGCTCAACCCTGTCCTCGTTTTTCGCAAACTGTAATCGTCCAGCGCACCAGGAACCAGATCACATAAAACAGGAGGTGAATAACAGGGAGTCGAATCAAAAATACACTCAAGTTGTAGCGATCGTGACCCGGATGATCCAGAAAGTACAGTAACCACTTCAGGCAAAGCAGGCAAAGTTCCGATGAGAATACGGAGGAAGCCGGTCCAGCGGCACCGTCACAGGATCTTCGTACGGCCATGTGAGGCAAAAGAGGAAAAGGAGACCCATCGAGGTCGGTCCAGACGGGATCCAGCCGGGGAACCTCCGGAGCAGAAGGAGGCACAGGACGAAGAAGGGCAGCGGACCCCCGTACATCCACACCAACAGCAGCCTCCAGGTCCACGACCCCAAGGAAAGTTCCAGCAGCACACAACAGAGATGAAGCCGCACAAACCGAGGGGGGTCCGGCAGGCCCAACAAAGGGACCCCCCTCCAGGATAGCGGTCGGTGCGGTCATAGGTGCCCCCCAGGAGCGCAGGGCGGCGAGGATGTCGCGAAGCGTAGGCTCACCTTTACAGTATTCAGCAAACGTGCCGCGCGGCGGACCCGCATCGCCGGTCCCCGCAAGGCCGAGAATCATGGGGCCGGCCGCCATCTTAGGAGCCCGGCGGGGCCGCTGCGAACACCGACCCCCGCCCGGGTATCAGCGGGGCAAAACAGGACACCGGCAACCACCAGCGGAAGTGCCACCAGGGCAGGAAGGGGAGCCACCAGAAGAAGGCGATGCGCCGGCACCCCACACGCCGCCGGCACTGTTCTCCGAGTCCGGGCGGAGGAACTCAAAATGGCCGGGCCGGAGAACAAAGGGGAGACGAGCCAGATGTACGGTTAACCCCGTCCATGGAAGTCAGCTCCCCAACACCAGGCCGCAGGACCGCCGGACCAGGCCCGGGAGGCCGCAATCGGTCTATTAGCACATCGGCCCCTCCGACCGACTCCACACCACCATCAAGGGCCGGCCACCGCGCCCCGTCCAGCCCGGGCGCCGCCAAGGAGTGCCAGGCCCGGCCGCTCCGGAGGCCCCGAAGCAGACAGGGGCGTAACTCAGGATCCGTGACACCCAGGAATCACCGAAGCAAACAGTAAGTGCCTGTGAGTTATCGTCGTTCCACTGCACATCGTGGAATACTTCCCGGGGCAGGATAAAGTACAGGATATTTGTTGCAGACAGGAGAGTGATCGGAGCCGAGCCGAGCTAAAACGCGGCCATCTCGGACGCGAGCTTGGCTCCTCCCGGGGACCGTCTTTTGATGGCACCCTGGGTTTCAAGAAAATAACCGTGTCTAGCATGAGTCCTGTGCTGAGACGAACGGTTTACTATAAAAGGCTCAGCATAGCTATAACTTACTTACCCAGAATCAAAAGCAGTCGTTCAATAGATGAAGGATCAGCTGCCACGCGTTCTATCAGGCACACGGCAGCAAACTGCAGTGAAAACCCGTATTTTTAACTAGCGGTTCTCGCGAGTCATGATCTAAACAAGTCAGGTCCCGGGCCGGCAGCCAATGACAGCGCGGCCCGGGAATGACGTCACGGGGGTGTCCCGGGCCGGCAGCCAATCGCAGCGCGGCCCGGGACAAAGGGGCGGGGCTTAAAAGGCAGAATACTTTTTCCCAAAAATTCAGCGTATTTCCCTTTCCTTTACCTCAACAAGGAGCGAATCCAACTTTCCTGGGGTCGAGAACTCCCCCGCTACTACACACTGCCATTTAATGGAATTTCCATTGCTTGATGAGGATTCACTGAACACTCTAATGCTAAAAGTGTCATCTGGCTCTCCTATTGACCCTGCCCCTCCGCGCCATCTGTTGCTAGTCGCTGATATAATCAGTCCTATCATCTTGAACACCCTAAATGCCTCTATTATTGCAGGAACAGTACCGTTGGCATGGAAATGCGCCCAGGTCAGAGCACTACTGAAAAAACCCAACCTTGACCCTGCAATTATGGCTAATTACCGTCCGATCTCCCTCCTGCCATGGTTGAGCAAGTTGCTAGAGAAACATATCAATTCCACTCTGGTTAACCATCTGGAGTCTAACAACCAACTCCATGAGTCTCAAGCAGGCTTCCGCCCGAAGCTTGGGACGGAGGTTGCCCTATTGGCAGTAACTGAGTCAGCTCGAAGATACATGGACCAAGGCAGCACTACAGCAATTATTTTGCTGGACCTTAGTCCCGCCTCTGACACAGTGGGCCACAACATCTTGCTCTCACACATAAGACACCTAGGAGTCACAGGGCGAGCCCTGACCTGGCTGCAATCCTTCCTGGAAGGCAGGGTGTACCAGGTTTCAGAGGGTGCCACTCAATCCAAACCTTGGCCTCTCAACTGCGGGGTCCCCCAGGGCTCTTCCCTAAGTCCCACCCTTTTTAGGTTTCGACCTGGCGATCTGCGCAAGCAGTTCGCGCAGGTGAAATCTTTTGTTTACCATATTGGCTATCGGAACGTCCCCCACCTCCCATTAGCTAGCTCCATAAATGGAGGCTAGCCATTGGGAGCCGGATCTGTCCGTCAAGGCCGGACCAGATTCGGGGGCGTTCCCGCGATTTTTTCCCTCTCCGCCTCTGCGATGTCGTCATCGCCGCGGTGGGCGGAGTTTCGTTTTTTTTCCTTCTGTGTTTGTTTTGGTCATTCCATGCGAGGAAGCCCAGGTGAGTGCTTGTTTTTTAGTGGTGGAGCACGTGAATTCAGTGTACGTTGGTTAAAAATACATGATGAAGACACAGGCCACGATCTGGCTGTTCATCAAGTGCATGGGCGCTAAAAGTAGTTTTTGCCCCTTTATTTGTAGTGAGGACTCAGCAGTGGTTTGTCTGATGTGAAATTGCTCGGCTGATCCCCTTTGTTGCAGCATGCATAACTTTTCATTCTTTCAGTTCGACTTTACAGTCCGTTTTAATAATGTCCTTAAAACTGCGGGTGTCCAGTACCCAAACGGCCTAAATATGGGCTAAGCATCTCGTGCCCCTCGTGAGACACTTGTAAAACTGCTCATAAGATTTGCAACAGGGAGTTTTTTCATGGTTTGGCATTTTTCGTAATGCATTACAGTTGAATTTATATAGCGCTTCATATCCTAACCGCACTGCAAAGCGCTGAAGAGCATCAGAGGCCATAAAGTACGTGCTGCAAAGGTGATTAACAGCAAATGGGTAGGGAGTGCAGAGTGGATAGGGAGTGCAGAGTGGATAGGGAGTGCAGGGTGGATAGGGAGTGCAGAGTGGATAGGGAGTGGAGAGTGCATAGGGAGTGGAGAGTGCATA
The DNA here is from genome assembly GCF_964261635.1 of Lissotriton helveticus. NCBI lineage: Eukaryota > Metazoa > Chordata > Amphibia > Caudata > Salamandridae > Lissotriton > Lissotriton helveticus. Next base: position 909,329,363 of record NC_136072.1, on the reverse strand, counting down.
GGGAGTGGAGAGTGGAGAGTGCATAGGGAGTGGAGAGTGCATAGGGAGTGGAGAGTGCATAGAGAGTGCATAGGGAGTGCAGAGTGCATGGAGAGTGCAGAGTGGAGAGTGCATAGAGAGTGCATAGGGAGTGCAGAGTGCATGGAGAGTGGAGAGTGCATAGGGAGTGGAGAGTGGAGAGTGCATAGGGAGTGGAGAGTGGAGAGTGCATAGGGAGTGGAGAGTGCATAGGGAGTGGAGAGTGCATAGGGAGTGGAGAGTGCATAGGGAGTGCAGAGTGCATAGGGAGTGCAGAGTGCATAGGGAGTGGAGAGTGCAGAGTGCATAGGGCGTGCAGAGTGCATAGGGCGTGCAGAGTGCATAGGGAGTGCAGAGTGGGGAGTGCAGAGTGCATAGGGAGTGGAGAGTGGAGAGTGCAGAGTGCATAGGGAGTGAAGAGTGCATAGGGAGTGAAGAGTGCATAGGGAGTGAAGAGTGCATAGGGAGTGGAGAGTGAAGAGTGCATAGGGAGTGCAGAGTGCATAGGGAGTGGAGTGGAGAGTGTGTTGTATAGCTCCTATATATCCTTATATCGTGTTAAGTTAGCATAGGTACATTTGAGATTTAAACGCCATTTTTCCTTTCTTGCAACTTCTGCACACGACCCTTAATTGTTGACTTAGCTTTCAACCTAGTGGTTTGCCGTGGTGTATGTGAGAATAATATGTTATTGCTCTGATATCAGTTTTGTTTAATAAACCATGTCTGCACGGAGAGTGCTGAAGTTTCAGGAGCAACACGATATGATATTGTTATGAGGTCTGATCTCCACGCCTTCATAGTCATAACACAAGTGCAGCCTTTGCCAACTTGGGCTTGAGGCGGGATTGATATTGCTTTGCACGAGAATTGTTAACACACTTGATGCGGTGCACATGCAGAGAGAGCTGGGGTATGCTGATGTGATTCCTTCATGCTAGGACACTAAGGTATGGGCCCGCCCTAAAACAACCCAAAGAGACCTTCTTAGCTAATAATATAATATATGTGTTAGGGAGGGTGAGATATAAGTGTTGTTAACTCTTATTCATTACAGCATGTTAACATGCTGTCACCATTCGCTTTTTATGTCTTAGTAACTATGCTGATAATTTTGCTACTGATAATAAGTATACTTGTATTATCTAAGATACTGCGCCTGAGAAGACGGCATTAGTAAATAAACATTTCAAATGCACATGTGTCTTCTTTACTCCATGTTCTGGTTTGTAATGATAATATAACGAAAGAGTGTTCATGAGTTCCACGTACCCTGAGGTACTGTAAGTTCATGTTCTGGTTTGTCTAAACATTGGAAGTTTGATATGTCCAATGAGACACTGTAGCTAGCTCGGTAAGGGGTGAGTTGGTTGCTAAGGTAAGTTTTGGGACACCCTAATTTGCCGAGGTTCCACTCCTCTGTGCACAGTTCTGTGTGAGTACAGAAACCCTGCAACATGGCGCCCAACGTTTTCGGTGGTCTTATATCATGACACTCGAGTAGTTTATCGTTCATGCCTTAACCCCTTCACATCCGTTTCCGGAAAACGGGGTGTCGGTGAAACCTACCTATTTTTTGAAATAGGTCTTTATTCAAGCTTGATTCTTTCTTAAACGGTTTCTTTGAATTACTACCCAGTTGTGCTACAAAGTATTCTTTGTGTTTTCTAGTTTCCAGTGTAGTCATGGCGGCAGTGGCCATTGCGCAGCATAGTCGCGTGGCGGTGCGCAACCATCTTCAGACGTACCAAGTACCGGTGGATGGGATGGCTGTGATTTTCGTGGTGTGTGCAGATCCGGCGTTCCCTTATGAGTTGTTTTACTCTTGGGTTACGTTTCCGGCTGTGGACGCCAATTCTGGTTTGTTCCACTCCTACACCGCCTCGGCTGTCCCAGCTGAGTATACACCGTACAGGGCATTGGAAATACCTATTGATCATTGGCAGCATCGAGTTTGGTTTGATGGCGCCCTCCCCCACTCTTTGTCCAATGCGAGGTTAGGTCCACTCTCAATTCCAGGTACAAATTGGCCTGCGTTGGGTGGCTTTACCCCGCACCCGAATCACGGGGCTTGTACCCTAGCAGAAATTCGCAGGCTACATGTTGTTTCCATTTCCGTGATTCGAGCTTTAGTGCAATACATCGGTCGACATCTTCCTGGTGGTCCCCAGGGGGGTGCGGCCGCTCCCGTGGATCGAGGCGGAATGCGTCTCAATCCAGTGATGGTTAATTCGGTTTTTGGTGCGCGTCCAGTTGACAGCGATGACTTCCCATTCTGGCTAGCAGAGAAGTTTGATCAACTGGAGGCGGTTTTTCCGAATTCTACTCCTGCTGATAAACATAGAATGTTAACGATTACTCTACCGAAGGATATAACTCCTGAACTTGTTGACTGTGAAAGCTGGGGAAAAACATTTGCGGCAGTTTATACAAGGTGCTTCGGCACCCCGTCTATGACTGCCCTGCCTGAAATCATTAGACGTGTTCAGAATGATCACGGTCCAGAGGCAGCGGTTGAATTGGGTATGCATCTGTGTGGTTCTTTTGAGATTGTAAGTGATCTCATTCTCTCCAATGTTAAAGGAGATGCAGTTAACTTTCAGGTGTCGAATGCTTTGGCTGCTCTGCCCGATGCCGACAAACCCCGCCAGTTAGCAAAGATTGTGGTGGCCGCTTATAAGACAATTGGCCGCACAAGTAGAGGTCTGAAATATTTTCCAGTAAAGGAGAAAAAACAACCTCAAGGACAATCTGCAGTGACAGATGTCCAGCCCAGGTCTAAAAAACAAAATTGGCCTAAGAAACAGACACAGGGGAGGAAGAATACACAGACTCAGGATTCTTTTCCTGCAGTACAAGCACCTGCGCCGACTGAAAAAGTTTATGATTTGCGCGATCGCGTGATGATTAAATCACCTGATCGATTTCAGGGTTCTGATCAACGCTCTCCTCGTTCCTTTCAGGAAACATCGGCCCCGAAGACCGGTGGAGGAGGAGGGGGTGGACGTGGACGTGGTGGCCAACAAGGACGTGGTCAGTCCCGCCAGACGGACGGCGCAGTGAAGCAGGAGGATTCTACGCCTAGGCGTCCGCAGTTTGCGAAAAAGAAAGTCGCAGCCTTAACAGCGCATCGATATGCCACAGATAGTGAGAACGCGGCTTCGGAATCTGACGTGGGCTCTGACCTTGCTGGACAGCGCGGCGGAGATAACCATAGTCAGAGAGGCGCTGCGTCCACTACTGAGGGTGACAGCGACTGATGTCTACATTGTGATAGAAACAGCGGATACGAGACTTGCTCCCCCTGAAAGACTATATGAAATTGTCCTGTTAATTGAAGGTGACATACAGCGTACCGTTAAAGGTGTATTTTGGGAGAATCTGTCTTCTACATATGATATTTTACTTTCGGAGGCTGACTGGCCCCCACCTTTTGTGCTCGCGGCGCCGCGAGGGGAGGAGGTGATCCTACCCAGTTTCGCGAACACTGTCTCGAAAGAGCATGCGCAGCATTTTGCAGAAGAGTGGGCTCGGGCTCTCGCGCCGGCTCTGTACCGTAACCAATGTGGTTGGGATAGATTGTCGCCTTGCCACGAAATTCCGTTGCGGTCTCAGCCGCAGCCTCAACCTCAATATCCCATTCGGCGTGAAGCTAAATCTTCCGTCGCGGAAATCCTTGAACAATTGGAATATCAGGGAGTTATTGAAACGTGTGTGTCACCGATGAATAATCCCCTTTTTACTGTGAACAAACCTGACGGATCATATCGTTTGGTTTTGGATTACCGGCATTTAAACTCGCATTGCCGTAACTGTGCTGTACAGAATACCCACGGCTCTGCCCTAGTGGATAGTCTCGTGCGTAAGCGTTTCAAGACAACGCTTGACATATCCAATGGTTTTTATGCCCACAGATTGGACAGCTTTAGCTCCCAATGGACCAGTTTTACGAGCGCTGGAGTCCAAAAGCAATTCCGGCGTCTTCCAATAGGCTATAAGAATAGTCCTGGTATATTTACCGCTCGCATTGTCTCTATTCTGGAGGCACTCGACCCTGATGCTTTTTCGTATGTGGATGACATATATCTCACAGACGACGATATTTGGGAGCATCTGTGTCGTGTGAATTCTGTTATTTGCAACTTCGCTGACATTGGTTACAAATTTAACTTTGCAAAATCGCACATTGCTGAACACACAGTGTTGTTTTTGGGCTATGAGCTCAACAATGAAGGTAGAGGTTTGGCTCCTCACTTCTTGGAGAAGTGCGCACAATTGCGCGCACCTACAACACTGAAAAAGTTACAATCTTTACTGGGCTTTTTGAATTTCGGCAGAACTTACATTCCGGAATATGCCCAGCGTATCAAGCCTTTGTATGCTTTGATACAACCAACTTTCTCAAAATCATGCTGGCTGCCTGAGCATTCAGCCATTTTGCAATCCTTGCAGGCTGATCTGCTCGCTTCTAAATATTTACTGACTCGTGATAACCACACCAACCTGGTAATAAGAATAATTCCTGGGACGGTGGGTTTCACATACCTCACTTTTAATGAAGGTGACACAGTACCTATTGCTTACAAGTCACACTTGTACACTTCGGCTGAGATGCGGTTTCCCACAGTGGAAAAGGTTTTAACTGCTGTACAGATGGCAATTCTAAAAGAACGAGCACTGTCTCAAGGGAAACGCATGCTAGTGGTAACACCCTGTCCTCACTTGGAGGCAGTCACGAAAGCCAGTGTACCGAATTCAAAAGCTTTGCACCCTCGGTGGATTCAGTGGGCTGCGTCATTGTCATCCACGGATGTCATGTTTATTTTTGACGCCTCCTTACGGTCGCAAGAGTACTTGCAGTATGAATTCGTTCATCCTGCTCCTCTGGCTATGCGACCTTTGGAGGACTTCCATTGCATCATTTACACTGATGGGTCGGCGCAGGTTGCGCATGGCTCTAAACATGCCTACGTTTCCGCATGCGCCATTGTGGTCGGTGCTATGTTGAATGATGAGTTCATTTCCAGGGAAGTGCACACGATGCCCCTGGGCGATTGCACCGCACAATTGGCAGAGCTTCGTGCTCTATTACTGGCGTTAGAGTACGCAGATCCAAGTGTTACTACTCTAATTGTAAGTGATTCTTACTACTGTGTCCAGTCTTACAATGAAAACTTGTTCTTTTGGATTCAAAATGATTTTCATGATTCCAAGGGTAGCACAATAAAACATAAAATGATCTGGGTTCGAGTGGCAGAGCTTAAGGCTAAGTTGCCACTCGTTTTTGTTATTCATACTCTCGGTCATCAGCGTGTAGGAGTTCACGCTGTTGGCAACTCGCTTGCTGATGAAGCAGCGAAATCAGCAGTATCTACATACTTAGTTGCAGCAGTTACTAGGTCTAAAACCAAGATTGATAGCGACATCTTGGCAGCGATTGCTGCCTCTGAGAAGGGAAGTAAACATCCTGCGGGATTCCCTTCGAAGTATAAATACCACTTAAGTCCCGAAAAGGTTCCTTTTGTGACAATTCCTGATGTTGGGGAACGGCTGATTCCCAACTCGGATCGCAGAGCAGACTTGATTAAAGCGGCTCATGAAGGTGTGGCGTCTGCGCATGCGGGCGTCTCGGCCACTGTAACACAATTACAACTACGTTTCTGGTGGCGGGGGCTGTACAAACAGGCGCGTGATTATGTCCTTATTTGTGACATATGCCAGCAGATTAAACCTTCAACTGCTACGCGTCCGCCACAGACTCAGTTGTACATTTCTAATAAACCGCTAGGCTGTGTTTATTTAGATCACTGCGGTCCTTTTTCATCTGATACTGCGTATAAGTACATCTTAGTAGCAGTTGACTCATGCACACGCTTTGTGTGGGTATGGCCACATCGCAGCGCTGATTCACGGACTGTTATTAGAGATTTGCGTATCTTTATAGGGATTTTTGCCTGTGGTACCTTCCATTCGGATCAGGGTCCGGCTTTCGCCTCTAAGGCGTATAAGGATGCCATGACTTCGATGGGGGTCCAAGTCAAGTTTTCGTCACCCTACAGACCTGAGGGTAATAGTGTAGTTGAACGAATGAACCGTGATTTAAAGCAATCTTTGACAGCCCGAGTTATAGGCACTGGCAGAAACTGGCTGGCTCACCTCTATGGCGTGCAGCGTGCTCTTAATAATCTCCCTAGAAGGTCTCTGGGTGGGCGGACCCCATACGAAATGCTCTTTGGCATCAAGATGTACGTCCCTGACCTTGACGGTCTAGACTCTGTGGTTCGCGCCACTTCCTTTGACGCAGATGAACATTGCAATGTTTTACAGAATCTACAAAAGACCAGAGACAGTCTTGCAAAGGAACATTTGCCCTCCACATCGGATGATGCGTTGCAGATCCCGGTAGTTGGCTGGCTACCCCAAGTTGGAGAACTGGTTCGAGAGAAGATCGACAACAAGAAAGAGTTTGGTCCCTCCTATCGAGCTCCAGTCCCAGTGCTTGGAGTGAAGGGCACAAGAACAGTCATTTTACCACCACTTCCAGGTCGTAAGGAAAACAGGTTTATTTCTATTGACAATGTCAAGATACACAGAGTGGCCGATTCTTCTTAGCATGACACCAGCTGTTTCCTGTCCTTCCATTGTGAGACATTCAATTATGCCCACTGCTTCTAATATTGAACCTGAAGTGGCCATCGAATTACCTGCTGTTTCCAGTCCTTTATTAAATAATTTACCGGGAACTAACATTGATGAGACAGACTATACATACCCCACTGATTTGTCCATGCCTGACCTGCAAGCTCGTTTAGCCACGGAATCCAGATTTTCATTTGACTCTGCTTCCCTTGCCTCGAAAAAACCCTCTCAAATTGCAGTATATGCTAGCCTGTTTAAAAAACATTTTTTGATACCTCCTTGGACATACCTTTGGCTGGTCCTTTTTTCGGTTTACCTTTTTATGTCAATTGGTTTTGTGTTTTATTTTTTTCGAATTATGAATGGACACTATGTCGAGGAGAGAACTTGCATTACTCATTTAAATGGAACTTTGGCCCCACTTTCCTCTTCACATTCTACACACAGATTAAAAAGAGACTTGACTTTGGTTAACATCACAGCATGGCCTGTTCTGGATGGAATCGCGTGGGATGCAGTTCGGTTTCAAATTCATGGCCCAACGGAAGTCGTTAATGTTCCTAATGTACTTGGAGTGAATATGGGGGATGTGGTGAAACAAAACATTCGGTCTGATGATTGGGATGTTAATGCTGTGGAAAGTTTGTTTTCTGATTTGAAATACTATGCTGCTTTTGATGCTGAGGATTTATATTTAGAATCTGCTAATTATGGTGAATTGTTCTGTTACCAACATTATGGCAATCACTTCTTACACAAAACATCTTCCCGAAGGGATGCTGTTAATTTTACTCAGTGGGAACATTGCCCGGCACCTACACAAGGGAGTTCAGAAACGTTTCTTAAAAAGTATACTTATTTCACTGACTTTAATCAGTCCAATCCCGAGTCCTTTTATTTTAAATTTCACAAACAGCCACTGTCCAAGGTTAGACTTACCGATACGAAATTGTTGTATTCGAAGGCCTTCCTAGATCAATTAGTTACTGGGGGCTATGAGTTATGGAAGGAAACAATAGACCTTAAATCGGTTTGGGGTTCAAGGGCCTGGCAGGTACGAGGCACTGAGGCTTTGCACCGTGCATGTCTCATCCCGAATCATATGTTGTTTTTAAATGAAACCGTTTCCCAGACCACATGCTTTGGATTGGCTACATCTAAAAGGTTAAACACCCCGTCTTTCCCGGAGTTGGAGGAATATGAGGATTGGAGTAATTTTACTCAATTGTCCATTAAAGATATACAGGCTCTGCTTCTTAATTCCTCCTTTAACATTTCCAGTATGAATCCTAAGGGTTGGCTGCTTTGGCACCGTAGTGCTGATTCTTGCCAAAAAAGATTTTTAAATATAACTGACGGTTTTAGGACTGTTAGATCTGATCCCCGGTTTGATTTGAGTCATACTGTCACCTCTTACTCTGTGGGCAAGTTGTGTCAAGCTTGGCTGAAACATTCAACCTTACCTGCGGTTAAGTATCACCTTTCCAAACTGAATGCAGACGTGGATTTGAATGATTTCATTAAAGGCCCAGCTAGTGGCAGGTCGAAAAGGTGGTTATATGGGGTTTACAATGAAATTTGGAAACTGTCACAGATTGAGGCTGCTTCACGCCTTAGGGCTATTGATCAGGCGAATCTTGAGAAAGTGCTTGCAGTTGTTGACAATAGCATTAACGTGCTTTCCTCTAGAATTTACACATTAGATAATATTGTGTCGTCTGTTGTTGATATTGTGCATGATGAAGTGTCAGTATTATACCATGGTCAAAATCAATTACGGTCAATCATGCAGTTTGCATGGACACTTCAGACTCTGAAAATGGGTAAAGTTCCCTGGGGATACATGAACGTTTCCTCTTTATTTGCACCGTTTTAATTTGACAGACAAACAACGCTTGCTTTCAATGCGTGATGCTTCCTTTTCTATGCTACATATTGAAAGGTTGGAATCTTTACCTTTTTCTGTGGCAGAAGCCACTGCTGCTACGTGGCTTATCCACGGTTTAATAACACTGCCTTTTGCTTTATATAAGTTTTCAAATTGTATGAAATATGTGCCAATAGGTCGTTTTGAACCCTTAGGTAGCGGTTTTCTTCATGAGGTCTGGTCACTCCCATACACATACAGATGTTTCAAGGATGAACAGGAGGTTTATCTAACAGGGGATGAGTGTACTGAGACGCCAGATCATTCTTTAATGTGCAGACACATACAGTTACACGGTTCATGTAACAAGGACCGACCGAATATGGCTTGCGTTTTACAGGGCACGCCAGTTCCTGCTATCATCCCCACGTTTAAATTGTTAGAGAATGGTAGTTATTTAATGCTCAATAATGAAAACTGTTGTGGGTTAATTAAAGGTATAGCTTTCATAGTAACAGTAAGTGAGCGAGTTATTTGCTGCAGAAATGTTCTTTATCCTCCCACACGTGAACATAGGGAGTCTTCCATTTGGCCACAGATACCGACCTTGGGAGCAGAATTCAGCGGCATGGCTAGAATAAGAGCTCTTTTGTCCCAGAAAGAGGTGGCCTTGAGCTCGGCCCGTGAAACTTTCGTGCTTCACATTGCTAACACCCGTACGGAGGTTCAGGCTCTTTTAAATACTGATTTGCCTTTGCATTTCGGAGCCATGGTTCGTTCTATCTTTAACGCATCCTCCACAACGGGCCTAGCACATTTTTTTAAAGTTGTTAGCGGTGGTCTCGTGACTTCCTTTGAGAAGATTTTTGGAGTCATCCCTGCCTTCTTCCATTCTATTTTTTCATCCTTATTTGGAGGGTTCCCATTTTTACTTGCATTAGCGGCTGGCGCTTTGGTGGTTTTCTGCCTTTTTAAATATGGATGCCCTTCCTGTGCAAGACCACGCTCAACTGCTACTGACGCGGTTTCGCAACCGCATGCTTGATTATTATGGCACACTGCCGTTGGCGACTCTAAGCACGGCGTTTGGATTATCTTTTCGGTTCTCCTATTTCACCTGTGTCCAGCCTGTATTTCGCTGCCTGACCTGTGATTTCCTTTGGGCCATTGATTTGTGTCTCTGCGGACCGATTTCTTCTGACGTCGATTTTGATCAACTGATGAGTCCTATCATTGCTCACGAGTTGGTTTGTTCTGACGAAAGGATTATGGCCTTGGCGGTGGCACATGGACTAATGGGTCCCTGGGATGTGTTGTCGGCAGCGCAAAATTTCTTGGAACAAAGTTTTCTTGAAAACCCACCGAGCTGTCCTCTGATGGTTATAGAGGATCCGGTGCTGGGAGATCACGTATGTTCCTTTCATCTTTTAAATTGGATGGCTGAACTGTTTTCGGATGAGGACAGTGACTTCCTCCTGGAGGCTGTTGCAGCTTACTTTTCATATACAGTCTTATCATAAACACTGCCTCAAATTGACATGCTGATTGATAGCATTTCCTTGATTTTATTGACTTTTGGTCAAGACATTTTTTTTGCTTGCCTATTGGCTTGAGCCACATTATACTTGTGGGCTATTTTTTAGCATTAGTTTTTATAATTGAATTTTTATTCATGCTCGTTTATTGTTGGATTCTGCTCTCATGTGATGGCACTTCTGTTATCTTATTTAGTCCGTTCTCGGATCATGGGGGGGTGTTGTATAGCTCCTATATATCCTTATATCGTGTTAAGTTAGCATAGGTACATTTGAGATTTAAACGCCATTTTTCCTTTCTTGCAACTTCTGCACACGACCCTTAATTGTTGACTTAGCTTTCAACCTAGTGGTTTGCCGTGGTGTATGTGAGAATAATATGTTATTGCTCTGATATCAGTTTTGTTTAATAAACCATGTCTGCACGGAGAGTGCTGAAGTTTCAGGAGCAACACGATATGATATTGTTATGAGGTCTGATCTCCACGCCTTCATAGTCATAACACAAGTGCAGCCTTTGCCAACTTGGGCTTGAGGCGGGATTGATATTGCTTTGCACGAGAATTGTTAACACACTTGATGCGGTGCACATGCAGAGAGAGCTGGGGTATGCTGATGTGATTCCTTCATGCTAGGACACTAAGGTATGGGCCCGCCCTAAAACAACCCAAAGAGACCTTCTTAGCTAATAATATAATATATGTGTTAGGGAGGGTGAGATATAAGTGTTGTTAACTCTTATTCATTACAGCATGTTAACATGCTGTCACCATTCGCTTTTTATGTCTTAGTAACTATGCTGATAATTTTGCTACTGATAATAAGTATACTTGTATTATCTAAGATACTGCGCCTGAGAAGACGGCATTAGTAAATAAACATTTCAAATGCACATGTGTCTTCTTTACTCCATGTTCTGGTTTGTAATGATAATATAACGAAAGAGTGTTCATGAGTTCCACGTACCCTGAGGTACTGTAAGTTCATGTTCTGGTTTGTCTAAACATTGGAAGTTTGATATGTCCAATGAGACACTGTAGCTAGCTCGGTAAGGGGTGAGTTGGTTGCTAAGGTAAGTTTTGGGACACCCTAATTTGCCGAGGTTCCACTCCTCTGTGCACAGTTCTGTGTGAGTACAGAAACCCTGCAACAAGTGCATAGGGAGTGGAGAGTGCATAGGGAGTGGAGAGTGCATAGGGAGTGGAGAGTGCATAGGGAGTGGAGAGTGCATAGGGAGTGGAGAGTGCAGAGTGCATAGGGAGTGGAGAGTGCATAGGGAGTGGAGAGTGCAGAGTGCATAGGGAGTGGAGAGTGCAGAGTGCATAGGGAGTGGAGAGTGCAGAGTGCATAGGGAGTGGAGAGTGCAGAGTGCATAGGGAGTGGAGAGTGCATAGGGAGTGAAGAGTGCATAGGGAGGGGAGAGTGCATAGTGAGTGGAGAGTGCATAGGGAGTGCAGCTCGGGGGAGTGGAGAGTGCATAGGGAGTGGAGAGTGGAGAGTGCATAGGGAGTGCAGAGTGGGGAGTGGAGAGTGCATAGGGAGTGGAGAGTGCATAGGGAGTGCAGAGTGGAGAGTGCATAGGGAGTGGAGAGTGCATAGGGAGTGGAGAGTGCATAGGGAGTGGAGAGTGCATAGGGAGTGGAGAGTGCATAGGGAGTGGAGAGTGCATAGGGAGTGGAGAGTGCATAGGGAGTGCAGAGTGCATAGAGAGTGGAGAGTGGAGAGTGCATAGGGAGTGGAGAGTGCAGAGTGCATAGGGAGTGGAGAGTGCAGAGTGCATAGGGAGTGGAGAGTGCATAGGGAGTGGAGAGTGCATAGGGAGGGGAGAGTGCATAGTGAGTGGAGAGTGCATAGGGAGTGCAGCTCGAGGGAGTGGAGAGTGCATAGGGAGTGGAGAGTGGAGAGTGCATAGGGAGTGCAGAGTGGGGAGTGGAGAGTGCATAGGGAGTGGAGAGTGCATAGGGAGTGCAGAGTGGAGAGTGCATAGGGAGTGGAGAGTGCATAGGGAGTGGAGAGTGCATAGGGAGTGGAGAGTGCATAGGGAGCGGAGAGTGCATAGGGAGTGGAGAGTGTATAGGGAGTGGAGAGTGCATAGGGAGTGCAGCTCGAGGGAGTGGAGAGTGCATAGGGAGTGGAGAGTGGAGAGTGCATAGGGAGTGGAGAGTGGAGAGTGCATAGGGAGTGGAGAGTGCATAGGGAGTGCAGAGTGGGGAGTGGAGAGTGCATAGGGAGTGGAGAGTGCATAGTGCATAGGGAGTGGAGAGTGCATAGGGAGTGGAGAGTGCATAGGGAGTGGAGAGTGCATAGGGAGTGGAGAGTGCATAGGGAGTGGAGAGTGCATAGGGAGTGGAGAGTGCATAGGGAGTGCAGAGTGCATAGAGAGTGGAGAGTGGAGAGTACATAGGGAGTGCAGAGTGCATAGTGCATAGGGAGTGGAGAGTGCATAGGGAGTGGAGAGTGCATAGGGAGTGGAGAGTGCATAGGGAGTGGAGAGTGCATAGAGAGTGGAGAGTACATAGGGAGTGCAGAGTGCATAGAGAGTGCATAGGGAGTGGAGAGTGCATAGGGAGTGCAGAGTGCATAGGGAGTGCAGAGTGCATAGAGACTGGAGAGTGCATAGGGAGTGGAGAGTGGAGAGGGCATAGGGAGTGGAGAGTGCATAGGGAGTGCAGAGTGCATAGAGAGTGAAGAGTGGAGAGTACATAGGGAGTGCAGAGTGCATAGAGAGTGCAGAGTGGAGAGTGCATAGGGAGTGCAGAGTGCATAGAGAGTGCAGAGTGGAGAGTGCATAGGGAGTGGAGAGTGCAGAGTGCATAGGGAGTGGAGAGTGCATAGGGAGTGGAGAGTGCATAGGGAGTGGAGAGTGCATAGACAGTGCAGAGTGGAGAGTGCATAGGGAGTGCAGAGTGCATAGAGAGTGCAGAGTGAAGAGTGCATAGGGAGTTCAGAGTGCATGGAGAGTGCATAGGGAGTGGAGAGTGCAGAGTGCATAGGGAGTGGAGAGTGCATAGGGAGTGGAGAGTGCATAGGGAGTGGAGAGTGCATAGAGAGTGGAGAGTGCATAGGGAGTGGAGAGTGCATAGGGAGTGGAGAGTGAAGAGTGCATAGGGAGTGCAGAGTGCATAGGGAGTGGAGTGGAGAGTGGAGAGTGCATAGGGAGTGGAGAGTGCATAGGGAGTGGAGAGTGCATAGGGAGTGGAGAGTGCATAGGGAGTGGAGAGTGCATAGGGAGTGGAGAGTGCATAGGGAGTGGAGAGTGGAGAGTGCAGAGTGCATAGGGAGTGCAGAGTGCATAGGGAGTGGAGAGTGCATAGGGAGTGGAGAGTGCATAGGGAGTGGAGAGTGCATAGGGAGTGGAGAGTGCATAGGGAGTGGAGAGTGCATAGGGAGTGCAGCTCCAGGGAGTGGAGAGTGCATAGGGAGTGGAGAGTGGAGAGTGCATAGGGAGTGGGGAGTGGAGAGTGCATAGGGAGTGGAGAGTGCATAGGGAGTGCAGAGTGGAGAGTGCATAGGGAGTGCAGAGTGGAGAGTGCATAGGGAGTGGAGAGTGCATAGGGAGTGGAGCGTGCATAGGGAGTGGAGAGTGCATAGGGAGTGGAGAGTGCATAGGGAGTGGAGAGTGCATAGGGAGTGGAGAGTGCATAGGGAGTGGATCAGGGAGTGGAGAGTGCATAGGGAGTGCAGCTCGAGGGAGTGGAGAGTGCATAGGGAGTGGAGAGTGGAGAGTGCATAGGGAGTGGAGAGTGCATAGGGAGTGCAGAGTGGGGAGTGGAGAGTGCATAGGGAGTGGAGAGTGGAGAGTGCAGAGTGCATAGGGAGTGGAGAGTGGAGAGTGCAGAGTGCATAGGGAGTGGGGAGTGGGGAGTGGAGAGTGCAGAGTGCATAGGGAGTGGAGAGTGGAGAGTGCATAGGGAGTGGAGAGTGGAGAGTGCATAGGGAGTGGAGAGTGTATAGGGAGTGGAGAGTGCATAGGGAGTGGAGAGTGCATAGGGAGTGGAGAGTGCATAGGGAGTGGAGAGTGCATAGGGAGTGGAGAGTGGAGAGTGCGTAGGGAGTGCAGAGTGGATAGGGAGTGGAGAGTGGAGAGTGCATAGGGAGTGGAGAGTGCATAGGGAGTGGAGAGTGCATAGGGAGTGGAGAGTGCATAGGGAGTGGAGAGTGCATAGGGAGTGGAGAGTGCATAGGGAGTGGAGAGTGCATAGGGAGTGGAGAGTGCATAGGGAGTGCAGAGTGGAGAGTGCATAGGGAGTGCAGAGTGGATAGGGAGTGCAGAGTGGAGATTGCATAGGGAGTGCAGAGTGGATAGGGAGTGGAGAGTGGAGAGTGCGTAGGGAGTGGAGAGTGGATAGGGAGTGGAGAGTGCGTAGGGAGTGGAGAGTGGAGAGTGCATAGGGAGTGGAGAGTGGAGAGTGCGTAGGGAGTGCAGAGTGCATAGAGAGTGCAGAGTGGAGAGTGCATAGGGAGTGCAGAGTGCATGGAGAGTGCATAGGGAGTGGAGAGTGTATAGGGAGTGGAGAGTGCATAGGGAGTGGAGAGTGCATAGGGAGTGGAGAGTGCATAGGGAGTGGAGAGTGCATAGGGAGTGGAGAGTGGAGAGTGCGTAGGGAGTGCAGAGTGGATAGGGAGTGGAGAGTGGAGAGTGCATAGGGAGTGGAGAGTGGAGAGTGCATAGGGAGTGGAGAGTGCATAGGGAGTGGAGAGTGCATAGGGAGTGGAGAGTGCATAGGGAGTGGAGAGTGCATAGGGAGTGGAGAGTGCATAGGGAGTGGAGAGTGCATAGGGAGTGCAGAGTGGAGAGTGCATAGGGAGTGCAGAGTGGATAGGGAGTGCAGAGTGGAGATTGCATAGGGAGTGCAGAGTGGATAGGGAGTGGAGAGTGGAGAGTGCGTAGGGAGTGGAGAGTGGATAGGGAGTGGAGAGTGCGTAGGGAGTGGAGAGTGGAGAGTGCGTAGGGAGTGCAGAGTGGAGAGTGCATAGGGAGTGCAGAGTGCATAGAGAGTGCAGAGTGGAGAGTGCATAGGGAGTGCAGAGTGCATGGAGAGTGCATAGGGAGTGGAGAGTGCAGAGTGCATAGGGAGTGGAGAGTGCATAGGGAGTGGAGAGTGCATAGGGAGTGGAGAGTGCATAGACAGTGCAGAGTGGAGAGTGCATAGGGAGTGCAGAGTGCATAGAGAGTGCAGAGTGAAGAGTGCATAGGGAGTTCAGAGTGCATGGAGAGTGCATAGGGAGTGGAGAGTGCAGAGTGCATAGGGAGTGGAGAGTGCATAGGGAGTGGAGAGTGCATAGGGAGTGGAGAGTGCATAGAGAGTGGAGAGTGCATAGGGAGTGGAGAGTGCATAGGGAGTGGAGAGTGAAGAGTGCATAGGGAGTGCAGAGTGCATAGGGAGTGGAGTGGAGAGTGGAGAGTGCATAGGGAGTGGAGAGTGCATAGGGAGTGGAGAGTGCATAGGGAGTGGAGAGTGCATAGGGAGTGGAGAGTGCATAGGGAGTGGAGAGTGGAGAGTGCAGAGTGCATAGGGAGTGCAGAGTGCATAGGGAGTGGAGAGTGCATAGGGAGTGGAGAGTGCATAGGGAGTGGAGAGTGCATAGGGAGTGGAGAGTGCATAGGGAGTGGAGAGTGCATAGGGAGTGCAGCTCCAGGGAGTGGAGAGTGCATAGGGAGTGGAGAGTGGAGAGTGCATAGGGAGTGGGGAGTGGAGAGTGCATAGGGAGTGGAGAGTGCATAGGCAGTGCAGAGTGGAGAGTGCATAGGGAGTGCAGAGTGGAGAGTGCATAGGGAGTGGAGAGTGCATAGGGAGTGGAGCGTGCATAGGGAGTGGAGAGTGCATAGGGAGTGGAGAGTGCATAGGGAGTGGAGAGTGCATAGGGAGTGGAGAGTGCATAGGGAGTGGATCAGGGAGTGGAGAGTGCATAGGGAGTGCAGCTCGAGGGATTGGAGAGTGCATAGGGAGTGGAGAGTGGAGAGTGCATAGGGAGTGGAGAGTGCATAGGGAGTGCAGAGTGGGGAGTGGAGAGTGCATAGGGAGTGGAGAGTGGAGAGTGCAGAGTGCATAGGGAGTGGAGAGTGGAGAGTGCAGAGTGCATAGGGAGTGGGGAGTGGGGAGTGGAGAGTGCAGAGTGCATAGGGAGTGGAGAGTGGAGAGTGCATAGGGAGTGGAGAGTGGAGAGTGCATAGGGAGTGGAGAGTGCATAGGGAGTGGAGAGTGCATAGGGAGTGGAGAGTGCATAGGGAGTGGAGAGTGCATAGGGAGTGGAGAGTGCATAGGGAGTGGAGAGTGGAGAGTGCGTAGGGAGTGCAGAGTGGATAGGGAGTGGAGAGTGGAGAGTGCATAGGGAGTGGAGAGTGGAGAGTGCATAGGGAGTGGAGAGTGCATAGGGAGTGGAGAGTGCATAGGGAGTGGAGAGTGCATAGGGAGTGGAGAGTGCATAGGGAGTGGAGAGTGCATAGGGAGTGGAGAGTGCATAGGGAGTGGAGAGTGCATAGGGAGTGCAGAGTGGAGAGTGCATAGGGAGTGCAGAGTGGATAGGGAGTGCAGAGTGGAGATTGCATAGGGAGTGCAGAGTGGATAGGGAGTGGAGAGTGGAGAGTGCGTAGGGAGTGGAGAGTGGATAGGGAGTGGAGAGTGCGTAGGGAGTGGAGAGTGGAGAGTGCGTAGGGAGTGGAGAGTGGAGAGTGCGTAGGGAGTGCAGAGTGCATAGAGAGTGCAGAGTGGAGAGTGCATAGGGAGTGCAGAGTGCATGGAGAGTGCATAGGGAGTGGAGAGTGTATAGGGAGTGGAGAGTGCATAGGGAGTGGAGAGTGCATAGGGAGTGGAGAGTGCATAGGGAGTGGAGAGTGGAGAGTGCGTAGGGAGTGCAGAGTGGATAGGGAGTGGAGAGTGGAGAGTGCATAGGGAGTGGAGAGTGGAGAGTGCATAGGGAGTGTGTTAGACGGGGACCCAGAGGGTCGGCCGGGGACTGAGGGAGAGATCCCCGAGGGGGACCGCCTCCGGCGATCGTACAGACAAGTTACCTCCCTCCCCACAAACAGGCACCACACCAAGTCGAGTTCAATACTTTATATAAGGTTCGTAAGGCAAGGATATCAGCGATACAGGATATCTCGGACCCGGGGGTCCTCTCACTTCTAGTCTTTGTAGGGAAAGGGGGTAGCGGGACAGTCTTGGTACCGGATCGGTACAGGTAGTGGTAAGAGGCGAGCTCACAATCCTCGAGCTGGAGTGTCTGTGGATCGGGCCGCGGCAGCGCCAGCAGGCCAAGATGATAGTCTCACAAGGCAGAGGGCCGCGGCAGCGCCAGCAGGCCGAGTCGATGGTTTCACGAGGCAGAGGGCCGCGGCAGCGCCAGCAGGCCAAGACGATGGTTTCACGAGGCAGAGGGCCGCGGCAGCGCCAGCAGGCCAAGACGATGGCTTCACGAGGCAGAGGGCCGCGGCAGCGCCAGCAGGCCAAGACGATGGTTTCACGAGGCAGAGGGCCGCGGCAGCGCCAGCAGGCCAGTCACAGATGAGTTCTTCTCGGGTCTCTCGACTCCAGGATACAACTGGCTTCCTGGTCTGGCCCTGCCCCAGTTATAGGTCTGGTCCCCTTTGATGTCCGGACCCTCGCGCCTGGGGGGCCGGGAGGTCCGGGATGAGGGAGTCCAGACACCCAGCAGGGGGGTGGAGCCAGCGCCCAGGGCGGCCTGGGGTGATCGACACCTGGCGGAGGAGAGCCGTTGACGATTCCTTCTCCCATTGACTCGCCAAGTGGTCACTCTGCCTCCTGGGGGGAGGTTGGTGCCTCGATGTCGGGCCCGGCCGGGCCCAGGGTGAGGGTCGAGTTGAGGCCATGCGGCCTCGTGCTGCAGTGCCCCAAGATGGCGGCTGGGCCGAGGCCGTGGTGTGGATGGTGACCCGGGCCAGCTGGGTCCGGAGCTGGTGTCTTGTGGGTGAGGGATTGCAGGGTACTTCGGGTGGTCGTCGGGGACTCTGGCTGGGGATGCAGGGGGAGCCAGGGTCCAGGTCCCATTGCGGGGAGGGGGGCAGCCCGACCATGCGGCCTGTCCAACATGCGTCCCCCCCAGCTGAAGGCGGGGAGAGTCAGCCATCTTCCTGGGACTCTCCTCGCTGAGGCGGAAAAAGCGTGACAGGCCGTCGGCGTTGGCGTGGTCCTGGCCTGGACGATGTTCTACCGTGAAGTCCATCCCCTGCAGGGAGATGGACCAGCGCAACAGCTTCGGGTTCTCCCCCCGCATTTGCATCAGCCATTGCAGGGGTCGGTGGTCTGTTTGCACCCGGAAGTGGGTGCCGAAGAGGTAGGGCCGGAGCTTCTTGAGTGCCCAGACTACGGCGAAGGCCTCCCTCTCAATGGTGCTCCAGCGCTGTTCTCGGGGCAGCAGGCGTCTGCTGATGTAGGCCACTGGTTGGTCGACCCCTTCGGCGTTGAGTTGGGAGAGGACGGCCCCCACACCATGATCGGAGGCGTCCGTCTGCACAATGAATTCCCGGCTGTAGTCGGGAGCCTGGAGCACGGGGGCCGTGCACATGGCGGCCTTCAGTCTCTCGAAGGCCGATTGGCAGTCCGGGGTCCAGTTGACGGTTTTGGGGCCCTTCTTGGAGGTGAGCTCTGTGAGGGGCCCCATGATGCTGCCATAGTCCTTCACGAACCGCCGGTAGTATCCGGTGAGCCCCAGGAAGGCCCGGACCTCCGTTTGGGTCGTAGGGGGTCGCCAGGCCTGGATGGCAGCAATCTTGAGTTGGAGAGGGGCCACCAGCCCGCTTCCCACTTGGTGTCCCAGGTAGGTCACGGACCCTTGGCCAACCTGGCACTTGCTGGCCTTGATGGTGAGCCCGGCTTGCTGGAGGGCGTGTAGAACCTCCCGCAGGTGGCGGAGGTGGTCGGTCCACTGGTGGCTGTACACAGCAATGTCGTCCAGGTAGGCGGCGCTGAAGTCTTCCAGGCCCGCCAGTACCTGGTTTACCAGCCGTTGGAACGTTGCCGGGGCGTTTTTCATGCCGAAGGGCATTACTTTAAAGTGGTAGTGCCCGTCCGGGGTAGAGAAGGCGGAACGTTCTTGGGCCCTAGGGGTGAGGGCGATCTGCCAGTAGCCCGCTGTTAGGTCGAAGATGCTCAGGTAGCGGGCGGCCCCCATCCGGTCAATTAGCTCATCTGCCCGGGGGATGGGATGAGCGTCGGTCCTGGTAACTGCATTCAGCCCCCGATAGTCCACGCAGAACCGGAGCTCAGGGGCAACGCCCGGGGCGGCGGCTTTGGGAACCAGGACGACTGGGCTCGCCCAGGGGCTGGCTGAGGGTTCGATCACTCCCAGGGTCAGCATTTTGGACACCTCGGTCTGGATGCAGTTGCGCACCCGATCGGGTACGCGGTACGCCCGGTGTCGAATAGGAGGGCTGTCCCCGGTGTCCACATCGTGAAGGCACCAGGGGGTGACTCCGGGGGTGAGGGAGAACAGGGAGGCGAACCGCCTCAGGAGCGTTTGGCAGTCTTGGCGTTGCTCCGGGGACAGGGCCTCGGAGAGCTGGACCCCTTCCACTGAGCCATCCCGTTCGAGGACCCTCAGTAAGTCCGGAAGGGGTTCGGAGTCTTCTTCTGTCCCATTATCGGTAGCCATCAGGAGGCTGAGTTCGGATCGCACAAAATGGGGTTTGAGCCTGTTGGCATGGAGGACCCGTAGGGGGTTCCGGGCAGTCTCCATGTCGATTAAATAGGTGACGGGCCCCTTGCGTTCGATCACCTTGAAGGGCCCGGACCATCTGTCTTGGAGTGCACAGGGTTCAACCGGGGACATCACCCAGACCTGTTGTCCTGGTTCGAACTCAATGGAGGACGTGTGCTGATCGTACCACCTCTTCATGTCCTCCTGACTGGCCTCGAGATTGGCTTTGGCGGTGTCTCGGAACCGCCGGGTCTGGTTGCGGAGAGCCAGGAGGTACCTGTAGATGTCCGGGGGAGTTTTCTGGGGGGGCTGCTCCCAACCTTCCTTGACTAGGCTGAGGGGGCCCCGGACGGGGTGCCCGTACAGGAGTTCAAATGGGCTGAAACCGAGGGATTTCTGCGGGACCTCCCGATAGGCAAACAGGAGGCATGGAAGTAGCACGTCCCACTGGCGTCGAAGGGGTTCTTCTAGGCCCATAATCATTCCTTTGAGGGTGCGGTTGAACCTCTCAACCAGTCCGTTTCCTTGCGGGTGATAGGGGGTCGTGAATTTGTAGGTGACCCCGCATTGTTGCCAGAGAGACTTCATATATTTGGAGATAAAGTTCGTGCCCCTGTCACTGACGACCTCCCGGGGGAACCCCACCCGGGAGAAGATCCCCATCAGAGCTCGGCCCACCACGGGGGCCGTCACAGTCCGAAGAGGGATGGCCTCGGGGTAGCGGGTGGCGTGGTCTACTAGGACCAGGATGAACCGGTGTCCTTGGGCTGTTCGAGGGTCGAGGGGCCCCACAATGTCTATTCCCACTCGTTCAAACGGGGTGGTGACGACCGGAAAGGGTTGTAAAGGTGCTTTGATTTTTCGGCCACTTTTTCCGCTGGCCTGGCAGGTGGGGCAGGCCTTGCAGTGGTTGGTGACATCCTTTCGCATTTGGGGCCAGAAAAAAATGGGTCACCAGGCGGTCGTAGGTTTTATCCTGTCCCAGGTGTCCGGCAAGGGGGACATCGTGGGCTAAGTTCAGGAGGAAGTCTCGGAAGCGAAGGGGCACCACCAGCACCCGACTGGCTCCTAGTTCTGCAATTTTCTGCTCGCTGTAGAGCAGGTCTTGGTCCCAGTAGATCCAGTGGGCCCCCGAGGTATCCCCTGTGCTCTGGGCCAGGGCTTGCTGCCGGAGTCCTTCGAGAGAGGGACATGTTTTCTGTTCGGCCCGGAATTGTTCCTGAGTGGGGCCTCCCTCCTGACGCCATTGTGCCAGGTCAGGGACGTCCCGAAGCTGGTCGGATCCTTCTTCTGTTTGGGTCGAGGGACTGGCTTCTGGGGCGGCCTCCTCTGGGATGAGCGCGGGAGGAGGTTCCGGCCACTCGGGCTCTTCTAGACTGGGGACCGCGCGGGCGGTCATGGACCGGGTCGTGACGCAGACCCATTCGGGGAGGCCGAGCATCCCCAGGTGTTCCCTCCGTTCGACAGCTGCCCAGGGAGAGCTTTCGAGGTCGTTTCCTAGGAGGCAATCCACGGGGGCATCATCGCGGACAGTCACCTTTAACATCCCCGTTACTCCCCCCCACTCGAAGGGGACGCAGGCCATGTGGCACAGGCTTTCGGAATTGTCTGCTGAGCGGACAGGGCAGAGAATGTTCGGCAGGATTTGGTCTGGAGTGACGAGATGGCGTCGGACCGCCGTTACACTGGCCCCGGTGTCGCGGAGGGCTCCCGCCCGGCGGCCATTAATGTTGACCCATTGACTGTACTTCTGCGTGTTGGCGGGAAGGGGGGGCCCGCGGAATCATCTCTCTCTCCCCTAAGCAGGCCAGTGCCATGGCGGCGGGAGCCCATTCAGAGGGGTCGGTCTCGTACTCTTCTTGGTCTTCCGGGACTAGTTCTTCCCCTAGGGCGGCCGCTGCGACCTGGCGGGGGGTAGTGTTCGGATTCTTTGGGCAGTTGGGATCACTGGCGTAGTGGCCGGGTCGCAGGCATCTGTGGCACATAACGTGGGCCCGAAAACCGGCCCGGATGGCAGGGCTTCCTCGGCCGACCGGGGTCGAGGGGCTCCTGGGGGGTGACGAGGGGCCGGGGTCTCTCCCCCGACTCTGGCCTCCTCCTCCTCCTCGGGGGCGATGGGGCCCTGGGTACGGTCTGGATGATTCGCTGGGTCCGTTCCGGCCAACTCGGGTGCTTTCCCACCGGTCGGCTTCGGCGGCGAGTTGTCGAGGTTCGGTTAGCTTACTGTCCAAGAGGTGTTGGCGGAGCTCCACGAAGCAGTTGTTCGACAGGTGTTCCCATACGATAAGGTCAAAGAGTTGTTCGTAGGTGGTCACTTTGTTGCCCTTGATCCACCCCTCGAAGGCTCGGCTAAAGAAGTTCACGTACTCCACCCAGGTTGTACCCGGAATCCGTTTGCAGTCGCGGAACCGTTGGCGGTACATCTCGGGTGTGAGCCCGTATCGAGTGAGGAGGGCGGCCTTCATGTGGTCGTAGGATGTCATCAGCTGGTCCGGGAGTTGCAGCAGGGCGTCCCGCCCTTCGTTGACAAACCTCCCCCATAATCCGGCTCCCCAGTCGCTTCGGGGAATCCGGTGGGAGGTCATTGCCACTTCATAGGCTTTAAACCACTGCTGTATATCATCGTTCTTGTGGTATTCCCAGATGACATCTTTGGGGATGTGAACCTTGGGCTCGGTGGAGGCAGGCAGGGTCGGTCGTTCGGGGAGCCCGAGGTCTTTATTCTGTTTCTGGATCTCCAGTTCTTTGAGATTGCGCTCATGTTCGTACGCTAGTTTCTTTTCCTCTAGCTCTCTCTGTTTTTGCTTCTCTTCTCGCTCCTCTCGGAGTCGTAAGTGTTCCAGAGTTATTTTTTGTTCCGCCAGCTTGAGTTCCCCATCCAAGCGAAGTCGGGCTAGTTCTAACTCGTGGAGTCTGCTTTTTTCTCTTTCTCGGATCTCTTCCAGGGAGAGACCCGCTCTTCTTTCTTCGGTTGTTTGTGTTCGGGGTACGGCCGTACCCGTTTCCGCCCAAGCTTCTAGGGCTCGTTTGAAGTCTTCCTTCGTGCTCAGACCTGTGGTTGGGAGACCAAGCTCTATGCAATATTGCTTCAGTTCTCGGTGGTTGTAGTCTTCCAATTTTTCCATCTGGAATTTCTCCGTTGTTCCGCTCTCTGTTGTCATGGTGGTCGTGTGCCGTGGGTCGAGTGACTTTCTGTACGATTATGCGTAGGTTCGGATCCCACCGCTGCCACCAATGTTAGACGGGGACCCAGAGGGTCGGCCGGGGACTGAGGGAGAGATCCCCGAGGGGGACCGCCTCCGGCGATCGTACAGACAAGTTACCTCCCTCCCCACAAACAGGCACCACACCAAGTCGAGTTCAATACTTTATATAAGGTTCGTAAGGCAAGGATATCAGCGATACAGGATATCTCGGACCCGGGGGTCCTCTCACTTCTAGTCTTTGTAGGGAAAGGGGGTAGCGGGACAGTCTTGGTACCGGATCGGTACAGGTAGTGGTAAGAGGCGAGCTCACAATCCTCGAGCTGGAGTGTCTGTGGATCGGGCCGCGGCAGCGCCAGCAGGCCAAGATGATAGTCTCACAAGGCAGAGGGCCGCGGCAGCGCCAGCAGGCCGAGTCGATGGTTTCACGAGGCAGAGGGCCGCGGCAGCGCCAGCAGGCCAAGACGATGGTTTCACGAGGCAGAGGGCCGCGGCAGCGCCAGCAGGCCAAGACGATGGCTTCACGAGGCAGAGGGCCGCGGCAGCGCCAGCAGGCCAAGACGATGGTTTCACGAGGCAGAGGGCCGCGGCAGCGCCAGCAGGCCAGTCACAGATGAGTTCTTCTCGGGTCTCTCGACTCCAGGATACAACTGGCTTCCTGGTCTGGCCCTGCCCCAGTTATAGGTCTGGTCCCCTTTGATGTCCGGACCCTCGCGCCTGGGGGTCCGGGAGGTCCGGGATGAGGGAGTCCAGACACCCAGCCGGGGGGTGGAGCCAGCGCCCAGGGCGGCCTGGGGTGATCGACACCTGGCGGAGGAGAGCCGTTGACGATTCCTTCTCCCATTGACTCGCCAAGTGGTCACTCTGCCTCCTGGGGGGAGGTTGGTGCCTCGATGTCGGGCCCGGCCGGGCCCAGGGTGAGGGTCGAGTTGAGGCCATGCGGCCTCGTGCTGCAGTGCCCCAAGATGGCGGCTGGGCCGAGGCCGTGGTGTGGATGGTGACCCGGGCCAGCTGGGTCCGGAGCTGGTGTCTTGTGGGTGAGGGATTGCAGGGTACTTCGGGTGGTCGTCGGGGACTCTGGCTGGGGATGCAGGGGGAGCCAGGGTCCAGGTCCCATTGCGGGGAGGGGGGCAGCCCGACCATGCGGCCTGTCCAACAGAGTGGAGAGTGCATAGGGAGTGGAGAGTGCATAGGGAGTGGAGAGTGCATAGGGAGTGGAGAGTGCATAGGGAGTGGAGAGTGCATAGGGAGTGGAGAGTGCATAGGGAGTGGAGAGTGCATAGGGAGTGCAGAGTGGAGAGTGCATAGGGAGTGCAGAGTGGATAGGGAGTGCAGAGTGGAGATTGCATAGGGAGTGCAGAGTGGATAGGGAGTGGAGAGTGGAGAGTGCGTAGGGAGTGGAGAGTGGATAGGGAGTGGAGAGTGCATAGGGAGTGGAGAGTGGAGAGTGCGTAGGGAGTGCAGAGTGGAGAGTGCATAGGGAGTGCAGAGTGCATAGAGAGTGCAGAGTGGAGAGTGCATAGGGAGTGCAGAGTGCATGGAGAGTGCATAGGGAGTGGAGAGTGCAGAGTGCATAGGGAGTGGAGAGTGCATAGGGAGTGGAGAGTGCATAGGGAGTGGAGAGTGCATAGACAGTGCAGAGTGGAGAGTGCATAGGGAGTGCAGAGTGCATAGAGAGTGCAGAGTGAAGAGTGCATAGGGAGTTCAGAGTGCATGGAGAGTGCATAGGGAGTGGAGAGTGCAGAGTGCATAGGGAGTGGAGAGTGCATAGGGAGTGGAGAGTGCATAGGGAGTGGAGAGTGCATAGAGAGTGGAGAGTGCATAGGGAGTGGAGAGTGCATAGGGAGTGGAGAGTGAAGAGTGCATAGGGAGTGGAGTGGAGAGTGGAGAGTGCATAGGGAGTGGAGAGTGCATAGGGAGTGGAGAGTGCATAGGGAGTGGAGAGTGCATAGGGAGTGGAGAGTGGAGAGTGCAGAGTGCATAGGGAGTGCAGAGTGCATAGGGAGTGGAGAGTGCATAGGGAGTGGAGAGTGCATAGGGAGTGGAGAGTGCATAGGGAGTGGAGAGTGCATAGGGAGTGGAGAGTGCATAGGGAGTGCAGCTCCAGGGAGTGGAGAGTGCATAGGGAGTGGAGAGTGGAGAGTGCATAGGGAGTGGGGAGTGGAGAGTGCATAGGGAGTGGAGAGTGCATAGGCAGTGCAGAGTGGAGAGTGCATAGGGAGTGCAGAGTGGAGAGTGCATAGGGAGTGGAGAGTGCATAGGGAGTGGAGCGTGCATAGGGAGTGGAGAGTGCATAGGGAGTGGAGAGTGCATAGGGAGTGGAGAGTGCATAGGGAGTGGAGAGTGCATAGGGAGTGGATCAGGGAGTGGAGAGTGCATAGGGAGTGCAGCTCGAGGGAGTGGAGAGTGCATAGGGAGTGGAGAGTGGAGAGTGCATCGGGAGTGGAGAGTGCATAGGGAGTGCAGAGTGGGGAGTGGAGAGTGCATAGGGAGTGGAGAGTGGAGAGTGCAGAGTGCATAGGGAGTGGAGAGTGGAGAGTGCAGAGTGCATAGGGAGTGGGGAGTGGGGAGTGGAGAGTGCAGAGTGCATAGGGAGTGGAGAGTGGAGAGTGCATAGGGAGTGGAGAGTGTATAGGGAGTGGAGAGTGCATAGGGAGTGGAGAGTGCATAGGGAGTGGAGAGTGCATAGGGAGTGGAGAGTGCATAGGGAGTGGAGAGTGGAGAGTGCGTAGGGAGTGCAGAGTGGATAGGGAGTGGAGAGTGGAGAGTGCATAGGGAGTGCAGAGTGCATGGAGAGTGCATAGGGAGTGGGGAGTGCATAGGGAGTGGAGAGTGCATAGGGAATGGAGAGTGCATAGGGAGTGGAGAGTGCATAGGGAGTGGAGAGTGCATAGGGAGTGGAGAGTGCATAGGGAGTGCAGAGTGCATAGGGAGTGCAGAGTGGAGAGTGCATAGGGAGTGCAGAGTGCATGGAGAGTGCATAGGGAGTGGAGAGTGCAGAGTGCATAGGGAGTGGAGAGTGCATAGGGAGTGGAGAGTGCATAGGGAGTGGAGAGTGCATAGACAGTGCAGAGTGGAGAGTGCATAGGGAGTGCAGAGTGCATAGAGAGTGCAGAGTGAAGAGTGCATAGGGAGTTCAGAGTGCATGGAGAGTGCATAGGGAGTGGAGAGTGCAGAGTGCATAGGGAGTGGAGAGTGCATAGGGAGTGGAGAGTGCATAGGGAGTGGAGAGTGCATAGAGAGTGGAGAGTGCATAGGGAGTGGAGAGTGCATAGGGAGTGGAGAGTGAAGAGTGCATAGGGAGTGCAGAGTGCATAGGGAGTGGAGTGGAGAGTGGAGAGTGCATAGGGAGTGGAGAGTGCATAGGGAGTGGAGAGTGCATAAGGAGTGGAGAGTGCATAGGGAGTGGAGAGTGCATAGGGAGTGGAGAGTGCATAGGGAGTGGAGAGTGGAGAGTGCAGAGTGCATAGGGAGTGCAGAGTGCATAGGGAGTGGAGAGTGCATAGGGAGTGGAGAGTGCATAGGGAGTGGAGAGTGCATAGGGAGTGGAGAGTGCATAGGGAGTGCAGCTCCAGGGAGTGGAGAGTGCATAGGGAGTGGAGAGTGGAGAGTGCATAGGGAGTGGGGAGTGGAGAGTGCATAGGGACTGGAGAGTGCATAGGCAGTGCAGAGTGGAGAGTGCATAGGGAGTGCAGAGTGGAGAGTGCATAGGGAGTGGAGAGTGCATAGGGAGTGGAGCGTGCATAGGGAGTGGAGAGTGCATAGGGAGTGGAGAGTGCATAGGGAGTGGAGAGTGCATAGGGAGTGGAGAGTGCATAGGGAGTGGATCAGGGAGTGGAGAGTGCATAGGGAGTGCAGCTCGAGGGAGTGGAGAGTGCATAGGGAGTGGAGAGTGGAGAGTGCATAGGGAGTGGAGAGTGCATAGGGAGTGCAGAGTGGGGAGTGGAGAGTGCATAGGGAGTGGAGAGTGGAGAGTGCAGAGTGCATAGGGAGTGGAGAGTGGAGAGTGCAGAGTGCATAGGGAGTGGGGAGTGGGGAGTGGAGAGTGCAGAGTGCATAGGGAGTGGAGAGTGGAGAGTGCATAGGGAGTGGAGAGTGGAGAGTGCATAGGGAGTGGAGAGTGTATAGGGAGTGGAGAGTGCATAGGGAGTGGAGAGTGCATAGGGAGTGGAGAGTGCATAGGGAGTGGAGAGTGCATAGGGAGTGGAGAGTGGAGAGTGCGTAGGGAGTGCAGAGTGGATAGGGAGTGGAGAGTGGAGAGTGCATAGGGAGTGGAGAGTGGAGAGTGCATAGGGAGTGGAGAGTGCATAGGGAGTGGAGAGTGCATAGGGAGTGGAGAGTGCATAGGGAGTGGAGAGTGCATAGGGAGTGGAGAGTGCATAGGGAGTGGAGAGTGCATAGGGAGTGCAGAGTGGAGAGTGCATAGGGAGTGCAGAGTGGATAGGGAGTGCAGAGTGGAGATTGCATAGGGAGTGCAGAGTGGATAGGGAGTGGAGAGTGGAGAGTGCGTAGGGAGTGGAGAGTGGATAGGGAGTGGAGAGTGCGTAGGGAGTGGAGAGTGGAGAGTGCGTAGGGAGTGGAGAGTGGAGAGTGCGTAGGGAGTGCAGAGTGCATAGAGAGTGCAGAGTGGAGAGTGCATAGGGAGTGGAGAGTGGAGAGTGCATAGGGAGTGGAGAGTGTATAGGGAGTGGAGAGTGCATAGGGAGTGGAGAGTGCATAGGGAGTGGAGAGTGCATAGGGAGTGGAGAGTGCATAGGGAGTGGAGAGTGGAGAGTGCGTAGGGAGTGCAGAGTGGATAGGGAGTGGAGAGTGGAGAGTGCATAGGGAGTGGAGAGTGCATAGGGAGTGGAGAGTGCATAGGGAGTGGAGAGTGCATAGGGAGTGGAGAGTGCATAGGGAGTGGAGAGTGCATAGGGAGTGGAGAGTGCATAGGGAGTGGAGAGTGCATAGGGAGTGCAGAGTGGAGAGTGCATAGGGAGTGCAGAGTGGATAGGGAGTGCAGAGTGGAGATTGCATAGGGAGTGCAGAGTGGATAGGGAGTGGAGAGTGGAGAGTGCGTAGGGAGTGGAGAGTGGATAGGGAGTGGAGAGTGCGTAGGGAGTGGAGAGTGGAGAGTGCATAGGGAGTGGAGAGTGGAGAGTGCGTAGGGAGTGCAGAGTGCATAGAGAGTGCAGAGTGGAGAGTGCATAGGGAGTGCAGAGTGCATGGAGAGTGCATAGGGAGTGGAGAGTGTATAGGGAGTGGAGAGTGCATAGGGAGTGGAGAGTGCATAGGGAGTGGAGAGTGCATAGGGAGTGGAGAGTGCATAGGGAGTGGAGAGTGGAGAGTGCGTAGGGAGTGCAGAGTGGATAGGGAGTGGAGAGTGGAGAGTGCATAGGGAGTGGAGAGTGGAGAGTGCATAGGGAGTGGAGAGTGCATAGGGAGTGGAGAGTGCATAGGGAGTGGAGAGTGCATAGGGAGTGGAGAGTGCATAGGGAGTGGAGAGTGCATAGGGAGTGGAGAGTGCATAGGGAGTGCAGAGTGGAGAGTGCATAGGGAGTGCAGAGTGGATAGGGAGTGCAGAGTGGAGATTGCATAGGGAGTGCAGAGTGGATAGGGAGTGGAGAGTGGAGAGTGCGTAGGGAGTGGAGAGTGGATAGGGAGTGGAGAGTGCGTAGGGAGTGGAGAGTGGAGAGTGCGTAGGGAGTGCAGAGTGGAGAGTGCATAGGGAGTGCAGAGTGCATAGAGAGTGCAGAGTGGAGAGTGCATAGGGAGTGCAGAGTGCATGGAGAGTGCATAGGGAGTGGAGAGTGCAGAGTGCATAGGGAGTGGAGAGTGCATAGGGAGTGGAGAGTGCATAGGGAGTGGAGAGTGCATAGACAGTGCAGAGTGGAGAGTGCATAGGGAGTGCAGAGTGCATAGAGAGTGCAGAGTGAAGAGTGCATAGGGAGTTCAGAGTGCATGGAGAGTGCATAGGGAGTGGAGAGTGCAGAGTGCATAGGGAGTGGAGAGTGCATAGGGAGTGGAGAGTGCATAGGGAGTGGAGAGTGCATAGAGAGTGGAGAGTGCATAGGGAGTGGAGAGTGCATAGGGAGTGGAGAGTGAAGAGTGCATAGGGAGTGCAGAGTGCATAGGGAGTGGAGTGGAGAGTGGAGAGTGCATAGGGAGTGGAGAGTGCATAGGGAGTGGAGAGTGCATAGGGAGTGGAGAGTGCATAGGGAGTGGAGAGTGCATAGGGAGTGGAGAGTGGAGAGTGCAGAGTGCATAGGGAGTGCAGAGTGCATAGGGAGTGGAGAGTGCATAGGGAGTGGAGAGTGCATAGGGAGTGGAGAGTGCATAGGGAGTGGAGAGTGCATAGGGAGTGGAGAGTGCATAGGGAGTGCAGCTCCAGGGAGTGGAGAGTGCATAGGGAGTGGAGAGTGGAGAGTGCATAGGGAGTGGGGAGTGGAGAGTGCATAGGGAGTGGAGAGTGCATAGGCAGTGCAGAGTGGAGAGTGCATAGGGAGTGCAGAGTGGAGAGTGCATAGGGAGTGGAGAGTGCATAGGGAGTGGAGCGTGCATAGGGAGTGGAGAGTGCATAGGGAGTGGAGAGTGCATAGGGAGTGGAGAGTGCATAGGGAGTGGAGAGTGCATAGGGAGTGGATCAGGGAGTGGAGAGTGCATAGGGAGTGCAGCTCGAGGGATTGGAGAGTGCATAGGGAGTGGAGAGTGGAGAGTGCATAGGGAGTGGAGAGTGCATAGGGAGTGCAGAGTGGGGAGTGGAGAGTGCATAGGGAGTGGAGAGTGGAGAGTGCAGAGTGCATAGGGAGTGGAGAGTGGAGAGTGCAGAGTGCATAGGGAGTGGGGAGTGGGGAGTGGAGAGTGCAGAGTGCATAGGGAGTGGAGAGTGGAGAGTGCATAGGGAGTGGAGAGTGGAGAGTGCATAGGGAGTGGAGAGTGCATAGGGAGTGGAGAGTGCATAGGGAGTGGAGAGTGCATAGGGAGTGGAGAGTGCATAGGGAGTGGAGAGTGCATAGGGAGTGGAGAGTGGAGAGTGCGTAGGGAGTGCAGAGTGGATAGGGAGTGGAGAGTGGAGAGTGCATAGGGAGTGGAGAGTGGAGAGTGCATAGGGAGTGGAGAGTGCATAGGGAGTGGAGAGTGCATAGGGAGTGGAGAGTGCATAGGGAGTGGAGAGTGCATAGGGAGTGGAGAGTGCATAGGGAGTGGAGAGTGCATAGGGAGTGGAGAGTGCATAGGGAGTGCAGAGTGGAGAGTGCATAGGGAGTGCAGAGTGGATAGGGAGTGCAGAGTGGAGATTGCATAGGGAGTGCAGAGTGGATAGGGAGTGGAGAGTGGAGAGTGCGTAGGGAGTGGAGAGTGGATAGGGAGTGGAGAGTGCGTAGGGAGTGGAGAGTGGAGAGTGCGTAGGGAGTGGAGAGTGGAGAGTGCGTAGGGAGTGCAGAGTGCATAGAGAGTGCAGAGTGGAGAGTGCATAGGGAGTGCAGAGTGCATGGAGAGTGCATAGGGAGTGGAGAGTGTATAGGGAGTGGAGAGTGCATAGGGAGTGGAGAGTGCATAGGGAGTGGAGAGTGCATAGGGAGTGGAGAGTGGAGAGTGCGTAGGGAGTGCAGAGTGGATAGGGAGTGGAGAGTGGAGAGTGCATAGGGAGTGGAGAGTGGAGAGTGCATAGGGAGTGTGTTAGACGGGGACCCAGAGGGTCGGCCGGGGACTGAGGGAGAGATCCCCGAGGGGGACCGCCTCCGGCGATCGTACAGACAAGTTACCTCCCTCCCCACAAACAGGCACCACACCAAGTCGAGTTCAATACTTTATATAAGGTTCGTAAGGCAAGGATATCAGCGATACAGGATATCTCGGACCCGGGGGTCCTCTCACTTCTAGTCTTTGTAGGGAAAGGGGGTAGCGGGACAGTCTTGGTACCGGATCGGTACAGGTAGTGGTAAGAGGCGAGCTCACAATCCTCGAGCTGGAGTGTCTGTGGATCGGGCCGCGGCAGCGCCAGCAGGCCAAGATGATAGTCTCACAAGGCAGAGGGCCGCGGCAGCGCCAGCAGGCCGAGTCGATGGTTTCACGAGGCAGAGGGCCGCGGCAGCGCCAGCAGGCCAAGACGATGGTTTCACGAGGCAGAGGGCCGCGGCAGCGCCAGCAGGCCAAGACGATGGCTTCACGAGGCAGAGGGCCGCGGCAGCGCCAGCAGGCCAAGACGATGGTTTCACGAGGCAGAGGGCCGCGGCAGCGCCAGCAGGCCAGTCACAGATGAGTTCTTCTCGGGTCTCTCGACTCCAGGATACAACTGGCTTCCTGGTCTGGCCCTGCCCCAGTTATAGGTCTGGTCCCCTTTGATGTCCGGACCCTCGCGCCTGGGGGGCCGGGAGGTCCGGGATGAGGGAGTCCAGACACCCAGCAGGGGGGTGGAGCCAGCGCCCAGGGCGGCCTGGGGTGATCGACACCTGGCGGAGGAGAGCCGTTGACGATTCCTTCTCCCATTGACTCGCCAAGTGGTCACTCTGCCTCCTGGGGGGAGGTTGGTGCCTCGATGTCGGGCCCGGCCGGGCCCAGGGTGAGGGTCGAGTTGAGGCCATGCGGCCTCGTGCTGCAGTGCCCCAAGATGGCGGCTGGGCCGAGGCCGTGGTGTGGATGGTGACCCGGGCCAGCTGGGTCCGGAGCTGGTGTCTTGTGGGTGAGGGATTGCAGGGTACTTCGGGTGGTCGTCGGGGACTCTGGCTGGGGATGCAGGGGGAGCCAGGGTCCAGGTCCCATTGCGGGGAGGGGGGCAGCCCGACCATGCGGCCTGTCCAACATGCGTCCCCCCCAGCTGAAGGCGGGGAGAGTCAGCCATCTTCCTGGGACTCTCCTCGCTGAGGCGGAAAAAGCGTGACAGGCCGTCGGCGTTGGCGTGGTCCTGGCCTGGACGATGTTCTACCGTGAAGTCCATCCCCTGCAGGGAGATGGACCAGCGCAACAGCTTCGGGTTCTCCCCCCGCATTTGCATCAGCCATTGCAGGGGTCGGTGGTCTGTTTGCACCCGGAAGTGGGTGCCGAAGAGGTAGGGCCGGAGCTTCTTGAGTGCCCAGACTACGGCGAAGGCCTCCCTCTCAATGGTGCTCCAGCGCTGTTCTCGGGGCAGCAGGCGTCTGCTGATGTAGGCCACTGGTTGGTCGACCCCTTCGGCGTTGAGTTGGGAGAGGACGGCCCCCACACCATGATCGGAGGCGTCCGTCTGCACAATGAATTCCCGGCTGTAGTCGGGAGCCTGGAGCACGGGGGCCGTGCACATGGCGGCCTTCAGTCTCTCGAAGGCCGATTGGCAGTCCGGGGTCCAGTTGACGGTTTTGGGGCCCTTCTTGGAGGTGAGCTCTGTGAGGGGCCCCATGATGCTGCCATAGTCCTTCACGAACCGCCGGTAGTATCCGGTGAGCCCCAGGAAGGCCCGGACCTCCGTTTGGGTCGTAGGGGGTCGCCAGGCCTGGATGGCAGCAATCTTGAGTTGGAGAGGGGCCACCAGCCCGCTTCCCACTTGGTGTCCCAGGTAGGTCACGGACCCTTGGCCAACCTGGCACTTGCTGGCCTTGATGGTGAGCCCGGCTTGCTGGAGGGCGTGTAGAACCTCCCGCAGGTGGCGGAGGTGGTCGGTCCACTGGTGGCTGTACACAGCAATGTCGTCCAGGTAGGCGGCGCTGAAGTCTTCCAGGCCCGCCAGTACCTGGTTTACCAGCCGTTGGAACGTTGCCGGGGCGTTTTTCATGCCGAAGGGCATTACTTTAAAGTGGTAGTGCCCGTCCGGGGTAGAGAAGGCGGAACGTTCTTGGGCCCTAGGGGTGAGGGCGATCTGCCAGTAGCCCGCTGTTAGGTCGAAGATGCTCAGGTAGCGGGCGGCCCCCATCCGGTCAATTAGCTCATCTGCCCGGGGGATGGGATGAGCGTCGGTCCTGGTAACTGCATTCAGCCCCCGATAGTCCACGCAGAACCGGAGCTCAGGGGCAACGCCCGGGGCGGCGGCTTTGGGAACCAGGACGACTGGGCTCGCCCAGGGGCTGGCTGAGGGTTCGATCACTCCCAGGGTCAGCATTTTGGACACCTCGGTCTGGATGCAGTTGCGCACCCGATCGGGTACGCGGTACGCCCGGTGTCGAATAGGAGGGCTGTCCCCGGTGTCCACATCGTGAAGGCACCAGGGGGTGACTCCGGGGGTGAGGGAGAACAGGGAGGCGAACCGCCTCAGGAGCGTTTGGCAGTCTTGGCGTTGCTCCGGGGACAGGGCCTCGGAGAGCTGGACCCCTTCCACTGAGCCATCCCGTTCGAGGACCCTCAGTAAGTCCGGAAGGGGTTCGGAGTCTTCTTCTGTCCCATTATCGGTAGCCATCAGGAGGCTGAGTTCGGATCGCACAAAATGGGGTTTGAGCCTGTTGGCATGGAGGACCCGTAGGGGGTTCCGGGCAGTCTCCATGTCGATTAAATAGGTGACGGGCCCCTTGCGTTCGATCACCTTGAAGGGCCCGGACCATCTGTCTTGGAGTGCACAGGGTTCAACCGGGGACATCACCCAGACCTGTTGTCCTGGTTCGAACTCAATGGAGGACGTGTGCTGATCGTACCACCTCTTCATGTCCTCCTGACTGGCCTCGAGATTGGCTTTGGCGGTGTCTCGGAACCGCCGGGTCTGGTTGCGGAGAGCCAGGAGGTACCTGTAGATGTCCGGGGGAGTTTTCTGGGGGGGCTGCTCCCAACCTTCCTTGACTAGGCTGAGGGGGCCCCGGACGGGGTGCCCGTACAGGAGTTCAAATGGGCTGAAACCGAGGGATTTCTGCGGGACCTCCCGATAGGCAAACAGGAGGCATGGAAGTAGCACGTCCCACTGGCGTCGAAGGGGTTCTTCTAGGCCCATAATCATTCCTTTGAGGGTGCGGTTGAACCTCTCAACCAGTCCGTTTCCTTGCGGGTGATAGGGATCAAAAGTCTTGGAGTATGGCTAGACAGCAGCTTAGGTTTCAATCAGCAAGCCACCAGGCTCTCTGCAACCTGCTTCGGCCTGATGAGGATGCTGAGGAAAATGTTGCCCCTCCTCCCCTTTCATGCTCGGAGGATCATGGTGCAGGCTATCATCCTGTCCCGTCTCGACTACGGGAACGCCCTGTACCTGGGCACTCCGGCGAGCTCCATCAATAAACTTCAGGTCACTCAGAACTCGGCTGCACGTCTACTGCTTTGATTACCTCTGAGACACTCAGGGTCAGCCGCCCTGAGAAAACTCCATTGGCTGCCCATACAGGCCAGGATCCAATTCAAGGCGATGTGCATAGCCCATAAAGCTATGTGGCACATAGGCCATGCACTGATCTGCTCCCTAGTCACCCCATACCTCCCTCCAAGAACGCTACGCTCCAGCACCACCTTTTTGGCATCAACTCGGAAAATTAAATGAGCTAGAAGGGGGGCCGTTCATTCTCTTGGAACGCTGCCTCCTGTTGGAACTCCCTGCCTCTCACCCTACGTAGCGAACCAGACCTACTTATGTTTCGCAAACGTCTGAAAACCTTCCTCTTCCAGTAACCTCTCAGTCTGATGGCTGCCTCCCCCCACCCGTCCTAGCGCTACGAGACCTCAGTGTAGAAGTGCGCTTTATAAAACCCCATTTCATTTCATTTCATATCCATGCATGTTTTGTTTTTTTGCAGAACTTTATTGTTGATAGAGCTACTGAGCTCTGTCAATCTAAAAAAAGAAATGTGTTCAAGTAAAAATATTTTTGGGTCTGTAAACGCATACTGGGGCATCTGTGCATCATTGCTTCCCCTGATGTCATACTCCCATGGTAACCAGGGATTCTTTGTCTAGCCCTTGTATCCCAGGTAATAGAATTGTGTTTATTCAATTGACTGAAGGCTGTTTTCTGGACTGGCTGGAACCTTGGATGGGTTCTTCTTATTCTCCAATAAACCTGAATTTCTTCACATCAATCTGCCCTCTGCCTGATCCTTTCAGCAGTAACAAGGGTCTTACACAAGCATTGCCATAGTAGGTTCTAGTACTGAAGGTAGCTACTTTGGATGTGCTCCTTGTGAAAGGGCAGAATACTGTCACCTACAGTGAAGTTGGCCAATGGTTGAAGTGCAGTATAAAAAAATGTGGTCGTGGCAGCACATAGAACTTTTGCATACAAATTATAATAGCACACAAAAACACAACACATATAGAAACGTGGTAGTAAATCCACTTCTGTGTCTTTGTATTGTTCAAGGTTATCAAATGCAGTTCAACTCAAAGCATATGTAGATATGAGCTTAACATTAGCTCAATGAGATAAAAGTGCAATATTTATACAGTGTTCTGAGTGACGTAGAGAAGGGGGGATGAGAAGGATAGAGTGTTCAGGTGAGGATGGGGGACAAGGAAAGGTCGTGGTGACATATATACATCAACGTTGTTCAATGTATACGTTTCCATACATGCTACGAATGTTCCCAACAAAATACATAACTAAATAGGACCCAAACAGTATCTTATGCGATGTCACTGGAGTTTGTATTAAAAATGTAGTCGACATTACGACCCCTTAGTTCAGGATGGGTAGTATTCCTTGAGGTGGGGTCTTCATCAGGACCGTGGAGCACCTGTGGAAGACAAACCTAGTGTGAGGGGGGTGTATTTACAATTGTGTGTGTGCTAAAGGATAATTCAGGTTAGAATACCTACTTATAGAGATGACGGGGGAGCTAATCGCCGTATTGAGTAACGGTGTGGGGCTGGAAAGCTCCTATTGGGAGAGGGAAAGGAAAAGTAGTATGTAAGATCATGTTTGTCCACACAAGCATCATGGAGCTCGCTAAATAACTTACTTCAAATTAATTGGAGAGTCTGACCCATAGGTATCAGATTTCGAGTAGAAGGCAAATTCGAGGTAAATGTGCAGCGTCGTCAGCTTGCAGTTACTGGGACCAATCCCTTGCGCTCTGTAGAGAGAGATCGGTATACGACTATTCAGGCGTGTCATCAGGCATGAATACCAGAACATGCATCTAAAAGTATTAGGGGCGGCGGTATATGAATACATGGAAAAGAACGGGCTCACAATATGAGGCCGTTTGTTGCTAAGAAAATGCCCATCATAATATGGCTGGCGGTGTCTGATAGACACCGCCACCATATTATTCCTTTTCCGCACCGCCGCAAGGCGACCGGGGCGGAAAAGCGGCGGACGGTCTTTCCGTCCGCCGAGGTCCCCTCGCCATACTAATATGGCGTGGGTGAAAACGAGTGTGGATGTCGGGCGGATTGCCCCCGCCAGGATGGCGGTGGCTACCGCCAGCCTGGCGGGGGCAATTCGCCCGACATCATAATGGGCCCCAAAGTGTCTAAAATAAATTCTAAATCAGGTAAAAAAAACACTGATTTTTTTTATTTTTAAAGCAGACATCTAACACAAGAGGTAAGATTGATGATAACAAAGAAAATTGGAAATGTTTCAGATGCAACAGCAAATCTCATTTAGTGAACAGTAAAACTTGTCCGGGTCTAAAACAGAAATGTACAAATTGTGGCTTGGGTGGTCATTTCACCTCTGCATGTAGGAGATGGCAAAAACAGCAACAAGGTCAAATGCATCGAACAAAGTGATGAAAGCGAGGATGAGGAAAATTCTAATGATTTGAGCCATAGCTCTTTTGTATTGAACGTCAAGGATTCTGATCTCACCGTTTTAAATGTTGAAAATTCCACAATCAAAAAGAAACCTGTGTGCGAAATGACTATTGGGGGTGTAAAAATTAACATGTATGCTTACTAAGGTTTGCCATACTCTATTATTAATGAATCTGTATGGAAAACACATTTTGTTGACAGATTGGGGAAACATTTAGAAAAAACTGATATAAGTTCAGAAGGTTATTCAGGTGAAAAAATTGATATTCTTGGTTTCAGAACCTTAGTTTTCAGATTTAAAAATCGTAAATGCATTGCTAAGTTATACATTTCAAAGAAAGGCCCATCTGTTTTAAGCTGGTTTGATCAAGGCAAATTAGATATCATACTAAATCCAAATAGTCCAAATCCTGTAATGATGGTCGATGAACAGAATGGTATTGGTATGGATATGCTAAAGAAGTTTCCTCAGGTATTCAAATCTGGTATTGGCATATTGACGAGTTTTAAACATGAAATCCGTTTAAAAGATAACGCTTGTCCCAAAGTACACAAAGCGTGTAACATTCATTTTGCTGTGCGTGAAGAAGTCAAGAGTGAACTTGATGCTTTGGTTAATGATGGTATCATAGAAAGAATTGAGTCATCAGAATGGGTTTCCCCCATTGTCGTTGCTAAGCGTGCCAATGGTAAGGTCAGACTTTGCATTGATTTACGCCATTTGAATAACAATATTGTGATGGAACAGTTTCCTTTGCCTCGCATTTCAGAAATGTTGGTGACCGTTGGTGGCTACAAATTCTTTTCAACAGTTGATCTATCTGCTGCTTACCGTCAGAGAATGAGAAAATCAAACATCTGACTGCCTTCATCACCCCGTTTGGGTGTTTCAGGTATAATAGGATGCCTTTTGGTTTAGCGTCTGCCGCTGTCATTTTCCAATTTGTCATGCAGGATATTTTAGTGAACTGCAAAAAGGCGATCTCTTTTAAGGATGATATTTTAGTGTTTGGTGAAAACCAAGAGGAACATATTTCTGCCCTGGAGAGTGTACTGAAGCTCTTAATGAACATGGTTTAACCATCAAACATGAAAAATGCAAATTTGGAGTTCATTCAGTGAATTATCTTGGTCATAAGTTGTGTGAGGACAGAATTAAACCCAAACATGATTTAGTTGAAGCCATCAAATCTGCTCCACCTCCTCTATCCAAAGATGATGTCAGATCTTTTTTGGGTTTAATTCAATTTTATGCTAAATACATTCCAAATTGTTCTTGTCGCATATACAACATTAGACAACTGATTAAAAACAGGAATAAATTTGCATGGTCTATTGATTGTGAAGAAGAGTTCAATGATGAAAAAAAACCAATTTGTTCTGCTACTGCGCTTTAATGTTTTGATCCCTCTTTGTTGTGCATTATTACTACTGATGCAAGCGCAAAATGTGGGAAAGAATGTATCATTGCACATGCTTCTAGAGCACTCACTCCATCTGAGGAGAATTA
Organism: Lissotriton helveticus; assembly: GCF_964261635.1. Taxonomy (NCBI): domain Eukaryota; kingdom Metazoa; phylum Chordata; class Amphibia; order Caudata; family Salamandridae; genus Lissotriton; species Lissotriton helveticus. The sequence continues at coordinate 909,291,317 of NC_136072.1, read as the reverse complement.
TTCCACAATAGAAAGGGAGACTTTGGCCTGTGTATGGGCGTTAGAGCATTTTAGAGTGTTTGTTTGGGTCAAAGAATGTCCAATAAGGAGTGACCACAAACCATTGGTACGTTTACTTACTACAGAAGGTATGTTAAAGGCTTCAGCACGCTTGCTTGCATGTCAATGCGCTTCCAAGATTTTATTTATACTATACAATATGTTCCTGGAAAGGATAATGTTGCTGCTGTTTTTTATCTAGAATGCCTTTACCTATTAAAGATCTTTATAATGAATGGGATGATTTACACATTGCCATGGTTCACGATGACGGTCCTATGCCCATTGATCAAACTTTATGGAGTAAAGAATTTGATGAAGATATGATTTTAAAACAAGTTGCACTTTACATCTCTAGTGAATGGCCATGTAAAAAATACATTGAGATGTTTCTGGGAAGTTAGAGATGAGCTTTCCTGTAATGACAACATTGTTAAAAGAGGTGATCGTGCTGTACCACCCAACAATTTGAGACGCACTATAGTTCTACAGGGGCATGAAGGCCATAGCGGGATTGTAAGAACAGACTGTTAAAAGTTTATACTGGTGGCCTGGGATGGATATGTTCATTGAACAAATTGTTAGGAATTGTATTACCTGTGCCAACTCAGATAAATCTTTGACTACTCTCAAACCTAACATGGGTAATCATGTTATTCCTGACAATACCTGGGACACCATTGCAATGGACATCATGGGTCCTGTAGGTTATAATTCAAAATTTATTATTGCTGCAATTGATATTTTCTCAAAATGTTTTAAACAAAAAAAGAGTGTCATTTGGTTTAGTAAGACCACACGAAGGAGCAAAAAGGATTGAAAAAAAACAGCCTCACTTAGGTCGGCTAGGAAAGCCCTCACTCACCACCTGGTGATGACATGCTTCATCATTGGGCTACACTAAAGAGGCCGAGTGCCTCTTTAGTGAGCTTCGACGCCAGATCTACTGCGGAGCAGGTTTTTGTGAGTTAATGCGTGCAGTGAAAATATACTAAATGGTAGTGAGGAGATTAAAAATGTCTTCAGTGTATCCAAAATTGATTTAATATGTGATCACTTAGGACATATTTTTAAAAATTATGTGTAGGAAAGTAGTCCACAATTAATTGTGTGGTTATTTCCTAATCGTCAGTCAACATGTTTCTGCCTTTGAAAAGGTGTAAAGTTACCAGGCATTCATCAGGACTCTATAAGTGTACTAAACACTGGCGGTATGGACACGCTAAGGCCCACCTTTACCTAGGGACGTGCAAGTGAAAAAGAGTGAAAAAAGTGCAAAAAAAGGAAGAGAAATTGTCTTCCTAGTAACTCCTGGTTTAGGAGGCTTCCTGCATTAGAGTTTCTGCACCTGTAACGAAAGAATGACATGGACATACATATAGGACAAGACAGACAGTTAGTGGTTGGTCTTAATCACATTTGTAGATCTATGGTGCTCCAATCATAGTGGAAAGACAGATGTGGCTCTATAACGGTATGTTTATCACCACCTCTGTCCCTGGGTTAATAAGCACTAATCACTGGGCAGTGCAGGGTTCTATAAGTGAAGAAATAATATGGTGGTTGTGGGTTTATTAAAAAGGAAACACTTGTTCCAAATAGCGATCAATATGTCTAGATTTGTCAGTCGATCGCTCAGAAATAAGATTAAAATGTCTCACTTTGATGGGGTAACAGGTGTACACCATGGGTCACGGGAGGGGGGTGGTAGCGTAATTGGCACACCCTTTGTAAAGGAGAGAAAACATACAAGTCAGAAAAACGAAGAAACGGTACTTAGCTTCGCGATATGCCGCCAAGATGTGGAGCGCCAACGTCCAATAGTTTACTTACGCCCTCAACGCTAGGCACCCCCAGTATACCTGCGATACCCTCTGACCGGACCCCGACGATCAAGAACGGGGCCGGCGGAGCAGGTTATCAATGTTTGTCTGCGAGGTGCTGGTTGCATCCGGGGGCGGTGCCCGCGTGGATGGGGGGCGGCGCCTTATCATGTTAGCCTATCAGGGCCTGTAACGTGGCATGACTCAGTGGGTCACATGGGCCCGCGTCATAGAGAAAGGCTTGGGAGGTAACCAAGCAGACCGAGTCTCGAGCATTTCAAGGCTGGTAACTTTATTAGTTCTAAACGCTCGTATTGAGACAGAACGCTACCCGATGCTCACAGTTGAAAAGTGGTGCCAAATCTAAAATAGATGCGTGTACTTGAGTCATGAGATTACGGGGGGGTTTGCTTGTTCGTAATACAGGAACCCAGCTAGAATTACATGCTTTCGGGTGAATATACAAGTTTGTTCATATACAAAAAATGTTGGACACACGCAAGGGATATTTCAGGAATGCTCATAATAATAAAGGGGTCCAGGTCAGATGTTGCTAGGAGCCTGGTGAACAACAAGCAGATTGCATGGCTTTGTTTTACCGTCATGTACCCAGAACACCGTGCAAGTAGTGCATAGTGTTAGACTGCAGTGGGACCTGAGTTGATGAAATACCTAGCAGATTAATCAGGTGACAGGACTATGGTGGGGCAGTGATCACAGTGTACCGTTTCAAGTTGGACTGGTTTTAAGATATTCTAGTGGCTACTTTTGAGAAATTACTTAAGTACAGAATTCCATGGAATTTCATCATTCAGTCCGAGTAGATGGGTCCCCAGTCTATAGACCCACCTCTGCTCTTTTTCAAAAAGACGATTGGTTATATTACTGCCAGTATTCAGCTGCTCAATCACAGTCCACCGCATGTCGTTGGTGGTGTGATTGTTCTCAAGGAAATATCTGCTCATTTTTGTAGTTGCTTTTTTGCACCTGATGTTAGATCGGTATTCACCGATCCTCTGTTTAACTCTCCTACTTGTCATACCCACATAGAGAACTTCCTTGGGTCGCGTATGGACAGCACCCTCTCAAACATAATGAAAAAGTCCATCAACAAAAATTGGAAGATACTAACAAGTACCAACAGAACCTGGGAAAAACCTCTGTTTTCCTTTAAGAAGGGACGCAGCCTGTAAGATGCTCTGGTCCATACGCAACCCAAGGAAGTTGCCCCAGCAACATTAAGATCTGTGACTGATATATGGGGCCTACCAAGAGTAACGGGCCATTTCCCCTGCTCGAACTGTAGCAAAGACGCAAAGAGATCATACCAATTGTAACTCTCCTAATGTCATATACCTAATCACCTGCCCATGCGATCTTCGCTATGTGGTTATGACAAGTAGGAGAGTTAAACAGAGAATCGGTGAACACCGATCTAACATCAGGTGCAAAAAAGCAACTAAAAAAATGAGCAGACATTTCCTTGAGAACAATCACACCACCAACGACATGCGGTGGACTGTGATTGAGCAGCTGAATACTGACAGTAATATAACCAATCGTCTTTTTGAAAAAGAGCAGAGGTGGGTCTATAGACCCATCTACTCGGACTGAATGATGAAATTCCATTGAATTCTGTACTCAAGTAATTTCTCAAAAGTAGCCACTAGAATATCTTAAAACCAGTCCAACTTGAAACGGTACACTGTGATCACTGCCCCACCATAGTCCGTCACCTGATTAATCTGCTAGGTCTTTCATCAACTCAGGTCCCACTGCAGTCTAACACTATGCACTACTTGCACGGTGTTCTGGGTACATGACGTTAAAACAAAGCCATGCAATCTGCTTGTTGTTCACCAGGCTCGCAGCAACATCTGACCTGGACCCCTTTATTATTATGAGCATTCCTGAAATATCCCTTGCTTGTGTCCAACATTTTTTGTATGTGAACAAACTTGTATATTCATCCGAAAGCATGTAATTCTAGCTGGGTTCCTCTATTACGAACGAGCAAACCCCCCCGTAATCTCATCACTCAAGTACACGCATCTATTTTAGATTTGGCACCACTATTCAACTGTGAGCATCAGGTAGCGTTCTGTCTCAATACGAGGGTTTAGAACTAATAAAGTTACCAACCTTGAAACGCTCGAGACACGATCTCCTTGGTTACCTCCCCAGCCTTTCTCTAAGACGCGGGCCCATGTGACCCACTGAGTCATGCCACGTTACAGGCCCTGATAGGCTAACATGATAAGGCGCCGCCCCCCATCCACGCGGGCACCGCCCCCGGATGCAACCAGCACCTCGCTGACAAACATTGATAACCTGCTCCGCCGGCCCCGTTCTTGATCGTCGGGGTCCGGTCAGAGGGTATCGCAGGTATACTGGGGGTGCCTAGCGTTGAGGGCGTAAGTAAACTATTGGACGTTGGCGCTCCACATCTTGGCGGCATATCGCAAAGCTAAGTACCGTTTCTTCGTTTTTCTGACTTGTATGTTTTCTCTCCTTTACAAAGGGTGTGCCAATTACGCTACCACCCCCCTCCCGTGACCCATGGTGTACACCTGTTACCCCATCAAAGTGAGACATTTTAATCTTATTTCTGAGCGATCGACTGACAAATCTAGACATATTGATCGCTATTTGGAACAAGTGTTTCCTTTTTAATAAACCCACAACCACCATATTATTTCTTCACTTATAGCACCCTGCACTGCCCAGTGATTAGTGCTTATTAACCCAGGGACAGGGGTGGTGATAAACATACCGTTATAGAGCCACATCTGTCTTTCCACTATGATTGGAACACCATAGATCTACAAATGTGATTAAGACCAACCACTGTCTGTCTTGTCCTATATGTATGACTGTCATTCTTTCTTTACAGGTGCAGAAACCCTAATGCAGGAAGTCTCCTAAACCAGGAGTTACTAGGAAGACAATTTCTCTTCCTTTTTTTGCACTTTTTTCACTCTTTTTCACTTGCACGTCCCTAGGTAAGGTTGGGCCTTAGCGTGTCCATACCGCCAGGGTTTAGTACACTTATAGAGTCCTGATGAATGCCTGGTAACTTTACACCGTTTCAAAGGCAGAAACATGTTGACTGACGATTAGGAAATAACCACACAATTAATTGTGGACTACTTTCCTACACATCATTTTTAAAAATATGTCCTAAGTGATCACATATTAAATCAATTTTGGATACACTGAAGACATTTTTATCTCCTCACTACCATTTAGTATATTTTCACTGCACGCCTTAACTCACAAAAACCTGCTCCGCAGTAGATCTGGCGTCGAAGCACACTAAAGAGGCACTCGGCCTCTTTAGTGGAGCCCAATGATGAAGCATGTCATCACCAGGTGGTGAGTGAGGGCTTTCCTAACCGACCTAAGTGAGGCTGTTTTTTCAATCCTTTTTGCTCCTTCGTGTGGTCTTACTAAACCATATGACACTCTTTTTTTGTTTAAAAGATACTACCGGGGAATAAGAGTGTTGCTTACCTCTCCCTACCTCTCTCTTTGTTGACGTTATCTCAAAATGGCCAGTCATCAAAATTGTTGAAAAAATTGACACTGATTCCGTACTGTGTTTTTAGACGAGACTTTACTGAAGAAGGTTTACCAGTGAGACTAATAACCGATAATGGTGTTCAGTTTCTTTCCAATAAAGCTAAGGAATATTTTAAAAGAGAAGGTATAATTCACGCTACCACCTTTTTATATAATCCCAGTGGGAATGGTGTTATAGAGAGGTTCAACCGGGTTCTCAAGAATACTATACAAGCTACTGGAGTAGAAAGCGATAAATGGGAATTACAAGTACACAAAACCATTTGGATGTACAGAACTACGATGAATTCTATGACTGGTTATTCTCCTTTTGAGATAATGAGAGGGAGACTACCTAGAACAAAGGTTAATCCTTCGTGGTTAGTTCATTCAACTTCATCTAATTTAGATTTAGGAAAAGTAAGGGAAATTATTGAACGCACTCATGTTATTAACAAAAAATATTTTGATAACAAAAAGGGTTCAAAGATTTATCCTTGTGCAAAATTGGTATGCTTGTTAAAGTAAAAAAAACGTGGAAAGTAAAAAAAGGAGAAAGCCAGTTTATGGGTCCATTTGAAGTAATGGAAGTGTTAAAAAATGCTGTGAGATTGTCTAACAACAAGGTTTGGAATTTGAGTAGGATTGCTATCCTCAAAGCTGATAAAGACGTGTATTTCAACACTGAAGATAATAGAATTTATCATTCAGATTTTTCTTATCTAGATAGCAATGATGGTAAAACTGTTGAGAGTAACGATGTTCACGACACAAATGATTTTCAAGAAGATATAGTTGACACAAATGTAAATGATATAGAGGTGTTAGAGAAGAGATTAATAAGAAAACCTAAATGGATGTCTGACTTCATTTCATTTGTGAAAGACAAGATTGTAAAGTAATTTGTTTTGTGTTTTTTTTTTATTCCATTAAGGAGGCAGGTGTGTTATATTTATGCTTATGTATTATTCTTTTGTTCACGTGCCTATTCATGTATTCACGCATCTTGATTCTCTCTTTTCTCGTGCTTGCACGCACGTGTTATTTGTAGTGTTGTTCTTTGAATTCTATGTCTCAAGGCACGATCTGTGATCGGGCCCTTGAGTCATAAGCAAACGAAGAAGGCAGTTACTGGGAGCTTACCGGTGCGTCAAGACCTGGAGCTGGTGGTGCTTCATTACTCTGGATTAAACTTCTATTTTTTATACAAGTTCTGCTTACTTTCAACTTAACACAAAGCTTTTCCTAAAAGGTAGTTGGGAAGCCTTGAACAGCTATAAGAGGCAATGAGTGTGAGGGTAAAGAGCACCACAGTGCTACCTCCAAACTATCCATACTAAACAAAGTACTGTGCTGATCTTCACTGTGGGGCCAATAATCCCTACTCTCTGCGGGCTTGAATGAGGAGTACTATTCTGTAAGTCATCTACCTGAGGCTTGATTTTCTAACGTGAATTTAAATTCACGTCTGCTGTGAAACCTTTAGGGTTCTTGCATACAGGTTGATTTTTACGCTTGACTACTATGACTTGGCACTACCTACACTACAGGGATAAAAGGGTAGCCGGATAGTAGGCTGAATAATGCCCCCCCCTGATCTACGGGTGGGTTAATTGGGACTGAAACACGTCTACAGCTGTTGGATGGGAGAGGTTTCCTAATAAACTGTACACCTCATCTAGCTTTAATGTTAACCTTGAATTCTAAGCCTATAAATCAAAACATTTTTTGTATTTTATACAATAAATGGAGCAATGTTCCTCATATTAAATCTGCATGGGTTTAGGGAGTCTCCTACCTTTTATCCGTAAAGAAAATGTTTTGTCTTTTATCATCAGCTTGTATCCAGATCTATGCCTTCTTAGGATATTATTTGCTACCCTATCCTTAGATCTAATCAGCATTAAAAAGGCACACTTGGCATTTCTACATTCCCCGTTAGACCACCCTGAGGGCTTCCTATTTGGAAGCTCATTGATGGAATTAGGCCTCGTCAGACCCCGTTCAGGGGCATAGAGCAGACATGGGCTTCTTGGCCCCAATCTTAAATTCTGATGAGATCTGTATGACTGATTTGCCGACTGCCCAGTCATTGGTCCCTGGTGTTCTGGGTCAGTCCTTCTACAGATCTGCAAGCTGGGCCAATTACAACCCTTGACAATCAAGTTAGCGACTGTAAGCATTCACAGGCTTCTCAGAGAGGTTTTGTGGGGGCTAAAAACTCAACAGGCAACCAACAAACACAAAATGTAATGACCAGCCCAGTGTATAAGTTTCATTTTAAAAAGAAAGTACTTTCATCACAGCAGAAAGACATACTACACAAGTAGCGAAAGAGACATATGGTTGAATACTACGTTGCAGTAGACATTGAGGTTCTACTACTTGTACTCCCTGATGTCTTTCTTGTATCATCCCTTCCACTCCCGCTATGGTTGAGGCCCCATATCAATAGACCCCAAAAGCATTATGGGTTTTAGGCAAGGATCAGACACAGGTGTAAGTAAATTCATTTCTCTCACATATGAATTGCATAACTTCAGTTCAATATTTCTTTATCCATTTATGGCACAAAGGCTTCAATCGTTAGCCTCTTCTGCAGACTAGATCCCTCTTTGTTATCCCCTGACTTCGGTAGCAGTTGAGGCAATGTGGCAGAAATGGACTGGCTCCAAGCCACATGGTTAGTGGTCAGTGTTATCTTCGCCTACAGCCTTGTTTGGGATGATGATCTCAGCGGCAACTGGTTGGGTCATACCTGCGAAGCAATGCTAGGCTACAGTGGTCCTCCTGCCTGGCAATGTTGTGGGGTGGCAGTTTTAGACTGCGAGCTGCGCTCCTCACGATGGTATCATCAGCAGTTGTGGCCTCTGTGATTCTCACTTGCAAGTGACTCTTTCTTTTAGTGTTTGGCAGTTGCAGCACCAGGGCCCTTGGATCCACTGTCTGAGGTTTCAGAAATAGTTTAGGTTGGTTCTCTTTCTGATCTCCAGACACTACCTTTGTGTAAAGTGATGGCTGTTTGAGCATGCAGCAATAGAGCTTGCTCAGAAAAATGAGGAGCAATTAGTTATAATTAGTTATGAGTTCTGTACACCCGTCTCCCACCAGCATTCTTGAAGTAACATTCAGAGACAGACAAAACGTCATCACCTTTCACAACAGGAACTGCAGTCTCACTCCTCACCCTGACGTGCAAAATTGCAGTGATCGGCAAGAACTAACCAGCAGTCCTTTGCTAACAAGTCTCCCATGGAATTTCTAAAGGTAGTCCTGCCACCACCCTCGTCACTTCAGTGACTGGTTGTCCACTACAAGAATACCGGCAATTCACTTCCCCTGACTGAGGAAAGCTATCCTCATCATCCACCTTTTGACGTGCTAAACCAGAGGCAATGACAATGGATCCCGCTGGCCCCAGTAGTCAGACAACACTGATTCTTACTGCCAATCTTGTTCTACACATACATGTTTGCACTCTACATTCACATGACATGTTAGTGCCAGTTTATCTGTTTCACATCACAGCAGAACTTCACACAAGTGGGGTCAGTGGACTGTACTAACATTGACACAAGAAAATGGTCTTCTTGCACTGTATAGTAAAAAACACAGTAAGCTGACACCACAGCTTAATGTGATACACCCTGGTCATGGACAGTCGTCCACTACTGACTCTGAAGACACACTTGGTGCACCCTACCAGGTCAAAGCACAGGTCCTGGACCTCGCATTTGCAGGGACAGCCCTAGGTCTCTGCTCACACTCTAGATTAGTCTAACACCAAGGTCAAAATATAGTTGAAGTGCACAACTATCCTTCCCTGTGCTTTTGCATACACATCATGTTTAAGCCCCCAGTATCTAACCATCCAATATACTTCATTAGCTCATGATGGTTACTTTCTACTCATTTTATAACCAGTCTCAATGATAGTGATGGAGCAGATTTCATCTGCAGTCAGGCATTGTTTTAGTTTTTGTGCATCAGACTGCATTTAAATTGCCACACACATTTTGGTGCTAGTTAAAAACATGGCACATGAAAAACAATGAAAGTGAGGCCTATTCACTCTGAAATGCTTTTGCTGAATTAACATGTGTTTTTTCCAATGTAGAGAAAAGTGGCCTTTTTACCTTTGAAGATTAATAGAATGTGTTTCTCTTTTCCCAGCTCATCCCATATTTCTGTCTTAAAGGACTTTGACTTGTTGCATATTTGGATAAATATTTTCAGTTAAATAACACCTCTTTTTATAATGTGTGTGAATTAACAAATACGCCAAACACTACACAGGGGACTAAATGCTTTTTGCATGAAAAGCTATCTAAAACACTAATGCATGTTGCTGTGTGCACTATATTAATTGTGTGTGCTTTTAAATTTTACACTAAATGCATGAAAATGCTATGTTACACTTTTATTTTGCATGTTGTCATAAATAATAGAAAAGCTGCTTGAAACTAATAGCTTGGCTAGGTAAACATTTATAAGGGGTATTAGTATGAGGGAGGGAAACATAATGGGCTGATTTACATGAAATTAATATTATCTTTGTGTTTGTTTTATTTTTGGGGCCTACAATTAAATGGCTGCCTGTGAATCCAGCAAGGCTATGGCTTGCATTAAAGAGAAGAGAGCATGTGCAGACTGTACCAGCTTTCCTAAAGGAGTCAAGGACACTTTGAACTTTGTACATTCTTGTGATTGTGCCAATGTACCAGTGTTAGTTAAAGTGTCCATCTGACTGCGCTGTGGAAGGAAGAGAATTAGAATGAAACATTTTTCTTAGTAAATGTTGCAAATGTTTATAAATGTAGTTATTCATGTATGCTTCTTTTGTTAAAACTGGTAAAGTCAGGATTTTAGAATGAGTCAGGGGAGTGACAACTCATGCCATCATGACTGACCAATCACGTACAGGTTTTCCTGAAAGATGCTACATCTTTGTGTAGTCTGCCAATAATTAGGGTATAAAATAATGTCCTCTCTGGATGGGGGCTGGCTTTCTCATCTCAGCTGGCTTCTAGGCTCATTAGGGGGGGGTGTGAGCTCTTGAGAGAAGGAACAGATTAGGCCAGACATCCTATGGGTTAGGTACGAGATCGTCACGGGTGCAGCCTTGGGCGTCCGAGGAGATTCAGGGGGAGGTTTCTTGCTTCCACGTTATATCTTGGCACATCAGGCCACATTCCTTTGAGGTCTGCTGAAGGGCGGGCTGTCTCCCTCCTTTTTGCTCTTTAGACACAGAGATGCACATGAGCAGCAACAGATAGAAAGGCTCTTTAGATTTTAGATGCTAAACTTTAAGTTTATGCTTTGACTAATTAATTAGGTCTGAAAACATTTATTTGACTTGTGCATTTATTTCTCTTAATGGGAGATTTTTGCCAACTATTTATCCATTGATTAGCTTTGCAAGACTATTTTTCTTACAAACTCTTTAAGAATTGTGCGCCACATTTTCATAACTACATGTAATGCTTATATGCAGACTGTAATGTATTCTGTATTATTGATATTTTTCCTGTTTTCCAAATTATGTAACCTGATTGATATTTTACTAATGAATAAAGGGTCAGAGAAAAATTAACTTTTGACTAGAAAATAAAACCCTTTAAAATACTCAACAACTCTCTTTATTGGCTTGAATAATAAATTGCATTTTTGACTGTTCATCTTTATTTAAATTCTCCTGAAGGTAATACATGGTGTGAAGGGCCCAACACCTTTTGAGCGGTAAATTAGAGGTAGCATGAGGGTTTTACATTGAGAAATTACCAGAAGAAATTACCCCTCCATCAGTTTTTGGTAAGCAGAGGATGGTCATTATTGATTAGTTTGGTGATTAATGATTATTGATTTCACCATCAACTATTCAACTAATGGATCATTGACCTTTAGAAGGGAAATAAAATAATTGCCCAAGTTAGATAAATGTGCAAGTCCTGATTCCTGACTCCAATGCTCAGAACCTGAAGACTGGCAAAGCAGTACTGGCAGGTGATGCAAGAAGTGGTGTGAGTATCAATAGGGTTGTGAAATGTTGTTAATATGCTAGCATGTATTTTTGAAGTGTTGAAAATATTAAGTTTTTTTATTGTTGGTGAAATTTTGCTCATTTTGAATTGATGGTGTTATTGATTGTATTGGTAATTTCATAGGACATATTTTTTGGTTATTGATTACATGTTTTAACTCTTCATGTTAAGTTAGTGTCTTGTTCTGTGTTGTCTGGAACACGCAGGTATGCACACCTGTGGAATCCCGGGAAGGAATAGCGGGTGGTAAATGGAAGCCACACTGCACTGAGGTTACTCGTCCGTTGGAATAACACTGAGAAGCTAGGTAGGGCTGGCAGTGTTAAATTAGGGACTATTTTCTGTGTGAGTGATTGATAGCAAAGAGTTCGCTGGTGAAACTTTGGTCTGATATCACCTAGAAAGGGTCACACTAAAGGAGTAGCAGGTTCTTCTGAGCTTGATTGACAGCAAAAGGGTTCGCTGGTGAAACTTTGGCCTAAGATATATCCTGAAGGATAAGTCCAAAGGAGTAGTAGGTTCTTCTGAGCTTGAGTGAAAGGTAAGCGGAAGGGATTTACCTGTAGTGTTTGAAGAGTAAACGGAAGGTCTTACTTTGTGAAGGGTAAGCGTGTGTTACTCGCAGTGAATATAAATCTATCCTTTATTTAGCACAACAGACAGAGTAGCGAATGTATTTATGTTGTTACTAACAGAGTTATTGATTAAGAGAAATATTGCATTAAGATTTTGTGGAGAATCAGTGGTAGGAGTAAAACTGACTAAAATTGAGACTGACAGCTTTGGAAAAAACAAAATTGCATTGAACTATTGCAAAAATGAAAATGTTTGAAGGTTTAAAGAAGCTGTTAGGAGGTAAAGTGAAAATTTCGTTTTTTATTGGTGATGCTCCTGAAGGAACACCTGTGCATTTTATGTCTACCAATTTGGGACAAAATACATGTATGTGGGTTCACCAATGGTGCAAGATTACTGAAACAGAAGGTGCTTTGAGGTTTCCAAAAGATGGTACTTTTGAATTGCAAATCATTGACAAATTAAGGGAAGTGTTATGTGAAATAAAGACACCATCTAAAGCTGCACAATTTGAGGCCTTAAGCATGTGGGGAAAAAGCAGCAAGAGAGAAAGCAAGTGAGGATGAAAAGGTAAAGCACCAGATGCAGGAGAAGGGAATTAGTGATGATAAAGAGCTTCAAATAAATATTAATTCAGGGGATGAAATAATGGATGAATTATTAACTGAGTGTCCACCACTTTATGTGGTTCCCATGAAAAATACTGAAAATAGTGCACCAGTAAATACTACAGGGGCTACTGCTTCTGTTGAACAGAGAGAAATACAGACTGAGAGAACTGTGCAGATATTTTATTTTAACCCATTACCTGTTGATTCAGAACTGACAGTGATACCTCCAGGTGTTACTGCTTCAAATGTGCCTGATTCAGTTCAAGAATTACAAACTGCAGATGCACAGATAATGCCTAGAAAAATTATGACTGTCCCAATGAATATGGTCCCTACTGAAAAAGTTCAAAGAGCTGCAGAATCAGTGATTTTGGCAGAGTGTATTTCAGAAACTCAGAATACACAGATTATTGAACAGAAATTACCCCAAGCACTGAAAGGTGGGGGGAAAATGGTATTTACAACATCTGCAGCCCAGAATAAAATGAATGTAATTGAAAATGGGATTTTTCAAACCTGCTTTGAGGAAGCAGCAGTGATTAAAAAGATAGAGAGCATGGGAGAACATATTAACACAGGCCCTGAAAAAGAGAAACAGCTTAGTGTTTTAAATGCAGCATTTGAACATGGGGAAATTAACAGTCCTTGCTGTTTAAATAATGAAAATGTGAACCAGTGTCAGGAAAAAGTATTAATTTCCCTGAGTAAGGAAACAGCTGCATGTGCATTAACTACACATAATGGACTGACAGACTTGGCTCAAAAATATGAAACTGATGTTTCAGGAAGTTTTCCATTTCAGAAAAGTTTTAGGGTACACATGGATGAGGAAGCAAATGACAAAATGTGTTCTTCAGGAATGCAATTGCACATTGCAGAAATAAAATATTTTTTTTAATGCAATGGGTTTGAGAAATTAGGAAACAAGTGGGCAAGAAAACATGAGAAGAAAAAGAAACCACCAGACCTAGCAAGGAAAATGGATAAGGAAAAGAAGCCACCAGATTTAGTTGAGAAAAATAATAAACAGAATGAGGGAGAGGCTTTTGCCTACTCATTGAGAGAAAAGGTGGGAGAAATGTATGTGCATATGCCACAGAATAAAAGTGAAATTGCAGCATTTCTGAACACAATCCCACAATTGAGAGACACATTTATGCTGTGGTACCCACAAGTTGATGGATTTGATGAAATATTGAAAGAGTTGTGCATTAATTTGGAAATGTTCTTTTATATTGCCATGCTGACTAAATTGTGGTTTGAATCTAAAGTTGTTGTGAAAAGGCCAAGTAAGGAGACAGTGAAAAGGGTTTGCATGAATGCACCATCATTTTCTGTTGTTACGGAGGAAAATATAGCAGTGATTTATTTCCTAAAGGGCAGAGTGCCAGCAAAGGATGTTGATTGGGTACAGATTAAAAGAGCACAGGATGGAAGTAAAGGTGTTTTGGTTTGTGCAAATTCAGATATGGATGTTGTACTGCTGGAAAATGTGTCCTTTTGCCATCTTTATAACAGATTTGAGCATTGGAAGAAGAAAAATAAATTTAAACATGATTCACAAAAACATCGAGAAATGCAGGTGCAAAATATGCCAGCTAAGCAAATGCAAATGTCAGTTCAGAAACAGGTACCTATGGCCGGAATTTTTCAAGCACAGATGGTCCCACAAAATATGGAAAATGCTAAAGTTAATTTAAATAAGGTGTCCAGAGCAAATGTGAATTATTTCCAGAGACAAAAACAGAACCCAGTCCAACAGGTTGCTGTGTTTGAAAATGAGAGTTTTAACCCTCACAATTCTGAATTTACCAAGTCCATTGTGAAGGCAGTGGAAAGTCCAAATTTAGTTGCAGTAGTTTTAAACAAAGAAATTACAAACCCAGTTTTAGCAGAATGTGCACCAAAATTAGGCCCATTTGAGGAAAATTACAAAACTGTTGTCTGTGATTCTGGCCTAGCAAGAAAACAATTAATTTGCAAATTAAGCACCACAGTTTACTGTACATCAGATAATGTTCATTTTCAGATTCCTGATGAGGATGTACGTTTTAAAATGGCCCAACAAGAGACAGCTGTAGCATTATTTTCAGAAAAGACAGTTGAAAATGTACCTTCTGCTTTTGAAAAAATAATAAACACAGAAATAAGAGAGTTCACAGAGAAAGATGCCAGATTAATAAAATGTTCAGAACATGTCTTATTAAAATTAGAACCAGATGACATGTATTCAGGAATACCATCAGTTGCAGGAATTTTACCAATAAAAGGATTTTTGATGGAATTGATTGGAAGTTTGTGTAACTTTCTGATCACAGTTTCACAGAAAATAAATGAAAAGAATAGAATAGTGCAGGAGATTAAAAGCATATTTTTCCCATGTTGTCCTGTGGTACCGAATCCAGCCAATATATTTTTTCACATTCCATGTGCTGAAGAATGGCTTACACTTATTAATTTTTGCAAAAGTCATGTCACAGTGCCATTGCATGAGAATAGTCAGGAGTACTGTCAAAAAGAAGATGAATATCTGGGACACAAAATTGGAAAGGGAGGTAGAAAGGTGTCACCAGAGAAGGTGGAAATAATTTCCAAGATGAATACACCTCAAATTCAGAGAGAAGTCAGGACATTTTTGGGAATGGTTAGCTACTGTAGAGAGTGGTTACTAAACCTTTCCACAGTGGCTAAGCCTTTACTGAGGCTGACACACTCAGGTGTGTCTGATCCGCTTCCATTGGACAACAACTGCACAAAAGCATTCCTAGAGTTGAAAGAGAAAAAATGTCGCGTCCCAGCACTAGGAATGAAAGTTTATTTGAAAGAAAATACACTAATTTGCAGTGAGAGGGAGGGCTGCGCTCTCTCATTGCCTATTGAAAAAGATGACTGTGCTCAAAGGTCTGTGATGTATTGCCCAATGACCTTTGACCCTAGCTTCACAGAAATGTCAGCAAATGAATTGGATTGTGATGAAACTGAATATGAGTGTTTAAATATCATGAAAATATGCCTAAAGCCAAATTCAGACTATAAGGATGAATGTCTGAGTCAGTCCAACAATGTCCATTTTGTAGATGGCCCATGTTTGAAAGGTGACACATTAAAAGCAGCACATGCTGTGCTCCTTATACATGATGTTGTCAAAGCTTCATGGATTTTAGTAATTACCCCAGCCCAAAATTCGAAATTGATTGCCCTTACCATAACATGCAATATATCTGCTCAATTGGGAGTCACTGTTGTCATGGGAGAGAGAAATGCTAATTCAGTTGCACAAATTTGTGTTCTGTTAGCACATACATTCAATGGAATCTTCACAGTTGAATTAAAAGAGGCTCAAGAAAATGTTTTTGAAGCAGCACAACAGGGTTGTATCAGAACTGTTTTTGAGAAAAGTGACAACTGCATAGTGGCAAATGTGTTATTGCAAAGACTGATGCCCAGGTATAGATTGCCAGTTTCTCTGAAATCAGATCATAATGTGGTCTCAAAGATAATGAGTGCAGAACAACAGATTGGACAAGGAATGGATTGTAGCTATCTGCCTGAAGTGTCAAGCATAATAAAGCAACACAATGGTAGCACAGAGTTACCTTTTGCAAAAGACTGTGTTTCAGCTACACTAAAGTGGCTTGAAAATGCATATGCAAATGCACTTGTGGAAAACACTGATGAAAACACTAGCCATTGCTGTGTAGGTCTGGTTGATGTACAGTGTGCAGTTTCTCACCAGATTGCAGCTGCTACACAAGATCTGCATAATGGATGGTGCAACGGCTTTGATCTGAGAGATGCTGTGGTGAAACATCTGAATCTGATCAAAGTGAAAATAAGAGTGAAAGGCCTTGGTTGAAAAAGTGCAAAAGGATTGATGGTGCTCTGTCAGAATTTCTCAGCACCTAAGTAGTCTAATTTGCATGGAAAAGTACAGAAAGCCACACTGTATGAGCCTTTCTGATGGCAAGCTGATGACAAAGAGCAAAGAAATGCTGAAACTGTCCCGTTGAATTCTCATTTTATTTTTTTAGTTACTTGTTTTAAAGAAGACTAACTGTTCCAAGAAGCTACTTATAGAACTCTGCACTAAAACATTTGAACATGGCTATATATGATCTGATTACAGACCAGACTTGTGTTTGCCTTAGAAATAGAAGTAACATTGTTGTATGCTCAGCTTTTGCAATAAGAAATGTCACTAGTGAAATTAAATATGTGTGATGAGTTATAAATCATGTTATTATGATTTGAATCATCAGAAGGGTGGATTGATGGAGCAGATTTCATCTGCAGTCAGGCATTGTTTTATTTTTTTGTGCATCAGACTGCATTTAAATTGCCACACACATTTTGGTGCTAGTTAAAAACATGCCACATGAAAAACAATGAAAGTGAGGCCTGTTCAGTCTGAAATGCTTTTGCTGAATTAACATGTGTTTTTTCCAATGTAGAGAAAAGTGGCCTTTTTACCTTTGAAGATTAATAGAATGTGTTTCTCTCTTCCCAGCTCATCCCATATTTCTGTCTTAAAGGACTTTGACTTGTTGCATATTTTGATAAATATTTTCAGTTAAATAACACCTCTTTTTATAATGTGTGAATTAACAAATGCGCCAAACACTACACAGGGGACTAAATGCTTTTTGCATGAAAAGCTATCTAAAACACTAATGCATGTTGCTGTGTGCACTATATTAATTGTGTGTGCTTTTAAATTTTACACTAAATGCATGAAAATGCTATGTTACACATTTATTTTGCATGTTGTCATAAATAATAGAAAAGCTGCTTGAAACTAATAGCTTGGCTAGGTAAACATTTATAAGGGGTATTAGTATGAGGGAGGGAAACATAATGGGCTGATTTACATGAAATTAATATTATCTTTGTGTTTGTTTTATTTTTGGGGCCTACAATTAAATGGCTGCCTGTGAATCCAGCAAGGCTATGGCTTGCATTAAAGAGAAGAGAGCATGCGCAGACTGTACCAGCTTTCCTAAAGGAGTCAAGGACACTTTGAACTTTGTACATTCTTGTGATTGTGCCAATGTACACGTGTTAGTTAAAGTGTCCATCTGACTGCGCTGTGGAAGGAAGAGAATTAGAATGAAACATTTTTCTTAGTAAATGTTGCAAATGTTTATAAATGTAGTTATTCATGTATGCTTCTTTTGTTAAAACTGGTAAAGTCAGGATTTTAGAATGAGTCAGGGGAGTGACAACTCATGCCATCATGACTGACCAATCACGTACAGGTTTTCCTGAAAGATGCTACATCTTTGTGTAGTCTGCCAATAATTAGGGTATAAAATAATGTCCTCTCTGGATGGGGGCTGGCTTTCTCATCTCAGCTGGCTTCTAGGCTCATTAGGGGGGTGTGTGAGCTCTTGAGAGAAGGAACAGATTAGGCCAGACATCCTATGGGTTAGGTACGAGATCATCACGGGTGCAGCCTTGGGCGTCCGAGGAGATTCAGGGGGAGGTTTCTTGCTTCCACGTCATATCTTGGCACATCAGGCCACATTCCTTTGAGGTCTGGTGAAGGGCGGGCTGTCTCCCTCCTTTTTGCTCTTTAGACACAGAGATGCACATGAGCAGCAACAGATAGAAAGGCTCTTTAGATTTTAGATGCTAAACTTTAAGTTTATGTTTTGACTAATTAATTAGGTCTGAAAAGATTTATTTGACTTATGCATTTATTTCTCTTAATGGGAGATTTTTGCCAACTATTTAATCATTGATTAGCTTTGCAAGACTATTTTTCCTGTTTTCCAAATTATGTAACCTGATTGATATTTTACTAATGAATAAAGGGTCAGAGAAAAATTAACTTTTGACTAGAAAATAAAACCCTTTAAAATACTCAACAACTCTCTTTATTGGCTTGAATAATAAATTGCATTTTTGACTGTTCATCTTTATTTAAATTCTCCTGAAGGTAATACATGGTGTGAAGGGCCCAACACCTTTTGAGTGGTAAATTAGAGGTAGCATGAGGGTTTTACATTGAGAAATTACCAGAAGAAATTACCGCTCCATCAATAATATCCCACAATTAATTGTCATAAAGACAAAATGTGACCTAGCTAGCTAGTCCCCTTCTAAAAGTACATTTTGCAAAAAAAATGTCTGAAGGAAGTCACCTATTAACTGGCCTCAAACTCTTCTCAATCACCACAGGCTTCACAACAGGTTTCCTAATTCAGGATCATATGTTGTGGAATTCCCCAAAGATCATCTATGAGCTCTGTGGTAATGAGAGCCTTCCTTCAAGAGGAAAATTAAACCTCTACTTGGTCTGCACCTCCCATATGCCCCAGACCAAAAAATATCAACAAAGCATATTTTTTCTTGAACAACTGGCTTCGATCGAGATACACGCTCACCAATTTCCCATCATCAAATATATGAAATTCCAGCCCAGCCAGACCAGAAACATAAGGAGGTGAAGTAGGAATAATAATTTCCTGTGTTGCGTCAAAATGGGACATTGCTTTGGGTCAAAAAGGGAAAAAAGTCACACCATGACTCTCAAATATGTTTTTTTTAACAAAGATGTACACCAACATCCCAAATCTCCTGGCTGAAGTTTTAGCTTCTATAAAAGCAACCTTGCCTACAAGAACCTTCACAGAAACTTCCTCCAAGGATTTAGAAGGGGAGGCCCGTTCAGCTCTGGAAGCACCAGCAGTAGATTGCAAAATAGAACCACAGGTCAACATGTAGGTCATACGAATCTCAAAAGACGGGAAGAATAAACCCCTATGGTTGACAGACTCCCCCATAATGTCCCTAAACACTTAAATTGAAGACAACTTTGCTCGCAGATATGAGGGGTGCTAGGCCCGACTTGAATCTTTTATCTAAGACTAAACTAGGTAATGTGTGGCTGCAGTGGAGAGAAATTTCTGGCTTTGCATCAAGTAAAGGTGTTTCATGTGCTAGATGTATGCAGTTTTTGCCATCCCCTATTTGTTTACAGAGGATTTTGTGACCCGATTGTACATCTGGACCAAAAAGACTCTACCTGAAGTTGAGCAAGAACTGCAACCTCACCCAAATCAACATCATTTTTCTCTAGTTCAACGACACACTAGACTCAGTGACCAACCACAGAACCTGAGATGAGTGCAAATCCTTGGAACTGTCATCAGTTGTAAAATTAACTAAGGGGGCTCAACTACCCCGCTCATATGCTGTTGATTGTATACCTATTAGCATATTTACACGCTAGTGCATAAGATTTTACTACTGAGGATAGGAGATGAGAGATTAGTTGTTATATTGGGCACAGGAAGGGCAGCTTTGAAAGAAGTTTTGAATGCTGAGAGTAGGGAAGGGGCCAATAAGGAGTAAAGGAGGGTAGGTTGTATTTAAAAGTAGAGGCACTGGAAGTGGTATTTATGTATGTGTTATTTGCATAGCGTGAACATAGGCAAAAGGCAGCGGAGCACTGTACAGAGTCTACGGCAAGGGCACACTGAGTGAATGGAGGCAGCAGGTTTCTGGGAACAGAATTTTACTTCTACTGCATCATAATGTAGTACTCTTTAAAAGATGCATCTTCTACTCTTTCCTAAAGTGGAATTGCGTTGCAGCAGCCCGACGAATACAGAGATGTTGCCCCTGATCCTCAGAGCACAGATGGAAAATGCCTGCCGCCTTGTTTTTTTTGTTTTCAACACTTTTGTGTCTCCAGTCTGGTAGTGACCTGTTTGCTGGTGTACCAAGAGACACCAGAGATGGTGAGTTCTCGTCAGTCAGATGTGCAGGGGTGTTGGCTATGATGGATTTACAGAGAATGCAGCCTGGTTTAAAGATGTTGTGGCTTTACAAAGAGAGCCAGTGGTGTTCCATCAGGATGGGGATGATGTGATCATATTTCTTCTGGCCGTAGGTGAGATGGGCTGCAGCATGTAAGATGCAGTCAAATGGTGCCTGGGAGGTGCTTGGGAGGCTGTGGAGCAGGGCATTTCCACCATCCAGATGTGAGAGTACCAGGGCTTGAACAGATGTTCTGCAGTTGCTTTCTAGGAAGTACGGGCACAATACTATTTAGGGTTAGTTAGGAATAGGTTGGATGTAGTTTTTGTATTGTGGTTACAAGGTGAGCATCATCGAGGTAAGGTGTCACCTATGAGGCAAGTGGAAGAAGAAGCATTTGCGTTGTGCAACGAAGAACAGCAGGAAACAGCAAAAATGTTGTAAAATATAGGCTGCAGTAGGTACAATCTGAGTTAGTGAGCTGTGGGGGGCACCAGTCATGCAAAATGTTCATAGATAGTTCTGGTGTAAGCATGGTTCTGTATGTTGTGTTTCATACACTTGTTTTATGTTCATACATATATTTTTTTATTGTGGTTTGTTTTGAAAAGTATGTTGGAACAGTAATTTCAAATGTGCAGTGATAGACATGTTGCGTTGCCTAATATGAGAATATTGTTAACTTCTTATAATAGTCGTTTTTGCTGTTTGCCAAGTGGTGATGAGTTTGTGTAGGCAAACCAGCATAGTAGGTGTGTTAGTAAAGGGAGGTGAAGTACTGCCTCACACCAAGTCTGGTTCAGCCCTGCTGTCTAACCCAACAACGACTTCTTTTTCCTTCTATTTCGAAGCGGCCAGTAGTTATAAACTATGGAATTGAAAGTAGGGGAAGCCAGTAACCCAGTCAAGAGTGATGCACTGTTGTTGGACCTGGTTTTGTGTACACCGACTCGCGAGCCAGACATCTTTACAACAACAATAATAAAGGTGTTTTAATGAAAATAACACTTTTATTAAAAAAACAGTATTAACAATATTATACACATGAAAACAATAAACAGCCTGGGGTATTAGATTGGGTTATTTGGGCTAGACATCAAGTGTAAGAGCTAGGTCTCTGGATCACTCTTCTGTATGTGGTCTGGTGGTTACGTCTTCTCTCCTTTACTGTTGCAACCAGCATCAATCATTCAATGGCCGCATATGCAGGAGAAGTGTCTAAGTAACGCACTGGACAGGTGCTTTACAATGTCTGCTTCAATGTCCTTTTGAGGTTCTCCAGGAGCTTTGTCTAGAGTTGTTGCATATTTATTCCATTGGCTAGTGACTTCAATCAAGGATCCCCTCTATTGGCCCATTTAGTCTTGTCACCAATTCTCCTCATGGATTTTCTCATTAAACTGTCTCTCGTGACCAGGTAATCTAGGACATTCCCTGAAATTCTTCTAACAACTTTTCCTCAGGAAAGGCGGGATATAAAATCCGAGACAGTTCTCACCTGGATTATGAGTGCCACTGTGCAATGTGGAGCCTTCCCTGGACAGTATGGATAATGAGGTAGTGAATATTCTAGGAAGAGGCTGCCAAGCGTGCATGAAGAACCAACCCATGTCTTGAAAGGTGAGCCCTATCTTCAACAGTAAAGATGTGCCCTGACGTGCAAATGTATGACACATTTTGGACTGAACCCTGGTTCAACAGTGTACCCAGAACATTGTGTCCTGAGCCTACAGCACCTTTTGTTCAACCGGCCATACATGGATTGTGCTTGTGCCAAGACTTGATTATGAGTGAAACACATGGTTGTACAGTACACACTATGAGCAAAACTTGGACAGTACAGATTGCTGAAACAGCTGTAGATGGACTGTGCAGACTCATCGAGATTTAGCCAGTGGTTTATGAGCTATGTGAGATTGCAGAGAGATCCTGGGATGAGAAGAAAATTGGTAGCTAATGTGAGGTTGAACTGTACAGATTGAAATAGTCCTGCATGGACAGTGCAGATTATGAGCCCGACGCCTTGTAAAATTGTAAGCCAAGCCCCACTTGGCAAGTAGGGATGAGTTGAGTATGAACAGCAGCACAGTCCCTGGATAAAACTCCAGTGATATTTTAGGTGCACATGAAAAGGCAAGTCATGTGGATAAATGGGTCTTCTATGCCCCCTGTGTGGTCTGAATTCCTAGTTGCTCTTTTAGTCGTGCCAGCTGTCCCAGGGTGATATTGTTTCCTCCACAGACCACAATCACCACAGGTCCCAGCTCAGCCATCAGCTTTCCTTCCTTCTGCAGTCGCTGCACCACGTTGCTGTACACGACAGCCAAGGCAGCCCCACATGCTGGCTCCACCAGGATCTTCTCATCATCTGTGAAGAAGGTAGAAAACATGGAAGGAGTTAGACCATAATATGGTAGTGGGAGGTTCCACCAAGTGACACAAGGTTTGTGAAAATCCAAGAAATGCATGCAAGAGAACAGAAGGCTAAGGAGAAAACACAGGGAGAAAGCCAAGTCGAGCAACATTGAATGTATCCAGATAGAACAAAAAAAGAGGATGAGTAAAGACACTAGCTTTGGCGTATGATGAGCAGATGACTAATGCCCTCATTACAATTGGCCAGTAATCCAGACATAGGCACAATTTATAGGGACTACAATGCATGTGCAAATTTTGCAGACCTGGTGGTTTTTACCAACTCTAATATCGGCAGGTTAGAATGGGGGACAATTCACAGTATTGCAGTATTATCTATCATTCAGACCCAAGAATTTCAAGTGGAGGAGATACAAAAAACGAACACATTACCTATATAAAAAAATATTTTCACTGTCAAGATGACCTCCTGGTTACTTGCCTAAACTGAAATGAGTTTACTTAGGTGACATGAAAAGTAAAGAATGGAAAGTAAAGGGCATGGAAGGGCTACACCGGATCTAGGATGGTGTTAATCGTTCTATATAAATATCATATGGGTTTGTGTTAGATGCTGTGGAGATCAGGGTGAAGGAATATGAAATATAACAAGAGGAAGAATAAGGGGAGCGCCAAGGAAATAGATTTAGACTGAAAATATAACACAATGGAAAAGTCAAATGCAAGCCAGGAAAAGGTACCCCATCTCTTATGTTAAACTTGGTTCTGAGAGGTCTCTTGTTTTGGAGGCTGGAATATTCCATGAATGGATTAAACTATACCACTCTCTTTGCTTGTACCTAGTAAATTCTAAGTGATCCAAAACTTTAACAGGACAGCTTTCAAAGGCATGAAGAGCACGGCCTTTGCATTGTTCACATAGTACAGTCCTGGTAAACATGCAGGGAGAGACACACTCTCCCTCACTAGATACAAGAATTATCATCTCAGTTTATACTGGTGTTACTCTCTGACCTTGAAGTGGTGTACAAAAAACATATTCAAGTAACATTATGCTATTCTGCACTTTGTATTCTAGTCTCTAACCATATATGTAGGTGCTGTCACCTCACTTATTTCAGCTTTGCTTCCCTCCTGCACCATTGCAGCCCCACATCACCAGTGCACCCACCTACAAACCGCTCGACAGCCAAGACGGCTTCTTGATCCGTCACCACCTCCGAGAAGACTGGATGTGTCTGGGCCACCTTCAGTGTCTGCAGTCCCACTGTTTTGGCTCCTAGGGTTTTTGCCACACTGGAAGGAGAAGCGGAGCATGTGAGGTACACAAACTTGAAATGTGTTCTTGGCAGGTGAGGCTTGCCCATGTATGTTGTAAGATGTTATTATGATTGGCAGTGAAAGGCTGCCTTTTGGGTTCTGTCTTGTGTAGAATAGCCATGATGAGTAGGCATTAGCAGCTAGAGGTGTGTTCATGATGGTGTACTTTATGTTGTTGGATAGTCAGGATGAGTCTGGATTGACAGCTGTGGTGGGTTTATTGTGTAGAATGGTGTTTGTTACACGATGGATTGATATGTTTGATGGGGAGTTGGATATAGATTGGTGGGTTAGGGTAGTGTAGTGTATCTTGTAGGCTAGTCGGGATTCATAAAGATGGACAGCTGAAGATGGCTTTGTGTGGTGTGGCATAATAGGTGTTTATGGAGATTGGCAAGCGTGTATAGGTGTCTGGTGTATGATGGTATCAGTTTGGATGCCCATCTGTGGGTGGGTCTCTGCTGTAGGATGGTTGTGAAACCAGGGTCAGCTGGGAGCATGCACATTCGAACAAAAGCTAAGATAATGCCGTCTATTAGCAAGGTATGGTGGCAACGAGCATCTGTGGGTGGCTTTCTGGTATAGTCATTAGGATGGGAGGACTTGGACAGCTGAGGGTGGGTATCTGGTGTAGGATAGCAAGAGAGGTATAGCTGAGTAAGAGTGTTTGAAGTAGGGATGAACAACCACAGTAGGCTGTCTAGTGTAGGATAGCAAGGAAATGTGGGGATGGAGAGCGGAAGGGTGGTTGCCTGGTGTAGGAAAGCCCAGAAAGTTGGGCATTGTCATTTGTGGTGAGTGTCTGGTGTAGGACAGCTAGGAGTAGACATAGGCAGGATTAGTGCGGGAGGAGGATCTGAGGGTTTATGCCTGTAGTATGAGTGTTCCTATGTCCATCTCCTCTTCCACCTGTACCCACCTATGGTTCAAATCCTGTACTTGACCTTCGTTTAAGCCACTGTTCCTGTGCCATCTTGTCCTTTGTATCTACATCCTTTAGTCCCTGATCACACCCCCCCTTCAGCCTCTGCCCATTTCTGAATCAGGGCCTGTGCCCAGATCAGTGACTCTGTGCAGTCATCAATCTCTCGCCCTTGGTTTTCAACTGTAGCCGAGCCCACCACCTCAGCTGCTCCATGCCCATCTTCCCCTACTTATTTCCCTCCTTCAGTCTGTGCCTAGGCCTATCTTACCCTGAACATGTATGCCCATCTTTCTTCAGTTCATCAACCCATCTCACTCCCTTAGTGAATGTGCCCCACGGTGTGCTCCCCCTTCAACACGCCATCACCATTACCTTGTGATCTCAGGTAGGGTCACCAGCTTCCCAGCTGTCACTGCTGCATTCAGACTGTCCGCTCCTCGGGTTTCCATGGCAATAATGGGCACATCATCCCATCCCACCTCGCGGAGGCCCTGGACGACCCCGCACAGCATGCCGCCTCCTCCTACTGACAGTGCGATGGCTCCGGGCTTAAAGTTGGGGACTTTCTTCAACTCCTTCACAATGGACGTGTGGCCTTCCCTGCGATGGAAACAGCAGGATAATGAGTCACAGTAGGCAGCGAGTGTGGACAGCACTAGAAACTTTAAACAGAACAGGGGCCATATTGGGAGTAGTGGGTAAGACCTGGAGTGCGCCCCAATGAAAATGACAGTCGAGGAGTTAGCGAGGCCAGCAGATGAGGTGCCCCAGAGGATGGAGGCCATATTCAGCGAGTCAGGCACAGATGCTTCGCTTCACAGACTACATTGGATTTAGCCATTGAGCTCTCACATTAGCTGCATTCATGGTAGTATCCGGTCCATGTCCTATGATCGTCTTGTTACATTTGGACCATGCCTGAGCCCACACACCTTAATGTAAATTTTTTATGCAGCTCCCCTCCTGTCTATGGGCTCCCCCCCCCAATTGGCAATTATTCCTAACATCACGCCCCCCGCACATCACTCAAACTACCAGTCTCTTTGCTCCAATTGAGACAGCCTGTACATTCTAGTCACCCTTTGTATTCAGGAGCAACATTTGCAAAAATGGCTAAAAAAAACATCGCCCCAACCTACCCTCAAACCACCAGTCCCATCATTCACACATGAACGTCTCACGTGCAATTTTTTCACAAAGTTTGCCACACCGCACTTAACATACCAGATGAGCGGGTCATCAAAGGGTGGCACGTACACCCAGCCAGGGTTGTTCTTCACCATCTCTTTGGCGTGTTCAATTGTGTCATCCAGCATCTTTTAGAGGAAAGAAGACATTTACTAAATGGAGCAGTAGAGACATATTTGAGATTGCTAGTCCACCAAACCCATGCACTCATAGCCACCACCAGAGGCACATAATCCTGGCCAGCCCCAGACCCATGCATTTCTAGGCATTACAGATTTGTGATACAAGTCAACAGCCTTGACCTAGGCCCTCTCAGTGAGCACCTACATTTTGTGCACCTCAGACAAGGAGACACATGTCTAGCATTTCCACCTGATCTAGATCCACCCGCCTAGCCAGCAACACAAACACACACATCCTCAGCCACAGCACTCGCGGTCCATAGACACCAAGTTTGAAGGAACGCTTCAGAGCTGCATTCTAAGTCAGCATCCCCATCTAATACCACATATGTCTGCACCACAGAATACTACTGCATTCAAAGCAAGCAGCTTAGACCCACATACTCAGAGATGCACCGTAGACCTGTGCAGCACCAGCAGTCTCTCCAGTCCTGTACACACCGAGCCTACACGCTAGACCACTGAGCAAAGCGGCATCACTCACCTCTCCCACTACAGACACTTCAGCCCCTTCGTCCTTCAGTCGGTCGATGGTGAAAGAGGGAGTCGTGGTGGGTACCAGGATAGTGGCAGGGATGCCCAGTTTCCGGGCCGAATAGGCCGCTGCCAGGCCAGCGTTTCCCCCTAAAAGACAACATCAATCAGCATGGTTAGTGGAAGGGAAGCAACACGTTTTACAAAGAAACATCTACCACGGGCAAAAAGAGCCACCAAGACCACTCAATCCACCTTTTCATTTCTGACACCATTCTTGGTGTATCATCGCTTGTGCTCTCAACTTTGCTGTTTGTCTTAATCCTAAAAGTATCGATTTAAACCTTAAAAAGTGAAGATACCCCCAGGATGGACGAGCAACAAGGACTGTTGCTGAGGGCACTTAATAATCTAATGCCTGGAATTTAAGGTTCCGCAATACTGCATCACGTACACGAACTCTCAACATTAAGGTGCAGTAGTTTTAGTGATTTGAACAGATTTGTCCATACCCAATTATTGCACAGTATAAACCATGGTGTTTGGGTTCTGCAACCCTCACTACAGCAGAAAAAGCCTACATAGTACCGATGGGGCAACTGCTCCTGGCCTGGGGTCCTAGGTACAGGAAACTGAACCAGGTTGTCTCAGTGGGTTGTAGGGCTTGAAGGAATGCACCTAGGCTCCCCTTAGTCTGAGTAAACACAAGAGAGACTGGTGCCCCGTCTCTGCTTTCAGGACCCCCTCCACCAAACCGCTCCACTCACCTGAGGAACAGACGAACCTCTCGCAACCTCGGTCTGCCCACTGTGGAAAAAATAAAGGGGGATATGAAACCAGCAGCTTATCACAGCTCTCGTCCTCAAACCTGTGTCTCCCCTACTCCTCGCCACCATCAGCCCTCTGAGGCTCCCACCCTACACAAAGAGTTCCTCTCACTTATACACCTCACCATCCGTGTAGTTCCGCACACGCCTTTCTACACCTCTCTCACCCTGTGCCGCCTCTCATTTTAAAGAAAGCCCTCATGCCCTCATCCAGTGGACCTGCATGGCTTCTAAACTGCATTTTCATCAACACCTATCTATGGTCTAACAAAAGCCAGAACAAGTATTCACTTTCTACTTTGATGTGAAAACGTGTATTAACAAGTGTGAGAAACACTTGATTGTGCACATTTTGTAACTAGTTCCTTGCCGCTAAGGCGCCCAGGCAGTCCCCAACGTCACACATTGAAACACTCATATATTCAGACTTATACTGAACATCAGTGAAAATAATTGGTCCTGGACTTTTAACATGATCCATTTTTCAGTTCTTGTGTCTTTAATCTATCATTTGTGCCCTGTGGGTTAGTGTCAAGTGCATCTAAAAACATTGATGCGTGTTTTGGTGGATACTTCATTTAGAATGGTGCCTTTCTCAGGACCAAATTTCAAGGGTCCAAAATCAAGCATGTGGAGCTTGAGGCTTATTGGCAATCCGTGTCCACAAATTTAAAACAGAAGACCATAGAACATTCTAATATGCTTTTTATACACTAATAAGAGACCCACCATCCATGGATCAACACTAATTAGTGAACTTTTGGTGCAGTTGACGCCAATCTCACCATAACATTACTGCATGGCACTCTCTAAGGTCCTACTGAGTGACACTAATCTTGTGAGACTCCCATATATTAGTATGTTTATAATATTCAGAGCTTTTGTCTCTTCTGGGAGAGTGGCTGGCTACTACTACAGAATATTGCCTCAAACCATGGGCCACTGGTGGAACTGGGCTAGGCCTACCCTACCAGTAGAAACTGGAGTAGAAGCCCCTCTGGAAAAGGTACTGAAAACATCACAGATTGTAAGAAGATATCACACCAGCATTATATGGCCTGAGGTTGCCACTGACACTGGACATGAACCAATTCATGCACAGCATCTGCTCCAGATTTCGTATTTGCAAACGAGGCCTGTCAAGACCCCTGTAAGATTGTACGGACATTAAAAAAAAAAGAAGCCTGGAAAGATGAACCGCAGTCGGGTGGGTTAAACTGTACTTGGTGAGGATTGAGACTGACAAATGAGTGCTGTCTGGTTGTGGGTACAGACGTGAGGCGGATGCTAATGTAGTTGGTTTAGCACAGTATGGGAGTGTACAGCTGTGAGGTGGAAAACAAAGGTGAGTTAGTCCTATTAGGGGCTATACGGCAGTGGATGGATGTTGAGGCAGGTAGGCAAATTAAGAGGGGAGGAGGGGTGAGGGTAGTGGTTGAGGAGGTATGGATTTTAGAGCTGGGGGTTCCAGGGGCAATCTTGGTGACTTGTTGTAATATATAAAATATGCACCTTGAACCCGTTAGTCAGGTTGTTTCTAAATTTGGCTGTTCTTGACGTATTGTTACCATTTCTTAAAATAAGTATTGGTAAAGCCAGTAGGTCTACCCTTGGCAAGTGAGTGTGGTGGTTAATTTTTTTTATTGAAAGCCTAACCCACCAAAATAGAAGCAAAGCATAAAAATGCATGGCTGTCCACATGCCTGAAAAGGATTTGTAAATTAAAAGTGAGGTGGAGTTTTACTAGTTATGTTTTAACTTAAAAGCTTTTCAGTTGCACCATGCATTTTATTATTGTTGTTTGTAACGAGACATGAATAAATCAGGACCTAACCAAGCACTCATTGCAGACAGCTGAAGTATTACAATGTCACGTAAACATGATAACATTTACTGTTAATTAAACGGATGCGAACAGTGTGCCCAGGCGTGTGCAGTCATTCATAGCGATGGGAGCCAGTGGGTAATGTGGGCGGACACATTTCCGCATGCTGTGGTGGGCTGAAGCAAAATGCGATGTACAATTTACTAGACCAGTAGATAATACGAGTTGACCAAAATCCACTTAAATAGCCAGAGGTTACTTTGACTCCGCACAGGGGTGTATTTCTCTTGCCACGTTTTTGGCTCTTAAGTGTACCCTTGGGGGGGATTCAGAAAGCGGTTCTGTTGAAATGCACGAGGGACTATTTTCCATTTGGAATGTGTACCCAATCATCTGGCTGCTTGTCACGTTCTTTATCTCCTATATGCAATCTATACAGAACACAGTCATTGTTGCCAATATATGCCCCTAGCGGTGGCAAAGCCAATAGGGCAGGCTTTAATGTGACACAATTGTGCATGCATCACATGTAAACAGCATTTGGGAAGGCCTGCGTTTGCAAAGGTGGGCACCTTAAAACAGATTGCCTCTGTCAATGCTAGTTTTCTCTTGGGCCCCGGTGTCCTTCCCCTTCTCCATTCCCTTGCCCGGGAGACCTCTACATACCGTCTTACAGAGGTGTCCGATGCCCCGGATCTTGAAGGAGCCCGTGGGCTGTGCGTTGTCCAGCTTGAGGTAGATGCTGGTGCCGGCCCTCTTGGTGAGGGGCACGCTGTCCCTCAGCGGGCTGTCCACGTGCAGGCTTCTCTGGCACGGCATGGCTGTGGGAAGGGGACAAACAAAGAAAGGGCTCGTGAACAGGGCCGCCTGAGCATACAGTGCCGGGTCATGGAGCAACACCTCACTGCGCCTCGCGCGCCCAACAACTAAAGCAAAACAATAGAGTCAGGTGGGCACTAAAACACAGTATGCTACCACTAGAAGTTACTAAACAGTAATATAATATATTATACCTCCTTCGCCACCCCATCAATATAATCTTTTTCGAGTCAAGGGCCCTGTGCTGTCCGGTGCATGAGGCCCGTTAATCTTTCATGTAAGCATCTACTCTATCGAGGGTCGAGACGCCGTTTGACTTGCTGGACGAGCTGCATATAGTTTTATTCATTCAAGGTTACCCCCAATCTACAGCTGGGACGGGGGTCGATTCTTCGTGAACTTCGCCCTCACTAGTTCACAGGTCATTGGGTCACACTGGTACGCTTTACAGGCATTGTACTGCTATCCGTGATGTGGGGACTATTTATTTCTAAAATGTTATTTTCAAAAGTATAGTCTGTATAACCCTAACATCTACACATTATAAACTAGATGCGAATCCACCCACCCCTGCCAAAACTCTATTCAGTGTTTGTTTGTTAGTAGTGTCAGAGGGCATTGAACCACACCGAGCGCCAATTAGCATCTGGGATCATTCCGTGTACTCCCTGCTTCAAATCAGTACCGCATTTCTGAGAAGCCCGTTCGAAGAACAGGGCAAAATCACAACGCGCTCATTAAAGTAACCGGGAATGTACTCCGTTTAAAGAGAAGTGGTTGGTACCAGGGAGGTTCGTAGTAGAACTCCAGCGTTCCTGTTCGGAAGGCACCTGTCCCTACATCATGTGCCCATGGCGGTAAAGTGTGTGTGTGAGGGGTGGGGGTGGGGGTGGGGGGTCTTGAGTAGCCATAGGGTAGCAGCATGGGTGAAGCGCGTCTCTTACCTTGGGCACGTTCAAATCTCGCCCGGATGCCTTCGCTCAGTGCTGCTGCAGAGCACGGGGATGCCTCGGTGCTGTGGCTAACGCCGCTTGGTTACTGTCGTTGCAGATCCCGGCACCGCAGTGTGGTTTGCTCCGCAGTTGAACTTTGCCGCCTCGCCTGTCCTGGTGAGAGCGTCCCTCGATGTCCTGTATCTAAGACTACCTTTTGGCCTTTCCCACTCCTTGCTGCTGTGATAGCGGACTCTCATTGGCCTTTATAGCCCACGACCCCCCTCAGAGCGGCCAATCGCCGATCAGAACTGGACACTCCTCCAGCACCCCCGCCCTCTGATGCAACCCCCCCTGCAAGCGAGCTGCTAGGTGATTTCAGCAGCAGCGCGAGCTGCAGAGCAACAACAATACCAAAAGGGGGGTAATGGCGCGAGCAGGGGGAGGGGGCGGCTCAGAGGTCTCAAAAGGAAGAGGAACTATTTATGGGTCATCACTTCCTAAAGGAGGTGTGGAGAGGGGGGGACAAAGGGCCTTCCCGAGTCACCCAGACCGGCTCAAACAGGCTCTGGAGCTCAGGGCGGACTTGGCAGAGAGTAGCTGAACATCCGAGGCATGACAGTGCCTCCAGCCGGACCGGTACGGGGCAGCCCGCTGACACTGCACAAGACGGCCCCATCTCCCGTAAAGTACATCACCCACATAAACATGTTTTCCCGAAAGTGAACGTGCCAATCAAACTGTACCAAGGACCCCATAAACGTCATCACCCAAGTACAAACGCTTTTCGCTCCGCTAGCCAATAGGTTAACAAATGGATGTGACGAACACATGCACATCCTGTGGAGTGTTCCCCCCAAAACATAGCGGTCTCAAGTGCAAACGTGCCCCTCAGCAAAAGACGACCCGCGCTAATGTGTGACCCAGAGCGTAACCCCCGCCAACCCCCGCGAAAATACCGCCTCCTAAACATATCCATTCGAAAGTACAAACACTATCATATTTCCGCGATACCCCCCCCGTAAAAAAAGACAACCATCTATATATCTACTCTCAAGTACAGACATGATAATCTTTCCGTGCTAAAACTTCCCTCTAAATATACCTCTCTCTAACTACAAACCGGGCCCTCTTTCTATTAACATATTGTTCTCAAATGCAAACATCCCCCTCCCCTCTCTGCAAAAGAAACGACCCGCGCTAACATGTGACCTGAAGTGCACAAGCCTCTTGCGAATAAAAACACCCTCGTAACATACCTATCCCCAAGTACAAACATCTTTCCGTGTTAAAAAGTACACCCTTACACCCCATTTAAGTCCCGGTGAAAAGATAATCCGATAATTATATAGATTTCTAAATACAAACATGACCCTCATTCCGTAAAAAAAAAAGTCCCTCCCTTGACATATCTATTCTCAAGTACAAACATGCCCCTCTTTCTAAAAAAACACTATTCATTAATTAATGAACCCCAAGTGCAAACATGTCACTTTTCCTCAGAGACGCCCCCCACCAACCAACAACATATCACCCCTACTACAAACATGCCAACCTCCTTGCAGCAAGAACACCTCAATATTTTTTACCTCAATCCCAAAGCTGCCTTCTCACTGTGAAAAGACTCATATACTATAATTATTCTGTTTATTGAGGCGCTTGACACATCATACCACGACCCCGAACACGGGGGGGGGGGGGGGGGGGGGGCACATGGCAAACAAACAACACTGAATAATCCCAAAATATGACATAAGAACTGGAGTTTAAATCCTCTGTTGTGCAGGTTCAAGGAGACCGGTGCTGATTGTGAGAGGCCTTTTAGGAAACGTATTTAGGGTCCCTTTTAAAAGCAGAAATTGATGCGGCCTGTTGGATGTGCATGTGCCTGTATAGAATTCCAGACCCGGGTGCATTGCCTGAAAATGGACTGTTTCAGGGTGAAAGGCTTTCTGAACCTCGTAGTGTCCAACCTGAGCAGAACGCTGTTTTTTTTATAGTTCAGTTTCTGCCAAAGCTGAGGTTTTTGAAATATGTGTTCAGCTTTGTTCATTCGAATCGCCTTAAGGTGGTGATCCGTGTGTTCTTAAAAGCAGGTTGACGGTCTATGAGAAGCCAGCCAAGTGATGAAAGGGATGTTTTAAAGGGTTATGGTTATGTTTTATATATATATATATAATATAATATAAATGGTTACAACGACAGCCTTTACCACGAATACTTTTACTACGAGGTACGTAGTAAAGGCATGTGTGGTAACGGGTACATATAAAACAAGCATTTACAATGCAACGGTCTCGGCATTGCAAAAGTTAGAGCTATTAGCATTGTACATGAACGTGATGTGATGCAGCCATTAAGAACATGACACACGAGGCCTCAAGGACTTATTTATAAAAGATTGAAACAAGAAAACTTTAAACAAACAGGTAGAAATGCACAGTAAGTAGCACAGTGTAAATGACTCTGGTGTGTGTGAGACCACTATATATCCAAATATTTTGTGACACGCTATTTGTATGATAAACTGGTGTGCATATCACCGATGCATGCACATTGAATAATAAGTATGGACTTGCTGCTTGTAGATAAACAGGTGTGTAAGTCACTGCTGTAACTCCCAGCAATAATTTAATTCTGGCTCTGGTGTGCATAACACCACAGTATATGCTACCAAATGGCTAGTGGCAAGCTGTTGATAAATTTAAAGGGTGTGCGTGTCACCGCTGAGCTTGTAACCAATAGCAGCACAATGTATTATTAAATGAAGACGTGGGTAACGCAGCTGATAAGCCAGCGTGACACTGTCATAAGGCTAGTAACACATTCTGCCTCTAAAACCTGGTAACGCGCTTTGCCTCTTTAAAAGTTAATTGCGGTACAAGATGATACCATACAGCCAGTCACATGCTCTGCCTCTTCAAAATGTAATCGGAGCAAGAAATGCTGAGCCTTTAAATTTATTAAACACCACCTCAGAGCAGACTCCAATAAGTGCACAGTGATCGCGGGGAGGGGGAAAAAGTGACGCGCCCCACATGCAAGTTTCAATTAACACAACTCTGGATTATTTGGCAAGTGAAATGCTGCCACAGCTTGCAAACGGGTAAAGTTCACACTATATAAAATCGCATAAATAAACGAGCCCAGCAGCCTCACCGGAAGTCAGGCAAATTCGCCTGTGACTGGGGCGTGGCTGCATCCGGACCGGAAGAGAAGGCGGAGTGAAAGCGTCTCGCGACGCCAGAAGGAGAGCGGAGTCCCTCAGAATTCACCTGGTAAGTTGAAAAGGGCTGGGGGGGGGGCTCGGTTCCCTCGTGTGTGTGTGTGTGTGTGTGTGTGTGTGCGTGCGCGTGTGTGTGTATGCATGTGTGCGACGGTGGGGGAGAGGGGGGGGTGCACTCGTGTGTGTGTGCGCGCGTGTGTGTATGTGAGCTGGGGGGGTGTCTCTGTAAGTATGTGCGTGCGTGCGTGGGCGCTTGTGTGTGTGTGTATGCGCATGCGTGTGTGCTTCTCAGGAGACAGCGCCTGGCCGCAGCGCTCGTTCGCGTGTCACTTTGAAATCGCCTTCAGGGCGATGCGCGCGGCCAGGATTGTCTCCTGGGAAGCACACACGCCGACAAAAGAGCTTCGGCGGAGACGCGCTTCCGCGCGTTCAGCCGAGCCCTAAAAAGGGGGTTTGGGGGGGCTTCCCCCCCAAAAAAAACCACTCACCTTTAGACGAGATGGTAGGCAATCGGCATCGCAGACGAAGGAAACGGCCGTTTTTTTCTCCTACGTATGACGTCACCACGCAAAAATACGTGGAGAAAGATAGGCGTGTAAATAGTATTCCGTAGTAACGCATGCGTGGTAAAGGCATGCGTTACAACGGAGTTCGTTGAAAAAACATACAACCGGCTGACTTTAGGCCGTCCAGTCAATGGTGTATACAAGAAATGTCAGTGCTTAATTTGTGGCGGTGGAGGCCACCGGCATTTATTTTTGGGGACCAGCACTTATTTTTCCTGATGAGACATTTCCCTAGAGCAAGAGAGGGAAAAACGCACAAAGCAGAAAGACGGAGGAAAAGAAAGATAACTGTCACAAAGGGAGAAAGCTAGAACCTGCAATAGTGAGATACAGGGGCAGGGAGTGGATTAAAGAGCTATGAGATGGATTTAAGACTACCATCCATAGCATTGGGCGTGCCAATGTTTGATTGCACCGGCTGCGGGCTACAGAGCAGAACTTTGGGCACCGTATTCATTATTTTACAAATTAAGCACTGCTAGGGCTTGGACAGCCAGTTTAAGATCTTGTTTTGAGAGACAAAGCTTGATGCTATGGTTCCATTTTAGATGAAATCTGCCGTTCCCGGCCATCTCTTTGACCTGTAAATCAACATGGCTTAGTTCATGGAGTTTGTAGCCAATAGTTTTAGTTGGCTGGTGCCATTGAGTTCACCAGACTTTTCGAGGGGAAGTTCCTGCCCCTCAGTGAGAGGAGGAGAAATTCAGGCTTCTGAGGATGTAACTTTAGTTTCATGTTGAATATCCAGTTGTGCATGCCATTGCCCAAGAGGGAGTGCACGTAGCGTGTCGGGTGCTTCCTTGTCCCGGCAGTTCGCACCCCAGCCCCTTCCCACGGCCTCTTGGACAGACACCAGCTCCAGCAGCGCGTGCACTCTAAGCCACAAACGCTTCGGCCTTAATGACGATTAGTGCCCTGGCCACGTGCTGCCTCGCGCACGCCGAAGAGGGGCTGAGAGTACATTCACAGGACAGCACCCTCTGACCTCACTGGACTTTCCCCGGCGATAACATTTCCTCTGGGCGCTCAGCTCTGGGAACATGTAATAACAGCGGGTGGTTCATCACGGGGGCTTCAGAATTTGGGCCGGGGATGAACGATTGTCCTCGTTCAGAATATGTGGGTGTGCCCGCAATCAGCACTTTAGGTAACATGCGGCACTCGAAGTCTTTAAGAGCTGATGTCTCAGAGGTGGCCTCATCATGACCTTGTCTGTGGCAACAAGCGCGCTTTGCCGTAGATATGGGGCGTTAATGGTCACTAATGGACCTCTAACAGGGCTGAACACCTGTGTCCACTGCAGTCATGACCCCGCCAATCAGAGGTCATCACTCCTACAGACAAGGGTGAGGGGTGCATAGAATAAGGTTACCAGCTCACACATTTCCAGTTCCGTTTTTTTCCTTCTTCAAAACATTTTTATGTGGAACTTTAGACCAATGGGTTCTATTAAGGTGACAAGGGCCACTCGGAATGCATGGGGTTCCTTCCACTTACGCAAAATACCAGAACTGGAGTATTATGTCCCCGATAACGTGTAATATTTAGCAGGTGTGTGTGTGTGTGGGAGGGGGGGGGCTGATAAGTGGACTCATCTCCTTACTCCAGTCAAAGTCACCGCTTCACCCATCTCTCTCACCAGTTACCTCCATCTCGGTGACTTTTATCCCCCCACCCCACCCCCCACACACACACCCTGCCAGAGAGCTCCACTGACTTCTCGGCAGCATAGAAGGCGACGTCATTGCCAATCATGCTTCTGTGTACCTATTCTCGCATCGCTGGAGGCTGGATACTAAGGGCCTCATTTATGAGAAATGACGCATCGCTGCGTGAAAGCAGCGATGCGCCACTTCTCAGTGTGCACTCCTTGCGACATACTGGATGCGTCATATTTAATGTATGACGCATCATGTTGCAAGGAGTTATAGATACGTCAGTATTTCTGACGTATCTGTAAGCGCAAAAGTGACGCATTGCTGGAGTGTGTCACAAAAGTTACGCAACTCCAGCAATGTGTCCTTGCGTCAGTCTTACGCCTGCTGTGAGGCAGGTGTAAGATTTTGACGCATTTGAGTCCTAAGTGGCGTAGTGAAATCTCATAGATTTCACTGTGTCACTTCCATGACCCTTTCTTGCGTCAATACGCCCCCCTTGCATACATTATATGTGACGCAGGGGTTTACAAAGTGACACATCTACCTAGATGCGCCACTTTGTAAATATGGCGCAATAAGGCGCATTTTTTACACCACTGATGCATCACAAAAAGTGACGCACCGGCGACGTAAAAGTGACGCACAGCCTAATAAATGGCGTCCTAGAAGTGATTTCACTGCGTCACATCTACAAGGCTATTTGCGGGGGAATGCCCCCCCTGCATACATTATACCTGACGCAGGCATAATGTAGTGCAGGGGTTTACAAAGTGATGCATCTGCTTAGATGTGTCAATTTGTAAATAATGCGCAACAGAAGGCATGTTTTACGCCGCCGATGAGTCACAAAAAGGGACGCATCGGAAGCGCAAAACTGACGCAAGGCCTCATAAATGAGGCCCTAAGGCTACAGCAGTTTGACAAAGACCACAAAACTCCCATGACTCACACGACACAGCCCACAATAGATGACCTCACCCAAGACTTTAAGTGGGCCGGGTCACACCGGTGCTGAGCACCGGCACTTTTTGAAAGGAAGCCTATAAACGGGTCTCTAGTGGGCGCCGTTTTGTGCCCTGGCACAAGTGGTTCATTTTTTTCAGGACTGCAGTAACAGCAGGCATATCGATGTGCGCTGCTCACACTGCTCACTTCTCACTAGTGGAGAAGTTACGGCATGACGTCATGCCAGGTGAGCGTTGATGGTGAAGGAAAATACTTTAAAGAGAGTCATTTTCTCTCTGGATTTCCTTTCTGTTTTTGAGACTCAGTAGCAGCAACTTTGTCGTGGTGTCATCAGGGCTTTAAGTGGAAGCTTTTTCAATATTATATACAAGCCATAGTAGCTGTTTATTTATCTTGTACAACTAATAACCATTGACAAAGTCAATAGTCCTGACTTGTTGGTATGATGTTACTTGTTGTATCATATATCTGAATGCAATGACCTTTTCCCTCTGTACGAACATATGTCCGCTCCCAGGAGACAAGTCCTCCAGCCCTCCCTGTAAGAGCACATCCCAGCTCACAGGGCACGAGTGCTCCATTCCCTCCTGTAAGAACATTCCACATATGTTACAGGAGACAAGCGCTCCGTCTTTCTATCGAAGACTTCTCGCAGCTCACAGGAGAGGAGCGCTTGATACCTGTTTGTAAAATGCCATTTCAGCTCACAGCTCACAGTAGACAAACACTCCAACCCTCCATCCAAGGGCTCACAGGAGACAAGAGCTCCATTCCTCACTGTAAGAGCACACTACAGCTCATAGGAGATAAGCGCTCTATCCCTCACTGTAAGAGCACAGTACAGCTCAGCTCACAGGAGACAAGCACACCATTCCTCACTGTAAGAGCGCACTACAGCTCACAGGAGACAAGAGCTCAATTCCTCACTGTAAGAGCGCACTACAGCTCACAGGAGACAAGAGCTCCATTCCTCACTGTAAGAGCGCACTACAGCTCACAGGAGACAAGCGCTTCATTCCTCACTGTAAGAGCACACTACCGCTCACAGGAGATGAGCGCTCTATCCCTCACTGTAAGAGCACACTACCGCTCACAGGAGATGAGCGCTCTATCCCTCACTGTAAGAGCACAGTACAGCTTACAGGAGGCGAGCACTCTATTTCACCAAGGGGACAATACAGCTCACAGGAGACAAGCACTCTATTCCTCGTTGTAAGAGCACACTACAGCTCACAGGAGACAAGCACTCCATTTCTCAATGTAAGAGCACACTACAGCTCACAGGAGATGGGCACTCCATTCCTCATTGTAAGAGCACACTACAGCTCACAGGAGATTGGTACTCTATTCCTCGTTGAAAGAGCACACTACAGCTCACAGGAGACGAACACTCTATCCCTCACTGTAAGAACACACTACAGCTCACAGGAGATGGGCACTCCATTCCTCATTGTAAGAGCACACTACAGCTCATAGAAGACAAGCACTACATTCCTCGTTGTAAAAGCACACTACAGCTCATAGGAGACAAGCACTACATTCCTGGTTGTAAGAGCACACAACAGCTCACAGGAGACAAGCACTCAGTTCCTCATTGTAAGAGCACACTACAGCTTATAGGACACTAGCACCTTATTTCTCATTGTAAGAGCACACTACAGCTCACAGGAGGCAAGCGCTCTATCCCTTACTGTAAGAGCACAGTACAGCTTACAGGAGACGAGCACTCCATTCTACACTGTAAGAGCACACTACAGCTCACAGGAAATGGGCACTTGATTCCACACTGTAAGAGCACACTACAGCTCACAGGAGACAAGCACTCTATTCCTCATTGTAAGAGCACATTACAGCTCACAGGAGACGAGCACTCTATTCCTCATTGTAAGAGCACACTACAGCTCACAGGAGACGAGCACTCTATTCCTTGCTGTAAGAGCACACTACAGCTCACAGGAGACGAGCGCTCTATCCCTCACTGTAAGAGCACAATACAGCTCATAGGAGATGGGCACTCCATTCCTCATTGTAAGAGCACACTACAGCTCATAGAAGACAAGCACTACATTCCTCGTTGTAAAAGCACACTACAGCTCATAGGAGACAAGCACTACATTCCTGGTTGTAAGAGCACACTACAGCTCACAGGAGACAAGCACTCAGTTCCTCATTGTAAGAGCACACTACAGCTCACAGGAGACGAGCACTCTATTCCTTGCTGTAAGAGCACACTACAGCTCATATGAGACGAGCGCTCTATCCCTCACTGTAAGAGCACAATACAGCTCATAGGAGATGGGCACTCCATTCCTTATTGTAAGAGCACACTACAGCTCATAGAAGACAAGCACTACATTCCTCGTTGGAAAAGCACACTACAGCTCATAGGAGAAAAGCACTACATTCCTGGTTGTAAGAGCACACTACAGCTCACAGGAGACAAGCACTCAGTTCCTCATTGTAAGAGCACACTACAGCTCACAGGAGACAAACACTCCATGTGTCATAGTAGGAGCACACTACAGCTTGTAGAAGACAAGCACTCCATTCTACACTGTAAGAGCACAGTACAGCTCAAAGGAGACGAGCACTCCATTCCTCATTGTAAGAGCACACTACAGCTCATAGGAGACAAGCACTACATTCCTGGTTGTAAGAGCACACTACAGCTCACAGGAGACAAGCACTCAGTTCCTCATTGTAAGAGCACACTACAGCTCACAGGAGACAAACACTCCATGTGTCATTGTAGGAGCACACTACAGCTTGTAGAAGACAAGCACTCCATTCTACACTGTAAGAGCACAGTACAGCTCAAAGGAGACGAGCACTCCATTCCTCATTGTAAGAGCACATTACAGCTCACAGGAGACGAGCGCTCTATCTCTCACTGTAAGAGCACACTACAGCTCACTGGAGAAGAGCGCTCCATCTCTCAATGTAAGAGCACCGTACAGCTCACAGGAGACGAGCGCTCAGTTCCTCATTGTAAGAGCACACTAAAGCTCATAGGACACTAGCACCTTATTTCTAATTGTAAGAGCACACTACAGCTCACAGGAGACAAGTGCTCTATCCCTCACCGTAAGAGCACAGTACAGCTTACAGGAGACGAGCACTCCATTCTACACTGTAAGAGCACACTACAGCTCACAGGAAATGGGCACTTGATTCGACACTGTAAGAGCACACTACAGCTCACAGGAGACAAGCACTCTATTCCTCATTGTAAGAGCACACTACAGCTCACAGGAGACGAGCACTCTATCCCTCACTGTAAGAGCACACTACAGCTCACAGGAGACAGGCACTCCATTCCTCATTGTAAGAGCACACTACAGCTCACAGGAGACAACCTCTCCATTCCACACTGTAAGAGCATACTACAACTCACAGGAGACGAGCACTCCATTCCACACTGTAAGAGCACACTACAGCTCACAGGAGACAAGCACTCTATTCCTCATTGTAAGAGCACACTACAGCTCACAGGAGACAAGCGCTCTATCCTTCACTGTAAGAGCACACTACAGCTCACAGGAGACAAACACTTCATTCCGCAATGTAAGAGCACACTACAGCTCACAGGAGACAAGCACTCCATTCCTCATTGTAAGAGCACACTACAGCTCACAGGAGACAGGCACTCCATTCCTCATTGTAAGAGGACACTACAGCTCACAGGAGACAATCTCTCCATTCCACACTGTAAAAGCACACTACAGCTCACAGGAGACGAGCACTCCATTCCTCATTGTAAGAGCACACTACAGCTCACAGGAGACAGGCACTCCATTCCTCATTGTAAGAGCACACTACAGCTCACAGGAGACAATCTCTCCATTCCACACTGTAAGAGCACACTACAGTTAACAGGAGACAAGCACTCTATTCCTCATTGTAAGAGCACACTACAGCTCACAGGAGACAAGCGCTTTATCCCTCACTGTAGGAGCACAGTACAGCTCACAGGAGACAAACACTTCATTCGGCACTGTAAGAGCACACTACAGCTCACAGGAGACTAGCACTCCT
The DNA here is from genome assembly GCF_964261635.1 of Lissotriton helveticus. NCBI lineage: Eukaryota > Metazoa > Chordata > Amphibia > Caudata > Salamandridae > Lissotriton > Lissotriton helveticus. The sequence continues at coordinate 909,249,583 of NC_136072.1, read as the reverse complement.
TTCCTCATTGTAAGAGCACACTACAGCTCACAGGAGACAAGCACTCCATTCCTCATTGTAAGAGCACACTACAGCTCACAGGAGACGAGCACTCTATTCCTCATGGTAAGAGCACTAACCCTGGGCGTAGTACTACGCTACGCTCGCGGAGCGTGCAGAGCTTGCACTACTACGCACTACCCGAATTGCACGTAGCACAGTGCAAAAATGCATAGAGGGCATTTTTTGCTTGCTCGCGGTCCTCAACGTCAAGTTGGCGACCGCGAGCGAGCAAAATCAACATCCTGGCGAGACTTTTTCCTCGTTCGTGATCAGCAACATCAAGTTGCCGATCGCAAGCGTTGAAAATAAACATCTCCGTTGAGATTCCCAACGCGGGGAGGTCAGGTTTCTCAGTACGAGTGGTCGCGTATGCTTGCGACCGCGCACGATGAGAAACTACTAGTCCGCTTTGAGGAAGCTGCCGCTCGAGTACAAATCTACTTGAGCAGCAGAAAACGACCGCTTGCACTGTGCAAGATGCCGTTTGCAATGATTGCACAGTGCGGACAAGCATCTATCACTGTACAATCTGTGCGAACAGCATTTTCCCTACCGCACACAGCGTGGCGTGCATAGTGCAAAGAGCACTTCGCGTAGCTACGCGTAGCGCTACTATGCAAACTATGCCCAGGGTTAAAGAGCACACACCAGCTCACAGGAAAACGAGCGCTCTATCCCTCACTGTAAGAGCACAGTACAGCTCACATGAGACAAACACTCCATTCCACACTGTAAGAGCACACTACAGCTCACAGAAGACGTGCACTCTAATCCTCATTGTAAGAGCACACTACAGCTCACAGGAGACAAACACTCCATTCTTTATTGTAAGAGCACACTACAGCACACAGGAGACATGCACTCCATTCCTCATTGTAAGAGCACACTACAGCTTATAGGAGATGAGCACTCTATTCCTCATTGTAAGAGCATACTGCAGCTCACAGGTAACAAGCACTCCATTCCTCATTGTAAGAGCACACTACAGCTCATAGGAGACGAGCACTCCATTCCTCGTTGTAAGAGCACACTACAGCTCACAGGAAACATGCACTCCATTCCACACTGTAAGAGCACACCACAGCTCACAGGAGACGAGCACTCTATTCCTCATTGTAAGTTCACACTACAGCTCACATGAGACAAGCACTCCATTCTACACTGTAAGAGCACACTACAGCTCACAGAAGACAAGCACTACATTCCTCATTGTATGAGCACACTACAGCTCACAGGAGATGAACACTCCATTACTCATTGTAAGAGCACACTACAGCTCATAGGAGACTAGCACTCCATTCCTCACAGTAAGAGCACACTACAGCTCACCGGAGACAAGCGTTCTATCTTTCACTGTAAGATCACACTATAGCTCACAGGAAACAAGCACTCTATCCCTCACTGTAAGATCACACTACAGCTCACAGGAGACAAGAGCTCTAGCCCTCACTGTAAGATCACACTACAGCTCACAGGAGTCAATCACTGCTTTCCTAATTGCAGGAGCACACTACATCTCCCAGGAGTCAACCACTCCATCTGACTTTGTAAGAGCACACTACAGCACTCCCATCCTCACTGTAAGATTTAAGATTAAATCGCTAGATTTAAGAGACTCAAAGGGGGGGGCAGCTGTTACTCTTCTGAAGTTTCAGTGCTATGGAACAGTTTGACCATAAATATCAAAGCAGCTCCCACTTTATTGAGTTTTAGGAAACTTGTAAAAACTTGGCTTTTCAATACCTAGCCTCCTCTTGTTCCTACTACACTGCAATACCCAAATTTAGCTCAGAGGAAATTCATAAATTACTTCCCAAAGAAAGGAAGGAGGGGATGGCCACTGACTGCTAGCAATCTTGCAGAATAGGTAGCAACAACTGAAATCTTACAACCTATTTTCTCAAGGCGTGGAATTATGGGATTTTGTATTATGGTATGTTTAAGATTTATTTTCACACTTTTATTTACAGCCTTGATAAAGAGCTACTGTTGGCTGTTTTAGAACACTGGGCAGTTTGGATATGGACATACAAGGATTACATTGTAATAATTATGAATAAAGAAATATTTTTAAAACATTTCACCAGAGTACGAAAAATGTATGAATCGTGACTGGCCAATCTTTCATGTTTGCAAGAGACCTCCTATAATGTACTACTCACAGAATAAGAAGCCCACGGCAAAGGCAGAAGTGTGCTTTAGAAAAAGAAAGCAAAATAACATGAAATAACATCACATGACAAATGTGACATAACATTATAAGGTATGGATAATGGACATGAGATGGTGGTCCCTGAAGAATGTGTAGGTAAGAGTGGGTATGCTAGGAAGATAAAAGAAGCTAAGGGGTCCGTAGGTAAGAAAGAGAGACTGTCAAAGCAAACCTCTGAGCTATTTGGTGTATTCCAACTCTCTTACCACTTTAGTTTTTAGATCGAGCCTGAGCCAGCGCGCAAGCGCTGCTATGGGGATGATCTGTTGTAGTTCAGTACGGGAGAGAAGCCACGTCCACTCCCCGCCCATATTTTTCATTGGCTTGTGTCTTTGTCCTTCCTAAATGCTGGCGTTTAATTCCTTAATAGGTTTGTTAGTCCCTCCTCAGTACGGCTATGTCATCATTTGTATCCTCCCATGGCTACTGGCCCCTTTACTTGGTTGTTACACGGCACATGTACTATTTTCTTTATTGAGTTTCACGACGTGCTTTGCTTACATTCAGCAGGCCATGCCTGCTTTCACTTTCGAACCATACGTATATATATATGTATATATATATATATATATAACGCTCGAAAAAACTTCTTCGTGTTTGAAAAGAAGAAAGAGCAGCACTCCGGGGAGTTACTTTAAACAGCGTGCAGTTTATTTAGCACAACAAACGTTTCGGCAAAAAGCCTTCGTCGGTGTCACAACCCATTTTCCAAAACACATATTTAAATAAGATCATGTGGTAATTCATGGACAACAACAAGGGACTCAACCCTCCAGCAATACCATGAGCGCCATCTTAGAATGGTTTTTTAAGATCAAAACCATACAGATTTAAACCATGAATTGGTTAAATCAAATTAGGCAGAGGGCAAAATTCAATAATATATTCCAATAATTATACAAAAGATACAGCCGTGGATCGGCAGGGGTCCCTTGAGTGAAGAGAATAAACAAAATTCATGACCACATACAATAATGTGCTGGAAAATATATATAAATATGTGCAAAATGGATGTAGCCTACTTCATATATCAGCAATCAAGATGAAAAATATTATGTGCTATAGATCCATCGTGAATAAGTAGTAAAAAGAAAAAAGTAATAAATCCTGCAACACAGCAAAGCAAACAGCTAGATGTCCGTCCAGCGGGGTACGTTCACTACAAACTATATACAACTGATCACAACTGTACAAAGGAGAATGGTCATATCCATGAAATCCATCCAATCATAAACTTGATTAATGTAGAGAGTGATCAGGGTCAGAGTATATACACAAACATACAGATATTAGGACAATGTAAGAGGCGTGAGAATCCGATGCGAGACATAAAGTATATACATAATGATGGTAATGAAAGAATATACTATACTTGAGGAATCTAGTGATCACCGTAGGTGTGTGACTTGACCATGTAGTCTATACACTATATACACTATATACATTTATACATTTTCATAGGTTGACATTACTTTCAGATATTCAGACATAGTAGTATAGTGTACGGATGATATAAAGACAAGATAGAATACCCGACGCCAATGACCATATACTCATATTCAACCCTTCATTTCCCCAGATGGACCACCATGTCCTCACCGCTATTCATACCCTTGGGGAACTTGGTAGACAGATCGATTATGTATCTAGACTCAAGACGTCTGAGTCTTCTTAATCTGTCTCCACCCCGTGGATTGAGTGGGACATAGTCCAAACCAAAGTAGCGTAATTTAGTTCTATCCCTTTTATGATGTTCGGCAAAATGCCTCGCTACTGGGTACGCGGGGTCCACCTTTTCGATAGCCCTCTGATGTTCAAGCACTCTCAGTTTAAGTTGGTTGATGGTACTACCAATATATCTGAGACCGCATGGGCATATCAAACAGTACACAGCATAGGTGGTGCTGCAAGTAATGAATTTATGAATTTTCTTGGTCCTACCAGCATCGGGAATGTCATATTGCAGAACCCTACGACTGTTGCTACAAGCTTTACATTTCCCGCATGGGAAAAAACCACTCATTGTTTTCAGGGTGTTAGTATTAGTTTGAGTCGGTAGGGGTTCTAAATGACTGTGTACTAGCACATCTCCCAGAGACCTAGCTTTGCTAAAGGTCACTAGAGGATGCGGAGGCAGATCTTCTCTAAGTACTTCATCTGTAAGCAAGATGTGCCAATTTTTGCGCATCAAGCTCCTCAGTCTATCAGCACCTGCAGAGTAGGGAGTGATCATTCTAAAGACCTTCCCAGTGTTCTTGTCTGGCGTCCTCGTTTTCTCAGCTAATAGATCAGCTCTCGGAATCGTTCTCACTTTTTTCAGTGTATGGGACAACAGTGGCTTATCATAGCCCCTGAGTCGGAAGCGGGATAGGCATTCCGAAGCAGCCGCCTCGAAATCCTTATCTTGGGTGCTGTTTCTTTTTATCCTCAAGAGTTCACCGTACGGGATACTCTTGACGAGCTTGGGTGGGTGGGCACTCCTAGCAAACAGAATGGAATTTCCTGCTGTCTCTTTGCGATAAAGAGACGTTTGGACTCGGCCATCCTCAATGTAAACCCGTAGGTCCAAATAGTGTGCTGCCACCCCACTAATGGTACCGGACAGGTGCACATTGTAGATGTTATCATTGAGGATATCAATATATCTTCTGGCCGTTTCCTCTGTACCCTGCCACACGATGAACAAGTCATCTATGTAGCGGTACCAATGTACCACCTTCCCACTTTCACCCTCTTCTTCATAGCTCCTGGGCACATGCTCCTCCCACCAGCCAACGAACAGGTTCGCGTAGCTGGGAGCGAAGCATGTGCCCATCGCTGTCCCAGAGGTTTGTCGGTATAGACTATCTTCGAACAAAAAAATGTTGTTCTCTAAACAGAATTGCACAAATTCCATTAACATTGCATTATGTTGTGCAAACCGAATGGGACGTTTGTTGAGATAATGTTCAACAGCAGATAGTCCATGTACATGCTCAATGATGGTGTATATTTACAACAAGGGGTGGTGAGGGACAGAGTCTCTGAATTAAGCAGAATACTCTCACCCAGTCAAAAGATCAGGGCTAGATCCAACACCGTTTTTTAGCTCATTGCACCATCCCAGTTTCAGAACCTGGCTGTATGCAAATTAGTCTGTTCCTGTCCCAGTGCATGATGGGAACAGGGCAAACCAAACTACAAAAGCCAATTCTTACACTGGGAAGGAAACAAGCTTCCGGGGACCGGTTTCTGGCATTACAGCCGTCTTCGGCCCGGCTTGCTTGAATCCTGATGGTGCAATGAGCAAGGGACTCATGTCTGAGTATACCCTTCCACGCTTAGGGTGGACAAAATTATTTACAACAAGGGGTGGTGAGGGACAGAGTCTCTGAATTAAGCAGAATACTCTCACCCAGTCAAAAGATCAGGGCTAGATCCAACACCGTTTTTTAGCTCATTGCACCATCCCAGTTTCAGAACCTGGCTGTATGCAAATTAGTCTGTTCCTGTCCCAGTGCATGATGGGAACAGGGCAAACCAAACTACAAAAGCCAATTCTTACACTGGGAAGGAAACAAGCTTCCGGGGACCGGTTTCTGGCATTACAGCCGTCTTCGGCCCGGCTTGCTTGAATCCTGATGGTGCAATGAGCAAGGGACTCATGTCTGAGTATACCCTTCCACGCTTAGGTGGACAAAATTATTTACAACAAGGGGTGGTGAGGGACAGAGTCTCTGAATTAAGCAGAATACTCTCACCCAGTCAAAAGATCAGGGGCTAGATCCAACACCGTTTTTTAGCTCATTGCACCATCCCAGTTTCAGAACCTGGCTGTATGCAAATTAGTCTGTTCCTGTCCCAGTGCATGATGGGAACAGGGCAAACCAAACTACAAAAGCCAATTCTTACACTGGGAAGGAAACAAGCTTCCGGGGACCGGTTTCTGGCATTACAGCCGTCTTCGGCCCGGCTTGCTTGAATCCTGATGGTGCAATGAGCAAGGGACTCATGTCTGAGTATACCCTTCCACGCTTAGGGTGGACAAAATTATTTACAACAAGGGGTGGTGAGGGACAGAGTCTCTGAATTAAGCAGAATACTCTCACCCAGTCAAAAGATCAGGGCTAGATCCAACACCGTTTTTTAGCTCATTGCACCATCCCAGTTTCAGAACCTGGCTGTATGCAAATTAGTCTGTTCCTGTCCCAGTGCATGATGGGAACAGGGCAAACCAAACTACAAAAGCCAATTCTTACACTGGGAAGGAAACAAGCTTCCGGGGACCGGTTTCTGGCATTACAGCCATCTTCGGCCCGGCTTGCTTGAATCCTGATGGTGCAATGAGCAAGGGACTCATGTCTGAGTATACCCTTCCACGCTTAGGGTGGACAAAATTATTTACAACAAGGGGTGGTGAGGGACAGAGTCTCTGAATTAAGCAGAATACTCTCACCCAGTCAAAGGATCAGGGCTAGATCCAACACCGTTTTTAGCTCATTGCACCATCCCAGTTTCAGAACCTGGCTGTATGCAAATTAGTCTGTTCCTGTCCCAGTGCATGATGGGAACAGGGCAAACCAAACTACAAAAGCCAATTCTTACACTGGGAAGGAAACAAGCTTCCGGGGACCGGTTTCTGGCATTACAGCCGTCTTCGGCCCGGCTTGCTTGAATCCTGATGGTGCAATGAGCAAGGGACTCATGTCTGAGTATACCCTTCCACGCTTAGGGTGGACAAAATTATTTACAACAAGGGGTGGTGAGGGACAGAGTCTCTGAATTAAGCAGAATACTCTCACCCAGTCAAAAGATCAGGGCTAGATCCAACACCGTTTTTTAGCTCATTGCACCATCCCAGTTTCAGAACCTGGCTGTATGCAAATTAGTCTGTTCCTGTCCCAGTGCATGATGGGAACAGGGCAAACCAAACTACAAAAGCCAATTCTTACACTGGGAAGGAAGCAAGCTTCCGGGGACCGGTTTCTGGCATTACAGCCGTCTTCGGCCCAGCTTGCTTGAATCCTGATGGTGCAATGAGCAAGGGACTCATGTCTGAGTATACCCTTCCACGCTTAGGGTGGACAAAATTATTTACAACAAGGGGTGGTGAGGGACAGAGTCTCTGAATTAAGCAGAATACTCTCACCCAGTCAAAAGATCAGGGCTAGATCCAACACCGTTTTTTAGCTCATTGCACCATCCCAGTTTCAGAACCTGGCTGTATGCAAATTAGTCTGTTCCTGTCCCAGTGCATGATGGGAACAGGGCAAACCAAACTACAAAAGCCAATTCTTACACTGGGAAGGAAACAAGCTTCCGGGGACCGGTTTCTGGCATTACAGCCGTCTTCGGCCCGGCTTGCTTGAATCCTGATGGTGCAATGAGCAAGGACTCATGTCTGAGTATACCCTTCCACGCTTAGGGTGGACAAAATTATTTACAACAAGGGGTGGTGAGGGACAGAGTCTCTGAATTAAGCAGAATACTCTCACCCAGTCAAAAGATCAGGGCTAGATCCAACACCGTTTTTTAGCTCATTGCACCATCCCAGTTTCAGAACCTGGCTGTATGCAAATTAGTCTGTTCCTGTCCCAGTGCATGATGGGAACAGGGCAAACCAAACTACAAAAGCCAATTCTTACACTGGGAAGGAAACAAGCTTCCGGGGACCGGTTTCTGGCATTACAGCCGTCTTCGGCCCGGCTTGCTTGAATCCTGATGGTGCAATGAGCAAGGGACTCATGTCTGAGTATACCCTTCCACGCTTAGGGTGGACAAAATTATTTACAACAAGGGGTGGTGAGGGACAGAGTCTCTGAATTAAGCAGAATACTCTCACCCAGTCAAAAGATCAGGGCTAGATCCAACACCGTTTTTTAGCTCATTGCACCATCCAGTTTCAGAACCTGGGCTGTATGCAAATTAGTCTGTTCCTGTCCCCAGTGCATGATGGGAACAGGGCAAACCAAACTACAAAAGCCAATTCTTACACTGGGAAGGAAACAAGCTTCCGGGGACCGGTTTCTGGCATTACAGCCGTCTTCGGCCCGGCTTGCTTGAATCCTGATGGTGCAATGAGCAAGGGACTCATGTCTGAGTATACCCTTCCACGCTTAGGGTGGACAAAATTATTTACAACAAGGGGTGGTGAGGGACAGAGTCTCTGAATTAAGCAGAATACTCTCACCCAGTCAAAAGATCAGGGCTAGATCCAACACCGTTTTTTAGCTCATTGCACCATCCCAGTTTCAGAACCTGGCTGTATGCAAATTAGTCTGTTCCTGTCCCAGTGCATGATGGGAACAGGGCAAACCAAACTACAAAAGCCAATTCTTACACTGGGAAGGAAACAAGCTTCCGGGGACCGGTTTCTGGCATTACAGCCGTCTTCGGCCCGGCTTGCTTGAATCCTGATGGTGCAATGAGCAAGGGACTCATGTCTGAGTATACCCTTCCACGCTTAGGGTGGACAAAATTATTTACAACAAGGGGTGGTGAGGGACAGAGTCTCTGAATTAAGCAGAATACTCTCACCCAGTCAAAAGATCAGGGCTAGATCCAACACCGTTTTTAGCTCATTGCACCATCCCAGTTTCAGAACCTGGCTGTATGCAAATTAGTCTGTTCCTGTCCCAGTGCATGATGGGAACAGGGCAAACCAAACTACAAAAGCCAATTCTTACACTGGGAAGGAAACAAGCTTCCGGGGACCGGTTTCTGGCATTACAGCCGTCTTCGGCCCGGCTTGCTTGAATCCTGATGGTGCAATGAGCAAGGACTCATGTCTGAGTATACCCTTCCACGCTTAGGGTGGACAAAATTATTTACAACAAGGGGTGGTGAGGGACAGAGTCTCTGAATTAAGCAGAATACTCTCACCCAGTCAAAAGATCAGGGCTAGATCCAACACCGTTTTTTAGCTCATTGCACCATCCCAGTTTCAGAACCCTGGCTGTATGCAAATTAGTCTGTTCCTGTCCCAGTGCATGATGGGAACAGGGCAAACCAAACTACAAAAGCCAATTCTTACACTGGGAAGGAAAACAAGCTTCCGGGGACCGGTTTCTGGCATTACAGCCGTCTTCGGCCCGGCTTGCTTGAATCCTGATGGTGCAATGAGCAAGGGACTCATGTCTGAGTATACCCTTCCACGCTTAGGGTGGACAAAATTATTTACAACAAGGGGTGGTGAGGGACAGAGTCTCTGAATTAAGCAGAATACTCTCACCCAGTCAAAAGATCAGGGCTAGATCCAACACCGTTTTTTAGCTCATTGCACCATCCCAGTTTCAGAACCTGGCTGTATGCAAAATTAGTCTGTTCCTGTCCCAGTGCATGATGGGAACAGGGCAAACCAAACTACAAAAGCCAATTCTTACACTGGGAAGGAAACAAGCTTCCGGGGACCGGTTTCTGGCATTACAGCCGTCTTCGGCCCGGCTTGCTTGAATCCTGATGGTGCAATGAGCAAGGGACTCATGTCTGAGTATACCCTTCCACGCTTAGGGTGGACAAAATTATTTACAACAAGGGGTGGTGAGGGACAGAGTCTCTGAATTAAGCAGAATACTCTCACCCAGTCAAAAGATCAGGGCTAGATCCAACACCGTTTTTTAGCTCATTGCACCATCCCAGTTTCAGAACCTGGCTGTATGCAAATTAGTCTGTTCCTGTCCCAGTGCATGATGGGAACAGGGCAAACCAAACTACAAAAGCCAATTCTTACACTGGGAAGGAAACAAGCTTCCGGGGACCGGTTTCTGGCATTACAGCCGTCTTCGGCCCGGCTTGCTTGAATCCTGATGGTGCAATGAGCAAGGGACTCATGTCTGAGTATACCCTTCCACGCTTAGGGTGGACAAATTTATTTACAACAAGGGGTGGTGAGGGACAGAGTCTCTGAATTAAGCAGAATACTCTCACCCAGTCAAAAGATCAGGGCTAGATCCAACACCGTTTTTTAGCTCATTGCACCATCCCAGTTTCAGAACCTGGCTGTATGCAAATTAGTCTGTTCCTGTCCCAGTGCATGATGGGAACAGGGCAAACCAAACTACAAAAGCCAATTCTTACACTGGGAAGGAAACAAGCTTCCGGGGACCGGTTTCTGGCATTACAGCCGTCTTCGGCCCGGCTTGCTTGAATCCTGATGGTGCAATGAGCAAGGGACTCATGTCTGAGTATACCCTTCCACGCTTAGGGTGGACAAAATTATTTACAACAAGGGGTGGTGAGGGACAGAGTCTCTGAATTAAGCAGAATACTCTCACCCAGTCAAAAGATCAGGGCTAGATCCAACACCGTTTTTGAGCTCATTGCACCATCCCAGTTTCAGAACCTGGCTGTATGCAAATTAGTCTGTTCCTGTCCCAGTGCATGATGGGAACAGGGCAAACCAAACTACAAAAGCCAATTCTTACACTGGGAAGGAAACAAGCTTCCGGGGACCGGTTTCTGGCATTACAGCCGTCTTCGGCCCGGCTTGCTTGAATCCTGATGGTGCAATGAGCAAGGGACTCATGTCTGAGTATACCCTTCCACGCTTAGGGTGGACAAAATTATTTACAACAAGGGGTGGTGAGGGACAGAGTCTCTGAATAAAGCAGAATACTCTCACCCAGTCAAAAGATCAGGGCTAGATCCAACACCGTTTTTTAGCTCATTGCACCATCCCAGTTTCAGAACCTGGCTGTATGCAAATTAGTCTGTTCCTGTCCCAGTGCATGATGGGAACAGGGCAAACCAAACTACAAAAGCCAATTCTTACACTGGGAAGGAAACAAGCTTCCGGGGACCGGTTTCTGGCATTACAGCCGTCTTCGGCCCGGCTTGCTTGAATCCTGATGGTGCAATGAGCAAGGGACTCATGTCTGAGTATACCCTTCCACGCTTAGGGTGGACAAAATTATTTACAACAAGGGGTGGTGAGGGACAGAGTCTCTGAATTAAGCAGAATACTCTCACCCAGTCAAAATATCAGGGCTAGATCCAACACCGTTTTTTAGCTCATTGCACCATCCCAGTTTCAGAACCTGGCTGTATGCAAATTAGTCTGTTCCTGTCCCAGTGCATGATGGGAACAGGGCAAACCAAACTACAAAAGCCAATTCTTACACTGGGAAGGAAACAAGCTTCCGGGGACCGGTTTCTGGCATTACAGCCGTCTTCGGCCCGGCTTGCTTGAATCCTGATGGTGCAATGAGCAAGGGACTCATGTCTGAGTATACCCTTCCACGCTTAGGGTGGACAAAATTATTTACAACAAGGGGTGGTGAGGGACAGAGTCTCTGAATTAAGCAGAATACTCTCACCCAGTCAAAAGATCAGGGCTAGATCCAACACCGTTTTTTAGCTCATTGCACCATCCCAGTTTCAGAACCTGGCTGTATGCAAATTAGTCTGTTCCTGTCCCAGTGCATGATGGGAACAGGGCAAACCAAACTACAAAAGCCAATTCTTACACTGGGAAGGAAACAAGCTTCCGGGGACCGGTTTCTGGCATTACAGCCGTCTTCGGCCCGGCTTGCTTGAATCCTGATGGTGCAATGAGCAAGGGACTCATGTCTGAGTATACCCTTCCACGCTTAGGGTGGACAAAATTATTTACAACAAGGGGTGGTGAGGGACAGAGTCTCTGAATTAAGCAGAATACTCTCACCCAGTCAAAAGATCAGGGCTAGATCCAACACCTTTTTTTAGCTCATTGCACCATCCCAGTTTCAGAACCTGGCTGTATGCAAATTAGTCTGTTCCTGTCCCAGTGCATGATGAGAACAGGGCAAACCAAACTACAAAAGCCAATTCTTACACTGGGAAGGAAACAAGCTTCCGGGGACCGGTTTCTGGCATTACAGCCGTCTTCGGCCCGGCTTGCTTGAATCCTGATGGTGCAATGAGCAAGGGACTCATGTCTGAGTATACCCTTCCACGCTTAGGGTGGACAAAATTATTTACAACAAGGGGTGGTGAGGGACAGAGTCTCTGAATTAAGCAGAATACTCTCACCCAGTCAAAAGATCAGGGCTAGATCCAACACCGTTTTTTAGCTCATTGCACCATCCCAGTTTCAGAACCTGGCTGTATGCAAATTAGTCTGTTCCTGTCCCAGTGCATGATGGGAACAGGGCAAACCAAACTACAAAAGCCAATTCTTACACTGGGAAGGAAACAAGCTTCCGGGGACCGGTTTCTGGCATTACAGCCGTCTTCGGCCCGGCTTGCTTGAATCCTGATGGTGCAATGAGCAAGGGACTCATGTCTGAGTATACCCTTCCACGCTTAGGGTGGACAAAATTATTTACAACAAGGGGTGGTGAGGGACAGAGTCTCTGAATTAAGCAGAATACTCTCACCCAGTCAAAAGATCAGGGCTAGATCCAACACCGTTTTTTAGCTCATTGCACCATCCCAGTTTCAGAACCTGGCTGTATGCAAATTAGTCTGTTCCTGTCCCAGTGCATGATGGGAACAGGGCAAACCAAACTACAAAAGCCAATTCTTACACTGGGAAGGAAACAAGCTTCCGGGGACCGGTTTCTGGCATTACAGCCGTCTTCGGCCCGGCTTGCTTGAATCCTGATGGTGCAATGAGCAAGGGACTCATGTCTGAGTATACCCTTCCACGCTTAGGGTGGACAAAATTATTTACAACAAGGGGTGGTGAGGGACAGAGTCTCTGAATTAAGCAGAATACTCTCACCCAGTCAAAAGATCAGGGCTAGATCCAACACCGTTTTTTAGCTCATTGCACCATCCCAGTTTCAGAACCTGGCTGTATGCAAATTAGTCTGTTCCTGTCCCAGTGCATGATGGGAACAGGGCAAACCAAACTACAAAAGCCAATTCTTACACTGGGAAGGAAACAAGCTTCCGGGGACCGGTTTCTGGCATTACAGCCGTCTTCGGCCCGGCTTGCTTGAATCCTGATGGTGCAATGAGCAAGGGACTCATGTCTGAGTATACCCTTCCACGCTTAGGGTGGACAAAATTATTTACAACAAGGGGTGGTGAGGGACAGAGTCTCTGAATTAAGCAGAATACTCTCACCCAGTCAAAAGATCAGGGCTAGATCCAACACCGTTTTTTAGCTCATTGCACCATCCCAGTTTCAGAACCTGGCTGTATGCAAATTAGTCTGTTCCTGTCCCAGTGCATGATGGGAACAGGGCAAACCAAACTACAAAAGCCAATTCTTACACTGGGAAGGAAACAAGCTTCCGGGGACCGGTTTCTGGCATTACAGCCGTCTTCGGCCCGGCTTGCTTGAATCCTGATGGTGCAATGAGCAAGGGACTCATGTCTGAGTATACCCTTCCACGCTTAGGGTGGACAAAATTATTTACAACAAGGGGTGGTGAGGGACAGAGTCTCTGAATTAAGCAGAATACTCTCACCCAGTCAAAAGATCAGGGCTAGATCCAACACCGTTTTTTAGCTCATTGCACCATCCCAGTTTCAGAACCTGGCTGTATGCAAATTAGTCTGTTCCTGTCCCAGTGCATGATGGAACAGGGCAAACCAAACTACAAAAGCCAATTCTTACACTGGGAAGGAAACAAGCTTCCGGGGACCGGTTTCTGGCATTACAGCCGTCTTCGGCCCGGCTTGCTTGAATCCTGATGGTGCAATGAGCAAGGGACTCATGTCTGAGTATACCCTTCCACGCTTAGGGTGGACAAAATTATTTACAACAAGGGGTGGTGAGGGACAGAGTCTCTGAATTAAGCAGAATACTCTCACCCAGTCAAAAGATCAGGGCTAGATCCAACACCGTTTTTTAGCTCATTGCACCATCCCAGTTTCAGAACCTGGCTGTATGCAAATTAGTCTGTTCCTGTCCCAGTGCATGATGGGAACAGGGCAAACCAAACTACAAAAGCCAATTCTTACACTGGGAAGGAAACAAGCTTCCGGGGACCGGTTTCTGGCATTACAGCCGTCTTCGGCCCGGCTTGCTTGAATCCTGATGGTGCAATGAGCAAGGGACTCATGTCTGAGTATACCCTTCCACGCTTAGGGTGGACAAATTTATTTACAACAAGGGGTGGTGAGGGACAGAGTCTCTGAATTAAGCAGAATACTCTCACCCAGTCAAAAGATCAGGGCTAGATCCAACACCGTTTTTTAGCTCATTGCACCATCCCAGTTTCAGAACCTGGCTGTATGCAAATTAGTCTGTTCCTGTCCCAGTGCATGATGGGAACAGGGCAAACCAAACTACAAAAGCCAATTCTTACACTGGGAAGGAAACAAGCTTCCGGGGACCGGTTTCTGGCATTACAGCCGTCTTCGGCCCGGCTTGCTTGAATCCTGATGGTGCAATGAGCAAGGGACTCATGTCTGAGTATACCCTTCCACGCTTAGGGTGGACAAAATTATTTACAACAAGGGGTGGTGAGGGACAGAGTCTCTGAATTAAGCAGAATACTCTCACCCAGTCAAAAGATCAGGGCTAGATCCAACACCGTTTTTGAGCTCATTGCACCATCCCAGTTTCAGAACCTGGCTGTATGCAAATTAGTCTGTTCCTGTCCCAGTGCATGATGGGAACAGGGCAAACCAAACTACAAAAGCCAATTCTTACACTGGGAAGGAAACAAGCTTCCGGGGACCGGTTTCTGGCATTACAGCCGTCTTCGGCCCGGCTTGCTTGAATCCTGATGGTGCAATGAGCAAGGGACTCATGTCTGAGTATACCCTTCCACGCTTAGGGTGGACAAAATTATTTACAACAAGGGGTGGTGAGGGACAGAGTCTCTGAATAAAGCAGAATACTCTCACCCAGTCAAAAGATCAGGGCTAGATCCAACACCGTTTTTTAGCTCATTGCACCATCCCAGTTTCAGAACCTGGCTGTATGCAAATTAGTCTGTTCCTGTCCCAGTGCATGATGGGAACAGGGCAAACCAAACTACAAAAGCCAATTCTTACACTGGGAAGGAAACAAGCTTCCGGGGACCGGTTTCTGGCATTACAGCCGTCTTCGGCCCGGCTTGCTTGAATCCTGATGGTGCAATGAGCAAGGGACTCATGTCTGAGTATACCCTTCCACGCTTAGGGTGGACAAAATTATTTACAACAAGGGGTGGTGAGGGACAGAGTCTCTGAATTAAGCAGAATACTCTCACCCAGTCAAAATATCAGGGCTAGATCCAACACCGTTTTTTAGCTCATTGCACCATCCCAGTTTCAGAACCTGGCTGTATGCAAATTAGTCTGTTCCTGTCCCAGTGCATGATGGGAACAGGGCAAACCAAACTACAAAAGCCAATTCTTACACTGGGAAGGAAACAAGCTTCCGGGGACCGGTTTCTGGCATTACAGCCGTCTTCGGCCCGGCTTGCTTGAATCCTGATGGTGCAATGAGCAAGGGACTCATGTCTGAGTATACCCTTCCACGCTTAGGGTGGACAAAATTATTTACAACAAGGGGTGGTGAGGGACAGAGTCTCTGAATTAAGCAGAATACTCTCACCCAGTCAAAAGATCAGGGCTAGATCCAACACCGTTTTTTAGCTCATTGCACCATCCCAGTTTCAGAACCTGGCTGTATGCAAATTAGTCTGTTCCTGTCCCAGTGCATGATGGGAACAGGGCAAACCAAACTACAAAAGCCAATTCTTACACTGGGAAGGAAACAAGCTTCCGGGGACCGGTTTCTGGCATTACAGCCGTCTTCGGCCCGGCTTGCTTGAATCCTGATGGTGCAATGAGCAAGGGACTCATGTCTGAGTATACCCTTCCACGCTTAGGGTGGACAAAATTATTTACAACAAGGGGTGGTGAGGGACAGAGTCTCTGAATTAAGCAGAATACTCTCACCCAGTCAAAAGATCAGGGCTAGATCCAACACCGTTTTTTAGCTCATTGCACCATCCCAGTTTCAGAACCTGGCTGTATGCAAATTAGTCTGTTCCTGTCCCAGTGCATGATGAGAACAGGGCAAACCAAACTACAAAAGCCAATTCTTACACTGGGAAGGAAACAAGCTTCCGGGGACCGGTTTCTGGCATTACAGCCGTCTTCGGCCCGGCTTGCTTGAATCCTGATGGTGCAATGAGCAAGGGACTCATGTCTGAGTATACCCTTCCACGCTTAGGGTGGACAAAATTATTTACAACAAGGGGTGGTGAGGGACAGAGTCTCTGAATTAAGCAGAATACTCTCACCCAGTCAAAAGATCAGGGCTAGATCCAACACCGTTTTTTAGCTCATTGCACCATCCCAGTTTCAGAACCTGGCTGTATGCAAATTAGTCTGTTCCTGTCCCAGTGCATGATGGGAACAGGGCAAACCAAACTACAAAAGCCAATTCTTACACTGGGAAGGAAACAAGCTTCCGGGGACCGGTTTCTGGCATTACAGCCGTCTTCGGCCCGGCTTGCTTGAATCCTGATGGTGCAATGAGCAAGGGACTCATGTCTGAGTATACCCTTCCACGCTTAGGGTGGACAAAATTATTTACAACAAGGGGTGGTGAGGGACAGAGTCTCTGAATTAAGCAGAATACTCTCACCCAGTCAAAAGATCAGGGCTAGATCCAACACCGTTTTTTAGCTCATTGCACCATCCCAGTTTCAGAACCTGGCTGTATGCAAATTAGTCTGTTCCTGTTCCTGTCCCAGTGCATGATGGGAACAGGGCAAACCAAACTACAAAAGCCAATTCTTACACTGGGAAGGAAACAAGCTTCCGGGGACCGGTTTCTGGCATTACAGCCGTCTTCGGCCCGGCTTGCTTGAATCCTGATGGTGCAATGAGCAAGGGACTCATGTCTGAGTATACCCTTCCACGCTTAGGGTGGACAAAATTATTTACAACAAGGGGTGGTGAGGGACAGAGTCTCTGAATTAAGCAGAATACTCTCACCCAGTCAAAAGATCAGGGCTAGATCCAACACCGTTTTTTAGCTCATTGCACCATCCCAGTTTCAGAACCTGGCTGTATGCAAATTAGTCTGTTCCTGTCCCAGTGCATGATGGGAACAGGGCAAACCAAACTACAAAAGCCAAAAGCTTGTTTCCTTTCCAGTAAAGAATTGGCTTGGTAGTGTGGTCTGCCCTGTTCCCATGATGCACTGGGCCAGGGACAGACTAATTTGCATGTAGCTAGGTTCTGAACTGGGATGGTGCAGTGAGCTAAAAAACGGTGATGGATCAAGCCCTGATCTTTTGACTGGGTAGGAGTGTTCTGCTTAATTCAGATACTCTGTCCATCACCACCCCCCTTTTTGAATCGTTTTGGCCACCACAAGTGTGGAAGGGTATGCTCAGATGTGAGTCCCTTGCTCACTGCACCATCAGGATTCAAGCAAGCCGGGCCGAAGACGGCTGTAATGCCAGAAACCGGTCCCCAGAAGCTTGTTTCCTTTCCAGTAAAGAATTGGCTTGGTAGTGTGGTCTGCCCTGTTCCCATGATGCACTGGGCCAGGGACAGACTAATTTGCATGTAGCCAGGTTCTGAACTGGGATGGTGCAGTGAGCTAAAAAACGGTGATGGATCAAGCCCTGATCTTTTGACTGGGTAGGAGTGTTCTGCTTAATTCAGATACTCTGTCCATCACCACCCCTCTTTTTGAATCGTTTTGGCCACCACAAGTGTGGAAGGGTATGCTCAGATGTGAGTCCCTTGCTCACTGCACCATCAGGATTCAAGCAAGCCGGGCCGAAGACGGCTGTAATGCCAGAAACCGGTCCCCAGAAGCTTGTTTCCTTTCCAGTAAAGAATTGGCTTGGTAGTGTGGTCTGCCCTGTTCCCATGATGCACTGGGCCAGGGACAGACTAATTTGCATGTAGCCAGGTTCTGAACTGGGATGGTGCAGTGAGCTAAAAAACGGTGATGGATCAAGCCCTGATCTTTTGACTGGGTAGGAGTGTTCTGCTTAATTCAGATACTCTGTCCATCACCACCCCCTTTTTGAATCGTTTTGGCCACCACAAGTGTGGAAGGGTATGCTCAGATGTGAGTCCCTTGCTCACTGCACCATCAGGATTCAAGCAAGCCGGGCCGAAGACGGCTGTAATGCCAGAAACCGGTCCCCAGAAGCTTGTTTCCTTTCCAGTAAAGAATTGGCTTGGTAGTGTGGTCTGCCCTGTTCCCATGATGCACTGGGCCAGGGACAGACTAATTTGCATGTAGCCAGGTTCTGAACTGGGATGGTGCAGTGAGCTAAAAAACGGTGATGGATCAAGCCCTGATCTTTTGACTGGGTAGGAGTGTTCTGCTTAATTCAGATACTCTGTCCATCACCACCCCCCTTTTTGAATCGTTTTGGCCACCACAAGTGTGGAAGGGTATGCTCAGATGTGAGTCCCTTGCTCACTGCACCATCAGGATTCAAGCAAGCCGGGCCGAAGACGGCTGTAATGCCAGAAACCGGTCCCCAGAAGCTTGTTTCCTTTCCAGTAAAGAATTGGCTTGGTAGTGTGGTCTGCCCTGTTCCCATGATGCACTGGGCCAGGGACAGACTAATTTGCATGTAGCCAGGTTCTGAACTGGGATGGTGCAGTGAGCTAAAAAACGGTGATGGATCAAGCCCTGATCTTTTGACTGGGTAGGAGTGTTCTGCTTAATTCAGATACTCTGTCCATCACCACCCCCCTTTTTGAATCGTTTTGGCCACCACAAGTGTGGAAGGGTATGCTCAGATGTGAGTCCCTTGCTCACTGCACCATCAGGATTCAAGCAAGCCGGGCAGAAGACGGCTGTAATGCCAGAAACCGGTCCCCAGAAGCTTGTTTCCTTTCCAGTAAAGAATTGGCTTGGTAGTGTGGTCTGCCCTGTTCCCATGATGCACTGGGCCAGGGACAGACTAATTTGCATGTAGCCAGGTTCTGAACTGGGATGGTGCAGTGAGCTAAAAAACGGTGATGGATCAAGCCCTGATCTTTTGACTGGGTAGGAGTGTTCTGCTTAATTCAGATACTCTGTCCATCACCACCCCCCTTTTTGAATCGTTTTGGCCACCACAAGTGTGGAAGGGTATGCTCAGATGTGAGTCCCTTGCTCACTGCACCATCAGGATTCAAGCAAGCCGGGCCGAAGACGGCTGTAATGCCAGAAACCGGTCCCCAGAAGCTTGTTTCCTTTCCAGTAAAGAATTGGCTTGGTAGTGTGGTCTGCCCTGTTCCCATGATGCACTGGGCCAGGGACAGACTAATTTGCATGTAGCCAGGTTCTGAACTGGGATGGTGCAGTGAGCTAAAAAACGGTGATGGATCAAGCCCTGATCTTTTGACTGGTTAGGAGTGTTCTGCTTAATTCAGATACTCTGTCCATCACCACCCCCCTTTTTGAATCAATGATGGTGTATAGGCTGGTAATATCCATCACTAAGAAAAGGTAATCATCTTGCCAATCCATATTGTCCACTCTCTTCAAAAAGTCCTTTGTATCTTGGACATAAGAGTCTAGTCCCAGTACCAAAGGGAAGATGTAATTGTCCACAAATTTGGACATGTTCTCTGTTACCCCGCCGATAGATGCCACAATCGGTCGGCCAGGAGGAGTGACATTGTTCTTATGCAGTTTCGGCAAATGATAAAAAGTAGGTGTCATTGGATTACTACTTCTTAAAAAGATGTGTTCGTCTTTGTCAAGCATAGAAAGGTTGTACCACTTGAGGATCAGATTATCGTACTCCCTAATACTTGCATCATATAGATCTTTAGTCGTGATGACATAGTATTTTATATCCGAAAGTTCCCTTATTGCTTCCTGGTGATAGTACTCTCTTGTCATTAAGACGACATTACCTCCTTTGTCCGAGGGTTTTATAATTGTTTGTTTGTCGCTTAATAGTTCCTGCAAGGCTCTCTTTTGGGATTGAGTGATGTTACTGGGAATAGAGTGGGAAGCCTTTCTTTCTTTGACCAACTCCATCATCATGGCTTCCGAGAAGGCGTCAATTGCATCCCAAGGGGATTGAGGGATGAACGTTGAGAGAGGTTTGAACTGACTCCCATCTCTTTCTTGTTCAATGCCTTGAGCCACTGCCCTCTCTGCCATATTCATTGCCGAGATGTCCATATCAACACTTTCATTCCTTAAAGCTTCCATGGCTTCAATACAGGACATGTCATGACCGATCAAAATATCAGTGGCTGTTAACCTGAGCCCAGGTTTGGACATACCCTTGATGTGTGGTCTTATTTTAAAATGTTTGTGCAACTTCAATTTTCTAGTAAACTTGAAAAGGTCGATCTTAGTTTGTGTGAATTCGAGGTCCGCATTGGGGCAAAAGGTGAGCCCTAGGCTAAGGAGTTCTTCTTGTTCGTTGGTCAAGAGTTTGTTTGTGAGATTTACCACTGTAAGACTGCTCCCATTTTCTCGTTGTTGTTCAGCATTTCTTACTTCTTCGCTTTGCGATATGACCGTGTTTGGGGTTTTGTTTTCCCCTTTCCTCTTCCTTTTGCCACCTCCTCCGGCTCTTCTAGTCCTCCTTCTTCTTGTCGTTCCGGAGGCTTGTTTTTGCCTCCTCTGAGCCAGTTTTGTCGAATCAGTTGGAACTCCGTGTGAAAAGGAGCAGGGCTTCTCCTTCGTTCACTTCTCTGTTCCCGTTGGTCATCTCCTGATTCGTCTGCCGTTACCTCAGACTCTGAGGTTGGCGCACTTGAGCCCGATGTTAGGGTGGTGCCTTGGATCATGGCCTTCCTAGGTGCATCGTACTTTTTTGCGAACGTCAGGATACGCCCCTGTCGATAGTCATTTTCGTCACGTTCGAATTTGTCTTGTTTACGTGTCATTATTTTCTGCTGGTATCTGACCAGACGTTTTTTCAGGGCTTCCTTAAGTTCGTTCACCTTTGAAGAATCGCCTTCTGCATCTATGAGGGTTTCTAGCGCTTGTATTTCTGCTAGAGCTTTGTCCCTATCGCTCCATGCGTACTTCACCAGGAGTTTCAGGATACCATCACAGTATGCTTGGGTGTGTTCTTGCCAGTCCGTTAGCAGTTGGGGGTCGGGGTGCTCGTAGGCAGGCACCGTATACACTCTTAACCCCCTGGGCACCATTTTTTCATCAATGTAGCTACTGAGGCTGGTGGCCTCCCACCACTTGCGGATCTCCCGCTCATGCAATTTTTCAAGTTTAAAAAATAGTTCATTGAGCTTGTTGCTCCCGTCTCCCGCCCTGGAGGACGAGCCTGCTGCCGTTGCTGTGGGAGGTCTATCACGTTTCTTAAACATGTCTTGTGCCATCGCACGGCGTTCCTGCTCGCCAAACATTTCCATGTTGCACAAAGTCGGGTTGTATTCACTCGATTAGGTGCTGTTGCTCATAACCATCTTGGTTAGAGGCACGCTGTATTTCGCTCCCCTAGGCGCTCTGCCGTTACATGCAAACACTCCCAAACTAAATAGAAGGGAGCAGGGCTTACCAGTCAGACGCGTAGTCTTTTTCACCTCAGACGGAGGCGGGCAGAGGAATTTTCTCACGGCGCTGCTTTCAAAAGCCGGAGCCTCACCGGTGTCCGTAGTTGCTTCGGCGGTGCTCGAGGGATACCTTTCTTCAACGCTCAAGTTTCCTTCGAAAACCCTCAGGCACTCTGGAGCGGGTGCTGCTCAGCAGGTCGTAGAGCCCCGCAATATATAACGCTCGAAAAAACTTCTTCGTGTTTGAAAAGAAGAAAGAGCAGCACTCCGGGGAGTTACTTTAAACAGCGTGCAGTTTATTTAGCACAACAAACGTTTCGGCAAAAAGCCTTCGTCGGTGTCACAACCCATTTTCCAAAACACATATTTAAATAAGATCATGTGGTAATTCATGTACAACAACAAGGGACTCAACCCTCCAGCAATACCATGAGCGCCATCTTAGAATGGTTTTTTAAGATCAAAACCATACAGATTTAAACCATGAATTGGTTAAATCAAATTAGGCAGAGGGCAAAATTCAATAATATATTCCAATAATTATACAAAAGATACATATATATATATATATATATATATATATATATATATATATATATATATATATAAAATCTATTGGCAGTCATCAGTAGATAGTTATAGTTAGGACCTAGTTTCCTTAGTAAAAGTTTTTTTTCTTTTCCCAATAGCTTTGGCGCCCGTTCACAAATCTTCACAAAATTTTGAAAACTAGTTCCGGTCAGCTCCTGTCTTGAAAGTTTTGGGGTGATTCGCCAAGCGGGGGCCGAGAAAAAAAGGGGGGTCCTAAAACGTGTTTTCTCCATGTTATTTTCCATAGGAAACTTTAGACACGGCTACAGCTCGAACTGCTGAACAGAATGACAATAAATTTGGCAAAAAGGTAGTACTTGGTTCAGAAAGCGTCCTTTATTTTAAATGGTGTAAATCCGTTCAGTAGTTGCTGAGAAAATAAAAAAACAAAAATGTCCCGATATCTAGAGGCGCGGTGGATCCGTGGGCCCTCTCAACCAAGAGCTTTATTCTAATTGGCTGTCAACACTCCAAACCAGGAAGTGTTGACAGCCTTCTTGTGACTCGGTAGAACTGAGTTACAAGAAAAGAGAAAAACAAACGCGAAAAACAAGAAAAGGGGGCAGGGTAGAAACACCCTGACCCCCTAGGCCTGCTCAGAGGGTCTCACAAGGATCTCCAGGGCCCAAAAAAACATTAAATTTTTTTAATCGCCCGAATTTGCGCTGGGTGCGCGAATCCGTCAGAGAAAATAAAAAAAACAAAGAGTGGGCTCCCACGCTTCGTTGTATTAAAGCACCCAGGTGGGCCAGGTCCCGGGGCACTGAAAAAATGTGTGGGGGGCCCCAATCCCCCCAACACTGCCCTGGGACCGCCACCTCCCCGGTGCTTGATTTAAGAGTTGCGGGGGACACGCAGCCCCGCCGCTGTTCTGGGTACTGCCACCCTCCGGGGCTAATTTTTAAATGTGTAGGGGGCCTCCAAGGCCCCTCAAGCTCCGGGGACCACCACCCCGGGGCTTTTATTAATTATTTGCGGGGGGCACTCTGCCCACCCTGCCCCGGGGAACGCCACCCAGGGGCTTTTTTAATGAATAATTAAACCTGTGTGGGGGTGCTCAAGCCCCCCACATGTCCTGTGGACCGCCACCTCCCCAGGGCACTAAGATGCAAATGTGGGGGTCCGTTACAGAGCCCCGGGGACCACCACCCTCCAGGACTTTGCTCTCACTTACAAAATCCAAACCACATTGCTTTTCCACAAGGAAAGCTGCATGTCAGCAGCTCTCCATGTGGAAAAGCAATGTTGGCTCCCGCAGGAGGTGGGAGCCGGCGGGACCGTTGGGGAATTGGGGTCCCCCCACGGTCCCCAAGGGAAAGGCCAGGCCCCGGGGATTGGGGTCCCTGGGGCCATGAGTGGCCTGGGAGGGGGTCATGTGGACCCCCTGTCTTAACAATATTGAAAAAATAATTTTAAAAAAAGAGGCACAGCCCCGGGGAATGGGGTCCCCGGGGCTAATAGAGGCCTTAGGTGGGGTGCCACGCAGCCCCCTCCTACATTTTTTATTATATTAAATAAATAAATGTATGGCCATGCCCCGCGGGATGGGGTCCCAGGGGCCAAAATTGGCCTCGGGAGGGTAGCTGCATGGCCCCCTTCCAGTTTATTTTTTTATTTTTTTTTAAAAAGCAGGCCCTGGGGTATGGGGCCCCCAGGGCCCCAAATAATTTAAAAGGAGGGGGGCTACACAGCCCCCCTTAATTAAAAAATAAATACATTAAAAATCCGTCATCGGGTCTAGCCTCCGCCCCCACCCTGCAGCACTCAGCAAACGCGCCCCCTGGTGCGTTGTAGGTGGGGGAATTAATTTTCCTTGAACACTGAGGGTCCCTTGGGGCCAACTAGCCCACCAGGTACTTCCAGTATGGGCCAGGGAGCTGCTCCCAGCCCAGTATCTGGTATCGTAGCGCTATCGTGCAAGACAGCTCTTTGACCTTAAATCAATATCGCATTGCTCGCATTGCTCCTGTAATAACTTGTGCCTGATTCCTGAATCGATTTTATCGTAGCGCTATACTGTTAGACTGCGCATTAATTAATTCACTGTTGTGCATTTGCTGCCTTTGCCTGCTCACCTATTTGTGCCTGATTGTGCCGGTGCCACTGACCATTTCATTGCCATTATCATACTTGTGCCCCAATCTCGTCCTGCTTGGCTCTTGGCTTGCTGCCATTTTGTTGTTTGTTGTTGAGCCTCCCAGCCCAGCTCTCCACCCCGCTCCCGCCTCCCAGCTGCTCCTCCCTCGCCCCACCCCCTCCACTATCCACTTATGACAGATGCTTTTGCGCGCAGCGGACGAGCCCAATGTGCGCCGTAGGCGCGCCAAAGGTAAGCCCGTCTAAGCCCGTCCGCGCCTGGACCGTGCCCAGCGCCAGACCCCCTCGTCCTCGCAAAACCCACTCCGCCCGCATAACGTACGACGCCGCCACCCTCTCAGCACTCAACCCCGGCCGTCTCCAAGACTGCTACCAAGCCGCCCCAGGGCACACCAATGGACTCTTCACCTGCCACTCCTGCAAGTTTGACTGCATCAGGACCCACACCAAATCCACAGACTCCAAACAGAGCTCCGACACGAACCACCTGAAGTGCATCCTACTCAACACCCGCTCGGTCCACAGACACGCCATTGAACTTTGGAACCTACTCGACACCACATCGCCGGACGTCGCCTTCCTTACAGAAACCGGGATGAACGCCTCATCAGCTCCCAACATCGCCATAGCCATCCCGGACGGCTACAAGATCATCCGAAAGGACCGCACCATCCAAACAGGAGGAGGCATCGCCATCGTCCATAAGAACTCCATCCGCATCACGACCAGTTCAGACGATAACCTCGCAGCCGCCGAACACCTTCACTTCCAGATCCACATCGACCCCAATACCACACTCAGAGGCACCCTCATCTACAGACCACCAGGACCCGCACACAATTCAGCGGAGACATCACTGACTTAATCAGTCCACACGCCCTCCCCTCCGAGGACTACATTCTACTGGGAGACCTCAACTTCCACATGGAAAAGAAAAACGACAGCAACACCACTACCCTTCTGGACAACCTGGCTAACCTCGGACTTGAACAACTTGTTGATACCCCCACCCACTATGCCGGACACACGCTCGACCCAATCTTCACCTCCAGCAAGCATATCTCCTTCAACCACACCACAGCTCTCCACTGGACGGACCACAGCTGCGTTCACTTCAACTACAAAAAGACCACGAACCACAACCTCCCACAACCAATCCCCCGAAGAAACTGGAACAAAACTACCACCGAACAGCTCTTCACTTCGCTTCACCAAAACCCTCCTGCCAAATCATCGGACCCAAACCAAGCAGCCACGAACCTCACACAATGGATCACCCTCAGCGCCGACGAACTAGCACCCTTGAAAAAACATCATATCAAGCATGGTAGCAAAAAAGCCCCCTGGTTCAACGATGACCTTAAGAAATCCAAGAAGCTATGTCGCACCCTCGAGAAAGCTTGGAGAAAAAACCCAACCACTGACAACCTGACCACCTTCAAGAACGCCATCCACACACACCACCAACTGATCCGGTCCACCAAGAAATCAGCATTCAAGGATCGACTTGACAACAATGCCCACAACAGCAAGGAACTATTCAACATCGTCAAAGAATTTACCAACCCCACCGCCGGCACCAACGACATCACTCCCTCCCAAGACCTCTGCGACTCCCTAGCCTCTTTCTTCCACAACAAAATCGCCGACATACATAACAGCTTTGAAAACCAGTCCGGAGACCAGTCCACCCCACCCACCTCCGAACCAAAACCCCCCTCTAACAACCTTTGCACCTGGAACCCAATCACCACTGAAGACACCATCCGCCTGATGAACTCCATCCACTCAGGATCGCCAACCGACCCATGTCCCCACCACATTTTCAACAAAGCAGACTCCATCATCGCACCCCATCTCCGAGACATCATCAACTGCTCCCTCAACTCCGCTACCTTCCTGGAAAGCTGGAAACATGCCAAACTCAGCGCCCTTCTGAAGAAACCCACAGCAGACCCCACTGAACTTAAGAACTACCGCCCCATCTCCCTCCTCCCATTCCCTGCCAAAGTTATTGAGAAAGCCGTCAACAGTCAGCTCGCCGCCTTCCTCGAATCCAACAAATCCCTCGACCCCTCACAGTCCGGCTTCCGAGCCAAACACAGCAACGAAACCGCCCTCATCGCAGCAACAGACGACATTCGAACACTACTGGACAACGGAGAAACAGTTGCCCTCATCCTACTTGACCTCTCCGCAGCCTTCGACACAGTCTGTCATAGCACCCTCATACAAGGCCTCAGCAACGTCGAAATACAAGGAAAAGCATTGGACTGGATCATCTCGTTCCTCGCCGGAAGAACCCAGAGAGTCCGCCTCCCCCCTTTCAGATCGGAGGCCACTGAAGTCATCTGCGGCGTACCACAAGGATCTTCACTCAGTCACACTCTCTTCAACGTATACATGAGTCCCCTCGCTTCCATCGCGCGCCAACACAACTTCAACATCATCTCCTACGCAGACGACACCCAGCTGATCCTCTCCCTCACCAAAGACCCAAACACCGCCAAAACCAACTTACACGAAGGAATAAAAGATGTAGCCGAGTGGATGAAGAGCAGCTGTTTAAAACTGAACTCGGACAAAACGGAAGTCCTCATCTTAGGCTCATCCCCCTCTGCTTGGGACGACTCATGGTGGCCACCAGCCCTGGGAGCAGCACCCATACCAACGGACCACGCACGTAACCTGGGCTTCATCTTGGACTCCTCCCTCTCGATGACTAGAGAAGTCAACGCCGTCTCATCATCATGCTTCAACATCCTACGCATGCTCAAAAAAATATTCCGTTGGATCCCCACCGAAACAAGAAAAACGGTCACCCACGCACTGGTCACAAGCCGACTAGATTACGGAAACACCCTCTACGCCGGAATCACAGCCAAACTACAGAAAAAACTCCAACGCATCCAAAACGCCTCAGCCAGACTCATCCTAGACATCCCCCGCCAAGCTCACATTTCCGATCACCTGAAAGACCTCCACTGGCTGCCCGTCAACAAGAGGATTACTTTCCGACTCCTCACCCACGCACACAAAGCCCTCTACGACCTAGGACCCGAATGCCTCAACACACGCTTGTCCTTTTACACCCCCACCCGCCAACTACGATCGTCCAATCAAGCCCTAGCCGCAATTCCGCGCATCCATAAATCCACCATGGGGGGAAGATCCTTCTCCTACTTAGCGGCCAAAACCTGGAATTCTCTCCCCACCCACCTCCGCCTTACACAGAACCACCTCTCCTTCAGAAAGCAACTAAAAACATGGATATTCGATAAGTAAAGTACCCCACCCTCCCTCAAGCGCCTTGAGACCCTCTGGGTGAGTAGTGCGCTATACAAATTTTTGAACTTGAACTAGTTGGCCTCCAGGGACCCTCAGGCTTCAAGGGGAATTAATCCTCCAATTTACAACGCGCCAGGGGCGCATTTGCACAGTGGTGCATGGAGAGGGCGGGCCTGACATACCAAGTGAGCAAATGCAACCCTTGGCACATTGTAAATTGCGGGATTAAGTTCCCTTCAATCCTGAGGGTCCCTGGGGACCACCTAGCCCACCATGTACCTCCAGGAAGGGCCAAAGAGCTGCATTGCAGAGAGATGCAAAAAGCGGCGTGGCCTCTGAACACCTCTCTGCAAGGCAGCTCCCTGGTGCATACTGGGGGGACCTGGTGGGTTAGTTGGCCCCCAGGGACCCTCAGAATTCAAGGGGACTTATTCCCCCTAACTTAAAATGCGCCACAGGGCACATTTGCACACTTGTCACATCAGGCCCCGCCCTCTCCCTGCACCACTGTGAAAACGCACCCAGTGGCCCATTTTAAGTTGGGGGTTTAAGGCCCCTTGAATCCTGAGGGTCCATGGGGGCCAACTAGCCCACCAGGTACCTCTAGTAAGTGCCAGGAACCAGTCTTGCAGAGAGGTGGTCTAAGGCCATACCCCCTTTTTACACCACTCTGCAACACAGCTCTGTGGCGCTTACTGGAGGTAGCGGGTGGGCTAGTTGGCCCCCAGGGACCCTCCGGACTCAAAGGGACTTGATCCCCCAATTTACAACGCACCAGGGTTTGAACAGTGGTGCTGGGAGGGGGCGTGGCCTGATGTGACAAGTGTGCAAACACGCCCTGTGGCGCGTTTTAAGTTGGGGAATTAAGTCCCCTTGAATCCTGAGGGTCCATGGGGGCCAACAAGCCCACCAGGTACGTCCAGTAAGCGCCACAGAGTTGCGTTGCAGAGAAGTGTAAAAAGGGGCGTGGCCTCAGACCACTTCTCTACAAGGCAGCTTTGTGGTGCTTACTGGAGGTACAAGATGGGCTTGTTGGCCCCCAGGGACCCACAGGATTCAAGGGGACTTAATTGCTCCGGTCCTGGTTAGTCAGAGTCCGTTACCACCAGACCCGTCACTAAAAAGTTGGGGGCACAGGAGGACTTTCTGCTCCACTGTTGGTTCTTTCTGAATATCTCTTGCTTCTTCCTGCACTTTTCTTCTTCTTTCTGGACTTCTGTTGCCTCTTTCTGCATTTGTCTTGCTTCTTGCAGCGCTTTTCTTCCTCTTTCTTCACATGTCCTAACTTTGCAGGCATAGTTAGAAATTAGCATTTAAAAAAACATTGAAATTCACTGAAAAACCATAGGTTTCAGGCACGTTATAGTTAGAAATTAACATTTAAGAAACCTTAGAAATTCACTGAAAAAAATAGGTTTCAGGGACATTATAGATAGTTGGACATTTTACTAGTACAAAAACATAGAAATTCCCCCGTTATAGTTAGTTCAGCTAACTGTAAGTCGCGCCCCCGCAATGCACTGCTGATGACTTCACATATTACATCATTTATGACATGGTCAGTGTCATCCCTGATGACATCTCAAATGACATCACTGATGACATCATCCATTTGATAATAGGATGCACCTCCTCACACCCTAAAATCACCTTTGATATACCCATTCTAAAATAGACTACCCTTTTTGAAACCATAGGCACACCAATACCAGTTACTACATCCCCACTCACTGATTCTTAGGTCTACACACACATCCACTCATTCATCCATACAATCACTCATACATACAGACACTTATCAATGCAACACTATCATATGCACTCATACACCTATACAGACACTCACACACCACCACTCATCCATGGAGTTACTCACACACCTAGGCAGTCAAGCAAATAATCAATCACACTCCCATTTCCTCACCTATACATAGGCTTCCCTGTTTTCAGTTTCTATTTTGGGTAAATTCTGGTGGTGTTTTGTCAGTGTTTTCCAGTGATTTCAATACCTGAAAAAAACAGTGCTTTTCAGTGATTTCAAATTTTCGCGCCATAAAAAACAACTGAAACGGTGTTTTGTCGGTGTTTATGGAACGCTTTGCTTTTATGATTGCTTTTTCAATTTTTCCTCAGAAACTGTATACTGCTCTACATTCCAGAAGCTTAGTAAAGTCATGAAATACTTTCTATTGTCCTTTGATTCTGCAGCTCAGATTTAACAAGCATTTGCAATGCAATAGGTCTCGCATTTATGTGAGTTTAAGCTATTGGCATTGTAAATGACGTAGCCTTTTATGTTTTAAAAACAAAAACTGGAAAGGAAGTTCCCTGTATCATCTCAGCACTTTAAAAACAATGTTTTGTAGCGTAACGCCATACTCAGTACCAATGTACTGCACTTTGAGATCTTACATGTGCCACCAGTTAGACGTGTTATAGGTGCCATCGCGCACTGCACCCTGATATGTCACATGAACCGCCAGTGCACTGCAGTCAGATGTTCTAGGCAACACTGTCCAGATTGTTTTGCTTTTATAAATATCACACGCAGCAACAACCAGAGATAATGGGATTGCTGCCCTAATTTTAGTTAATGTGACCCCCTCCTTCTGTCCTACAATCTCAGGTATTCCAGTGCAACCCTACGTTACGTACAAGTGCAGCTGGGGAGATGCGCCCAAATGTTAGAGCAGTTACTGGCTCTAATTGCTGATTCACTAGAATAGCTGCCCTTCAGACAATCCCAGTACTGTCTGTATCAACACTTCCCACTTGCTGGCGCGGGTAACACTGGCCTGTGTTTGAAGGACTGCATGCATTCCCTAAGAACGAATTCAGCTGTAATGCTCAAAAACAAAATGCCATCACCATATCGCAAGAGTATGTGGACAGATTATCCGCCTGTACAAACTCCATAAAGGCTTAGTACAGTTATAGCATATTAGATTGGAAGCACATTCATATCTTTCAATTTTTACTACCTCATGTATTTTTGTTTGCTCACAATTGTCACTTTTACCTTATGTAACTTAACGTCTGCTCTTGTAATCTGTTCTCGTGTAATGCTCTCATCATGTATCATTTTTGTTCCTATTGTGAAGCGCTCTGATGCCTTCGGGTAAAGTCCGCGCTATATAAAAATGCATAAATAAATATATGAATAAAATTGCCTTGTAATGGCCATGACCTTCAGTAATATTATCATGGCACTTTGATAAATGAATTTTCAGTATCAGTGTCATAATCCATGCCATATCCCGGGGAGAATACTGATAGCATCAAAAGACATTTGAACGGGCCAATGGCAGAGATACCCCACAGATGGCCAGAATGGCCTATTGCATGCTTTTAACACTCTGAGTATCAACTTAATGGGGCAACTAATAGCTGGCTGGCATAATTAAATCCTTGAATATCATACGTAGAATAATGATTTATGTACATTATCTAGACCAGCTACTTGCAATTCAGCAAAAATCATGCAACTCCTGATTTCCGTGGGCAACAGGTGTTATTATTTCTTAAAGAAATGCACGTCTTCCGTCTTTCTTCTTTTGCTGGCGGCAGTATGAGGAGCGAGGTCATACTAATATACTAGCATTTACACGTTACATCTGTAACTGTGCATGTGTGAGTTTTTACACAGCGCTTCATACGCCCGACAGGGTCCCGAAGCACTTATGGCAATGTGTCCTCTGACCTTTCTGCCACAGAGTGACTCACGTGTCTTGGCCTCTGAGCAGCCAGAGAGGTATCTGAAGAGAGCAGTACAAATGCAAACAAGATAATGCGGATTTTAAGAGGTAGGAGTGTAAACATCCCTGGTTTGTTTGTGTGTGCGCGCGTGCCTAATGCCCCAACGTCTGCCAAAGAACCATACAAATATATTGTTTTTTAAATGCAGCTTCTCGTCGGGCCTGGTAAATGGCCTGGCAAATGTATTGCTTTATTGGGGTCTCTGTTATCTTTAGCGTGTGCGTGCTAAACTGATAGTGCACCCGAGTAGCTGTTTTTTGTGGCACCCCTTTTTCCGTCATGTATATAAAATATATGTTAGCCCGTGTTTTTTGTATTGTGGCAACCCTTTCCTGTTTGTTTTGTAACTGTTTCCGTTTTTATTAAAGTCGCATTCCCTTGCGTTGTAATGGCATTTTAACATCGCATGCATTTTAAGTGCATGCGATGTTAATGCCATCGCGCCACAATATTCACATCGATGTCATTGGTGTTTCCCCCCCAGTAGCAGCACAAGGACCTCCTGGTCGACAAAACCCCTTGAAAGGCTTTGCCTCTGGCACCATTAAAAAGTCTGCTCACTCTTCACGCCCCCGGCTGCTGGCTTCGAAAAGAGAAGTTGCTGTCTCTGTAGCTCCTTTGTCACACTCTGCCCGCACTGAATGAGGGTCAGTATCTTCAAACACACCTGAGTGGCTGCAAATGTCACCCCTCCTTTCCAATTAAAAACACAGCAGGGCGGACCATCTGCTCTGCATGGCCTCCCCCGGCGCCACTCTCGGCTGATGATTTGTACGGCTGTCAGGGAGCTCGCGGCTGCAGCGTCCCCCCTCGCCTGCCTTTCTCTGGCGGTCAGTCAGCTCGGGAAAGCTGAAATACTGCTATTCCCACATTTTATTCCCCCCACCCCACCCTCGGCTCCAGGACTGAAGCTCGGATGCTGAGTTTGTACTACTTTGGCGCTCTCAAGTGGCCAAAAGTTGCAAATGGCCGAGTGGTGATTCTAATGTGAAAAATACAGCGATACTCGGTTTAAACCGAGTCAGCTGATTTGCAGTCAGTGGTGTAATCTCGGGCAGAGTCGGTTTAAACCGAAAACCGGACAGCCTACCTATACAGTTATACACACAACACCTCACTTATTCAAACATATACTAACACATACTTATGCTCTTATACAATCACTGATACAAGTACACACTCATCCATACAGCCACTCTCACAGTCATTGATTCTCACATAAAGTCATTTATATACTACAAGTCTCACATACACTGCCTTTTACATATGTAGTTACTTGGACATGTACCACTAAGACATCCAGTCTCTCACCAATACACCCATACACACAATCACCCACCCATACAGCTGTTTCCACATGCACTCTTGAACCCCTACACCCAGTGAATCAACCACTCACACATCTATACACAGAGTCACACACCTCCCACCCACCCATACAGACATCAGTCTCCCATACAAATATTTAGGCAACCAAATAATAACCCATAAAGACACTCGTGTAGCTACTGACCAACACATGCAGCAGCTTACACAACCACAGACATACTGATACACACATTCAGACAGTTTAGTCACTAACCCATGCATTCAGTGAGACACATTTAATCACTCACTTATACAGTCAGTCACGCACATACTAAATCCTCCATCCAGACACTTATACACCCACTCATTCTTCAATACACTTTGGCATATATATAAAACATATTTAAACTTTAGAGAAACACACAGTTACTGGGTGATGTCATCAGTGATGTCACTGACCATGTCATGAATGATTTAATATGTGACGTCATCAGCAGTGCATTGCGGGGGCGTGAGTTATAGTTAGCTGAACTAACTATAAGGGGGGAATTTCTATGGTTTTGTACGAGTGAAATGTCCAACTAACTATAACGTCCCTGAAACCTATGTTGTTTTCAGTGAACATACTATGTTTCCAGGGTTGTATGCTGTAAGTAGACAATAAATAATGTCCTGGCCCCCTCGCCTTGTCTTGACGCGTCAGTCAGTTCGAATGATAAGTAAACACGCCAGCCGGCGTCTTACCGGGACTCGCCGTATGTTGTATACTTCTGGTTCTCGGCACCTTCCGACACCTGTAGTCCCTCGATCTGACAGCAGCGCTTCACGGCGGTGCCCCGCCAAAGTCAATTGCAGCTCCTCTCGCACCAATATGCGCGGCACTCACAGGCGGGTGCTGACATGCGAGGGTGCTCTCGCAAATCTATTACCGCTCTCTGCTCCCAAAGTGGAATCTCCTCCACAGGAATAAAGCACTCACGGGGGCCGTTTGAATCGTTTATTGAAACAAACTCAGCAACCTCTGCAAAACAGACGCGTTTCGGTCGTAACCTTTTTCTATGTTTACAGAAAGCGTCACTTCAAAACCAATCATATACTCCGTGGACATGGAAACAAACAAAGGACATGCAAACTCTAGATAAGAGTCCAACAATATAGGCGCCATATTGGCATGTCGTTCTATGATTAAGAGAACATAAACCCAAATGGGTCAACCCAATGTGTGTGGCGCTTCAAAATAAATATACAAAAGCGACACACAATGACAAAGGTAACTCATAAAGCCCACTCTCTACTGTCCCTGTGGACTTAGATACATAGGGAGTACTGTCCATCCCATGAAAATCAGGATACTAGAGCACATGCGTGCTATTGCCAATTTTGACGAGGGGTACCCTGTAGCACGTCATTTTGACCAAGTACACCACCGCAACAGGGACCTTCTTGGGTATTTTGGTTTGGATTGCATTCCTAATAATCCTAGAGGTGGGGACAGACTCATTAGATTGAGACGTCTAGAGTCAAGATACATCATTGACTTACAGACCAAGACACCAGGAGGCCTGAACATGCATGAAGAACTTGCAGTCCATCTAGGGGAATAAGTATTTCCTGTTAGATATCTCATGTTGTGGGGGGGACCTCCCCTTGAATGTTATTGGGATCAATGCATTCTGTGATTTTTCAGATGTGATTTATGATGTGTAATCTGTACTAACTTTTGTTCTTTCCCTTTTTTGATTGTTGATATCCCTGATATTTTTGTGTATTTTGTGTATATATCAACATTTTTCACCGCAGTTTATTGAACCTGGAAACGGACCTGTAAGGTCATGCCCATCTGTGGGCTTTATGAGTTACCTTTGTCATTGTGTGTCGCTTTTGTATATTTATTTTGAAGCGCCACACACATTGGGTTGACCCATTTGGGTTTATGTTCTCTTAATCATAGAACGACATGCCAATATGGCGCCTATGTTGTTGGACTCTTATCTAGAGTTTGCATGTCCTTTGTTTGTTTCCATGTCCACGGAGTATATGATTGGTTTTGAAGTGACGCTTTCTGTAAACATAGAAAAAGGTTACGACCGAAACGCGTCTGTTTTGCAGAGGTTGCTGAGTTTGTTTCAATAAACGATTCAAACGGCCCCCGTGAGTGCTTTATTCCTGTGGAGGAGATTCCACTTTGGGAGCAGAGAGCGGTAATAGATTTGCGAGAGCACCCTCGCATGTCAGCACCCGCCTGTGAGTGCTGCGCATATTGGTGCGAGAGGAGCTGCAATATATATATATCCAACTCCTGTGTTGGCGCGAAGCATAAGTGGCCGCTTGCAGCGGCGGGCCAGGACGGGAGCGCCACTCCCTCCGTTTTCACAACACACGTTCTCCAATCTCTCAAGAACGACGTCCAGGCCAGCT
Organism: Lissotriton helveticus; assembly: GCF_964261635.1. NCBI lineage: Eukaryota > Metazoa > Chordata > Amphibia > Caudata > Salamandridae > Lissotriton > Lissotriton helveticus. The sequence goes on along the minus strand of NC_136072.1, from coordinate 909,214,518 downwards.
TAGTTTAAAAAAACCGGTGTTTATTTCACAGCCCACTCAACGTTTCGGGAACCACTTCCCTTGCTCACGAGTGATCGTGTCTGTTTACACCCAGTGTTTTAAGGTTTGTCATGTGATCAGAATCAAAATAAACATAATAGACAGACTCCCAGTTCATTAGTTTTCTGGAGCTGTGAAGACAGACTTGCATGCTTTGTCAGTGAAACGTGGCACATTTAAAATACCTCATTCAATTTTATGAAATACATTTCTGCGTCCTTCAATTACGACATAAGAAATTAAATTAAAATTAAAATTAAATATTGGCGGCAGGGTTTTGGCCAAAACAATGAATAAGTCCAAAATCATGACTTAGCGTTAATCGGCCTCTGCATCCTGCTGATCGGTGCCCATTAGGGCATTTCGAGCGGTCATCTGATTTGGCCCCAGTGGGCTAAACAATAAATTGCAATTCAGTCCATAACATAATTGATGTATCCCAGTTCGGCACACTCATGGTTGACTCACTCGTGGTAGATCCTACCAGATCATACTGCTCACGTTGTGTATAAATACTGTGACAAAGCCCTAGTGGGCATTGGAATCACCAATGTTCATTCAGTATCAAATCACTTGCCACTTGACGCATCGTGCCACATTCTTTCTGTACTGCATTGGCTGTCTCACACTCTCCCAAAATAAACGTTTATAGGTACCTGTAAACAATAAATAAATACAATGATTATAAATCAGACTCTTCTGTGTTATCTTCATACCAACCATTAAAAACAACAAAATACTTTGAAACAGCCAGACACAATGTTACTCAGTTCAATACCCTTTTCATTCAGTTCAAAATCAATTTCTAACCAAGGTGTACACTCAGGGCTTCATCGCAGTTATGTCCTAGGGGTTGCATAGTATGGTACTTGATTATGAACCTAGACTCCAATCTCCTCAGTTCCTGCATCCTATTGCCACCTCTCTCTCTCGTAGGTATTTGATCTAACACTACAAATGAGAGGAGGTTACAATTGCCTTGGTGGTGTGTAGCAAAATGTCTTGCTACTGGATACTGTTTGTCATGATTTTTTATGGCCCTTAAGTGCTGCAACACCCTGTCTTTGGCAGGTTTGATAGTGCTCCCCACATACCATTTTTTGCAGGGACATTTCAGGGCATATACCACATATTCTGTGTGGCAGGAAACATGTTTAGTGATTTTGTAGGGTTCACAATCATTAGACAGCTTGACTTCTTTGGTACTATGGCTGAATTTACATGCCTTGCACCGCCCACACACAAAAAATCCTTGGACTGGGTTCTCATTGCGTTTTTTGTGTACTACAAGTGTCTGACAGATTCTGTCTTTAAGAGACGCTGGTCTCCTATATGTTATCTGTGCATGCTCTTGGATACCTGCTTTGATGTCCTTATCTGTCATGAGGGCACTCCAGTATTTATTAATGGCTCCTCTGACTTGTTTGGCTTGGGGATTGTAATCTGTGATAAACCTGACCCCCTCATCATCTTTGTTACTCCCTTCTGTGGTTGCAGGATTATTATCTTTCTCCATTACCTTGCGTACAGCTTCACCAATGCATTTCTTGCTATACCCCCTGGCTTTAAATCTTTCACACATAGTGGTTTTTTCTTTTTCAAAGTCCTCTACTTTGGTGCAGTTCCTTTTGGCTCTCAGAAGTTCACCATAGGGGATCGAATTAATCAAGTTCCGAGGGTGGCAGCTCTGTGCGTGCAGAAGGCTGTTTCCAGCCGTCTCCTTCCGATACAGAGTTGTTACTAACCGTTCATTCTCTCTTGTGACCCTTAGGTCCAAAAAGTCAACAGTTACCTCATTTATGTGGCTGGTAAAGGAGAGATTGTAGTCATTTACATTTAAAATGTCCACAAACTCTTCTGCCTACTTCACTGTGCCCTTCCAGACGATAAAAATATCGTCTATGTACCGGAGCCAGGTACATACTCCGGTACGGTATTGGTTTAGCTGTCTGACAACTTGTTCTTCCCACCAGCCTAAATAGATTCCAGCAAAGCAAGGAGCAAAGCAAGTGCCCATTGAAGTCCCAAGCAGCTGGTGGTATATGGTGCCATTGACTCAGGAGACTTTTTGCAAAAGATTACAAAAATCAGAGTAGACACAGACTGCATACTAATGACGTTAGACGTAAACAGTCTATACACCAACATCCCCCATGAGATGGGAATTAAAGTCTGCAGACATTTCTTTAAAAGTAGATCAGTCTCTTACCTTTTTCACGCAGACATGCTACTAGACATGATCTATATTTGCCTGACCCAGAATTATTTTTTATTCAATGGCACCATATACCACCAGCTGCTTGGGACTTCAATGGGCACTTGCTTTGCTCCTTGCTTTGCTGGAATCTATTTAGGCTGGTGGGAAGAACAAGTTGTCAGACAGCTAAACCAATACCGTACCGGAGTATGTACCTGGCTCCGGTACATAGACGATATTTTTATCGTCTGGAAGGGCACAGTGAAGGAGGCAGAAGAGTTTGTGGACATTTTAAATGTAAATGACTACAATCTCTCCTTTACCAGCCACATAAATGAGGTAACTGTTGACTTTTTGGACCTAAGGGTCACAAGAGAGAATGAACGGTTAGTAACAACTCTGTATCGGAAGAAGACGGCTGGAAACAGCCTTCTGCACGCACAGAGCTGCCACCCTCGGAACTTGATTAATTCGATCCCCTATGGTGAACTTCTGAGAGCCAAAAGGAACTGCACCAAAGTAGAGGACTTTGAAAAAGAAAAAAACACTATGTGTGAAAGATTTAAAGCCAGGGGGTATAGCAAGAAATGCATTGGTGAAGCTGTACGCAAGGTAATGGAGAAAGATAATAATCCTGCAACCACAGAAGGGAGTAACAAAGATGATGAGGGGGTCAGGTTTATCACAGATTACAATCCCCAAGCCAAACAAGTCAGAGGAGCCATTAATAAATACTGGAGTGCCCTCATGACAGATAAGGACATCAAAGCAGGTATCCAAGAGCATGCACAGATAACATATAGGAGACCAGCGTCTCTTAAAGACAGAATCTGTCAGACACTTGTAGTACACAAAAAACGCAATGAGAACCCAGTCCAAGGATTTTTTGTGTGTGGGCGGTGCAAGGCATGTAAATTCAGCCATAGTACCAAAGAAGTCAAGCTGTGTAATGATTGTGAACCCTACAAAATCACTAAACATGTTTCCTGCCACACAGAATATGTGGTATATGCCCTGAAATGTCCCTGCAAAAAATGGTATGTGGGGAGCACTATCAAACCTGCCAAAGACAGGGTGTTGCAGCACTTAAGGGCCATAAAAAATCATGACAAACAGTATCCAGTAGCAAGACATTTTGCTACACACCACCAAGGCAATTGTAACCTCCTCTCATTTGTAGTGTTAGATCAAATACCTACGAGAGAGAGAGGTGGCAATAGGATGCAGGAACTGAGGAGATTGGAGTCTAGGTTCATAATCAAGTACCATACTATGCAACCCCTAGGACATAACTGCGATGAAGCCCTGAGTGTACACCTTGGTTAGAAATTGATTTTGAACTGAATGAAAAGGGTATTGAACTGAGTAACATTGTGTCTGGCTGTTTCAAAGTATTTTGTTGTTTTTAATGGTTGGTATGAAGATAACACAGAAGAGTCTGATTTATAATCACTGTATTTATTTATTGTTTACAGGTACCTATAAACGTTTATTTTGGGAGAGTGTGAGACAGCCAATGCAGTACAGAAAGAATGTGGCACGATGCGTCAAGTGGCAAGTGATTTGATACTGAATGAACATTGGTGATTCCAATGCCCACTAGGGCTTTGTCACAGTATTTATACACGACGTGAGCAGTATGATCTGGTAGGATCTACCACGAGTGAGTCAACCATGAGTGTGCCGAACTGGGATACATCAATTATGTTATGGACTGAATTGCAATTTATTGTTTAGCCCACTGGGGCCAAATCAGATGACCGCTCGAAATGCCCTAATGGCACCGATCAGCAGGATGCAGAGGCCGATTAACGCTAAGTCATGATTTTGGACTTATTAATTGTTTTGGCCAAAACCCTGCCGCCAATATTTAATTTTAATTTATTTTAATTTAATTTCTTATGTCGTAATTGAAGGACACAGAAATTTATTTCATAAAATTGAATGAGGTATTTTAAATGTGCCACGTTTCACTGACAAAGCATGCAAGTCTGTCTTCGCAGCTCCAGAAAACTAATGAACTGGGAGTCTGTCTATTATGTTTATTTTGATTCTGATCACATGACAAACCTTAAAACACTGGGTGTAAACAGACACGATCACTCGTGAGCAAGGGAAGTGGTTCCTGAAACGTTGAGTGGGCTGTGAAATAAACACCGTTTTTTTTAAACTAAGCTGGCCTGGACGTCGTTCTTGAGAGATTGGAGAACGTGTGTTGTGAAAATATATATATATATATATATATATATATCCAGCATTAGAAAAGCAGGAGGAATTGACAGCATTGCAAGGGCAAAACAACTAGAAGATATTTTTTATGTTAATTATTTTTTTTAATAGGGTTGTTCAGTTGTACATAATGTCTTCTTGGTTATATATAAGGTAACAAAAATGCTTATAACACATTTTTACTATAACTCTTATACATGCTGCACAGCAGCCACACTGCTCTACAATCTAGTCTAAAGACATTGGCAAAGCCAATTGCTCTGGCTAAACACTTATAAGGTCTCAAAGGCGAGACCTAGTATTTGCTATGCCAATGCTTGTTTGTTCAGTGATTTCATAGGTTGGACCCTAACTTTGTGGGCTGTGCTACCCAGAAACCTGGCAGGGAGGCACTGGCAGGGAGCTACATGGTGTTACCCAGGACTTTAAGTGGGCCGGGTCTCGGAGGAGGGGGCTGCTTTTAGTATTGGAGGGGGTGGTTGACTCCACCCCAGGACTCTCGAGTCTCACCAGCCCAACCAGGCAGGAAACTGGGACATAGGTCTTGTGCTCTCTCCTGCAGCTGGACCAAGGTTCTCTCCTTTATGACCGTGTTTACCGCATTGATCCTTATCAGGAGGTGAAGGAGCTCCAGGAACGTACTGGAAAAGTAAAGCAACGCCCCCTGTCCTCCCTCTATCATAGACGATGATGGGGTACTGATAACACCTTACTCGTCCTCCTTCACCCACAGGGACAGAGAGCATTGCGTCGCACTACATAAATTAACCAGCGCTCACAAACATAACAAAACACCTGTAAAAACAGAGGCGGTGTCCGTGACGTCAGAGCATCAGGTCGGAGGAGCAGTCCAGGCACTCCCCTCTCAGTGTACTTGGACCTCATGACCCATATTACACTTCAGCAAGAGCTCGATCACTGTTTGTTCTTCAATTCTCAAGACGAGTATTACTGGGTTGTAAAAGATTGCAGAGAAGCCATGACACATTCATTTTTATTTTTCAGCTTTATATAGTCATATTTTATTTATTAACATCACTTCATATGTCTGAATCGCAGCAACTTAACCAGCATTACATCAATAAATTACTTATACTGATATATAACGAAATCGATAACAAAACGAAGTTTGGAAGCAAGGTAAAATCAGTTTCATATAGAAGGTGTTTCAATTAAATGAGATGGACTTCCTATCTGTATAGCATTTCCAGATATAATTATGTGGAGCACCCCAATGGTATACCTTAATCCAGAGTTTCACACCTCTATCAACATCTTTCACAATCTCATACTTGGAACTCTTAGACTGAGATAACCTCAAAAATATTGAAACAATATGTCCCAAACCGTTTTAAGTTTCTCTAGATATCTCTGGCACGATCTTTTCGGGCAGCTTAACTCGTCACATTTTGCCTACACCATGATACCAAGCGTTCATGCTTCGTTAGATGCGACCAGCCCAGACCTGGGCAGCATCACAGCAGACCACCGCTAACGCCACACCAAGGTTTAAAATATTTTGTGGGTGGGGCATCCTCCCAAAAGCCCAGCATGGCCACCTCCACAGTAAAATGCAAGTTTGAGACCACTATACTCGATAAATAGGCATTGACTCTGTCCCAGAATTGCTTCATCTGGATGCATTCCCATAAAAATTCCATAAAAGAGCCTTGTTGCCCTTATCCCTCTAGGCAGTTACCATCTGCCAACCTACCCACTGTACGAAGCAGCACTTGTGTGTGGTAAATTTGCAGCTGAACAAATCAGACACATTCCTGTTATTAGCCAAGAACAAGCAAGAAACACAACCAATATGGCTGAAACACAATGAACCTTGATGGCATTGAACTTCAGCTTCCATTGAATGGCAAGTCACTTGGATACACCGTGGACACCAACCTCTCCCTTAAGAACCACATTGCTAAAAACAAAAAGGCGCCCAGGTACAGCTCTCTTGTTTAAAGAAAGTGAAACCATTTTTGTAAACCGCATGCTCACCTCCAGGGGTTTCTGAATGCAAGTTCCAGATGTTTATCAATTTGTCTCCCAAGGGAAATATATCAGGTGTGTGTGCATACACATCATTGTAGACTCGTCCTGTTGCAGAAAATCCCTAAATTTGGACTGTATATTCAACTGTTCTTGCTATTGGGTCCTTATAGATATAGCACTCTTTTCCATAATTTGACCAGTCCAAACCTTTACCAGATCCTGGGAGCTCTATTACTTTTCATTGCTGTGCTGTTATTATTTTCATAACTATTAGCACCTAAATTATTACATTTCCAACATCAGAAAGCACAAGATTCAGAGTCAATCACACCTTGCCTGAGAATTACCATATGAGGATCACATGGCACCTATAAGCAAATCATCCATATCAGGATACTTGATATCCTGCCGCCTTTTCTTGGATTTCTTATGCAGTCAGTGGGCTATGTCTATGGTGGATATTATCATTTACCACTGGCATCTCAGGGCCTTCGGTACTGATGAACTACAATTGATTTAGTCTCTTTGGGCACTTGACTCTCCAGCAGCCGTGAAGTCGAGCATTCAAGCCTTTCTCTGGGAGGTGGTAAAGATCTAAACTTATGTACAGCGAATAATAATCCATAACATACAACCGATTAACTATCCATTAATGTCTATTATCAAGAAAGAAACATATCTTTATTTAAGAGGTGGGTAAATAGGGTGGTAAAAATAAAGATGGTGAAAAAAAGGGAAAGGTCCTAAACATTCTAGGGTCAATATATTACCCAAGGAGAGTATTTATGGACTAGGTGCTAGAAATAAACTAACATGGGGCCCAGTGAACAATGATGCCCAGTCAAACCATCCTACCAGGTCACCATGTCGAAACACTCACTCACAGAGTCGATGTTGCCTACAGATATTCGTTTACAAAGTTCAGTCAACGGACAGTGGTGTACAACAGAAAGATGTAATACATCCAGAAGATCTGATAGGTATACCTCCCTGTTTCACAGGCTTGGGTTCAACGCTGGATACCACGATGGGACTGAGCCTTTGTGGCTTGAGTTTCCAAAAATGAAGGGCCCGACAACCTGAACCATCACCCAAACCAGCACAGGCACTGTTTCCAAATCCTAAAAGTTATGTAGGGTGTCGAGGATCAGTTTAACAACATCTCGGTGTCCAGTAATTATTGATGCTTATTTTTCAGTAGTTTATGAGTTGGAGGGTCAGGGCACTATTATTATTTATCTTTTATATGGCGTTCAAATCATCCCCAAGGGGATCTCTCTGCGCCCTGGGAGCAGGCCACATATTGCATGGGATGCTTATTAAAACAGCCACGTTTTAAGAAGTTTTTTAAAGAAAGCCAGGGTGGGACATGCTCGAAGGTCCTCTGGCAGAACATTCCAATACTTAGGGGCTAGGTAGGGAAAGACACGGCCTCCCATTTTCACTTTCTTAATTCTCCGAGGTTGGAGAAGGTTTTGGCCACTAGATCTTAACTTACGGGCCAGAGTATACCATTCCAATTTCTTGGTCAGGTATCTTGGTCCTAGCCTGTGAAGAGCTTTAAACACTAGGCATAGAAGTTTGAAAACTGCTCTTTTCTTTATTGAGAGCCAATATAACTCTCTCAACAGTGGAAAAGGGAAGGAGTTTGTGCTGGATTATTCAATGCTAAACGTGCCGCCGTGTTTTGCACGACTTGTAGCCTTGAAAGCAGATCCTTCCTCATCCCTACCAGTAGAGCATTTCTTAAATCAAGTCTACTGACTAAGAGTGCCTGTATTAGGACCCTTCTTGTGGAAAAGGGGATCCTGGAGAAAATCCTTTTTAGCATGCTCATTAGTCCACAGCAGTTGCCTGACAAGGTCTTCACATGCTCCTCCATAGAAAGGTTGTTGTCCATTATAACACCCAGGCTTTTTGCCCATTTTTTCGGAGTAGGAACTTCTCCTAGTTCCGCCGGCCACCATCCCTCCATCCATAAATCCTCAGCTTTCCCAAACAATAAGATCTCAGTTTTGTTGGAGTTGAGCTGTAGGAAGTTCTTTCTCATCCATGTGGCTATTTGTAGCATACAGATCTTAAATCTTTCTCTGGTCACCCCGGGGTCCTTCTCTATGGGGACTATCACCTGAGTGTTGTCCGCATAGGAGATGGTTTGGAACCAGCAAGTTCTAATAATGGTGGCCAGAAACGACACATAGATATTGAACAGGGTGGGGCTTAAAATGGAGCCCTGTGATACCCCCTTATCCACAATTGTGGTCTGAGATATAAAGGAGTCCAGTTGTACACATTGAGATCTGTCTGATAGAAAGCTCTGCAGCCACTCCAGTGCCATCCCTCTGACACCAATCTCCCGCAGTTTATCCAATAGGATTCTGTGAGAGATGGTGTCAAAGGCTGCTGACAGATCCAAAAGGACTAGCATTGTGGGCGTTCCCTCATCTAACAATGACCTAATCGAGTCGGTTACCCCGTTAAGGCAGATTCGGTGCTATATCCCACACGGAAGCCTGACTGCGAGGGGTCAAGAAGATTATGCTGTTCCAAATAGTCTGAGAGTTGTCGGTTGACCAAGGTCACCATTATTTTTGAGCACCCCGGGAGAAGAGAAATGGGTCTGTAATTTTGTAAATCAATGCTATCTGCTGATGGTTTCTTGGGCAATGGTTTGATGTATGCCTTTTTCCATTTCGGTGGGAAGGAGGAGGTCTCTAATGACATGTTACAGATTTCCCAAATTGGTTTTGCCAACTCCACCGCCAGTTCGGAGATGATGTAGGCGGGCGCCACGTCTGACGGGGATCCTGACTTAATTTGTGCCAGTAGTGGTAGGACTTGCTCCGTGGTGATAGATGCAAAGGTCTCTAATTTAAATGAGGGAGGATTATCAGGGATTAAAGTTTCTTCCCTAGTCTCCAGATGCTGATCAAAGTAGTCATAGATTTTATAAAAAAATGTTTTAAGTGCATAGCTAACTCATCGCATAGTTCCTGCGTGGGAGGACAAGAGAGATTGTTGGCTCTGGGAGTGGTAAACTCTTTAAGGATCCTAAAGAGCTCTTTGGACGAGCACTGTGCCTCATCTATTCGGGTGGCTATATATGTTCTCCTGGCCGTATTACAATTCTTGAGATACGCCGTGTGCTATGTTATAAGCCTAGTTATGGGATTGTACCAGTTAGGGATTTAACTGGTCTAAAGCTAATGAGGTGGGATTCGATCTGAATCTAGCACCAGAAAATCTACCCCATTAGTACTAACCTTGAGTGGTCCATGTCTAGATACTGGAAAGGTATGGCCAATATGTTCTGGGACACCCACTTGACCCACAGGCTTGAACTGCCAGAACTAGCAACTGGGATTTAGGGAGACCCTAACCATTAAAATGTGTAACTCTCTAACTGTACAGCTAGAAAGAGTGTCGAGACAGTAATGGAAATGGGGCTGCATGCTACATGCAACAGGACACTACACTGATGAGGAAACAATGGAGATCAGCGATGGTATCTGGCAGGCCAGGGACAAAAATCACACCATTGGAATGTTTATTTGAACCTTCTGTGCACTTTGTTGTCATTTCTGGCTACTGGGCTGCAGAATCCTCAAGACTCCTGGGCAGCGTAGTATCTTAGCAAGCCAGATGTGAGAGGGCCTGCGTTCGTTTTATGCCTGCTATGAGGCAGACGTAAGATTTTGACGCAATGGCATCCTAGAGATGGTGCACTGAAATCTCATAGATTGAATGCGCCACTTCTACGAGGCATTTTGCGGGGGAACACCCAATCAGCATACATTATACCTGAAGCAGATGTAATGTGGTGCAGGGCTTTACAATGTGACGCATCTGCTTAGAAGAGTCACTTTGTAAATAAGGCGCAACGTGGCACGTATTTAACGCCACCGGTGTGTCACAAAAAATGTGATGCAACAGCGGCGCAAAAGTGACGAACGGGCTCATAAATCAGCTCCAATATTTGTACAACTACTTCAATGTGTTACGTCTCTAGACAGTACTCCAAGAACCTTTGGGGTATTATCCCTATGCAGTGTTTGGAACATGTATGCCAAAGCTCTTTATTACTTCCCCTCTCTGTTTTAAAACACATTGCTCGGTAATGCTTCTAGTTCCTCACTATTGCCTGTAATATTCAGAATACATGCCCATTTCTAGTTTACTCAGGAGATGAGGGTTGAGTACTGCCATCTATGCAGATAACATTTCCTTCATATGTGCTATATTCAATTTATGAAGGGCATTCCACATGCATGTTTGCTTGCATTTTGTGAGACGTCGTCTGCCTTTAGCCACTCTGTGGCATTTTTACAAGCCCCTATCGCCCCAGGAACGTCACTTTTTCCAACGTTCGTATGTCGATAGGGGCTTTGCCTTATTCACAAGGTGGCGTTAAACTACTTAACGTGGCTTAATGCCACTTTGTAAATAAGGCACTCTTTCTCGCAATTCTTAGCGGGGAAAAAGATGGCAATGGGTGTTGCTGTGGGCGTTTCACTGCAAGCCCCATTGATTTTGACACTGCCCTCTATTTACAAGGGTGCCATAAAAATCGGGCAGCACCAAAATTAAGACCAGGAAAGACCTGGTCTTAACATGGTAAAAGGAGGAGAAATGTTATATTTCTCTTCATTTTTGATGTTTTTGATGTTTCTCTGTGTGCTGCATTGTGCAGCACACATAGAAACAGCAAATTGCCATGAAATCAGTAATATGTGTATGAATTGAAATTTGATGGTCTGCTCCGCTTTGCTTTTAATGTGGTAAAAGTGCTAAGATGACATTTTATTGCAATGGTTTTTATTAACTGCGCCAATTTAATAAACTAAACTAAAGTAAATGTGTTGCAATGGTTTTTAACAAATCAAGCAATAAAGACGTATTATTATTATTATTAGAGTTCAAAACATAATACAACAGTTTAATAAAGTTTAATTTGAGACCATATAAAAAAGAAAAGAGTATCCATCTAATCATATGTTTTCCCATTTGGGAGGGAGGCAATTGCCATTGTAAATTCGTATTGTGAAGCCCTCTATATATACAACAGTTTGGTCATGTCCCTTAAGTAATTGAATGTAACAAAAACACAGTTTATCTCTGCAGTAAAAAATATTTGCATAATTTACCCAATTGTGTATTTTTTTCTGATACTTGACACTTGGTTTGGTCTTCTTTGATTCATAATTTTATGTATGCGGTGTCTGCACTGTTTAATTTTGCGCTTACAAGCTAACAATGTTTTCACTGTAGTACTTTTTTCAAAATAAAACTGCTTTGTTTCATCCATTAGTTACTCCTTATTTTTTTCTACTTTTATTTCACTCTACAGCCTCATGGTTTTCCCCATATTCTTTTAGTCACGTTTTAGCGCACGAACCGCACACCAAACACCAGGGAGAACTAAATTCAGAAGTCACTCTATCAAAGTTGCGGGTGAACGCTATCTACTGTTGATTTCAATTGTGATAAATCTAAAACAGGTTCTAGAACAGCATTAAAGTACCCCTTACAATCATTTCCCTTATAACAAAGGAGGCCAGTGATGTGAACACACCTTGGAAGAACGTATCATGAACTTCACTAGGGAATCGAAAGAGCCCATTGTTGTTTCTTGCTATTTCAGATGTCGGCTGAATCTTTGATCCTTCTCATCATTTTCCATTTAAAAAGCATTGGGTACCTCGCTCATATCCTGGGATTCTCCTTTTACAACTGTCAATACACACTTCCAATCTACTACAACTCCCTTCAGTGCCATCCTCAGATCCATATTCCGACAGGTCAAGACTGCGGCCCACACACTAGACCAATCAATATCTGTCCAAGACTTGCACGTTATCTTTCCATATCATCAGACAAGTAACCCTTCTTCCTTCCTCCAGGATATGTACATGTTTTGTGAACTATTTTGAAGAAAAAAGGAAAATCGTAACGATGAAGATGATCAGGTAAATAACATCTGGATATACAAATATGTATAAAAAGATAAGATCACGCTAACAAGACTTTTTTTTATAAATTTGTAATCAACTGCAACATTCAAGATTTGCTTTTTGAGGATTAGCTATTATGAATATTGGCTGTCTTGAGTGGGTATTTTATACTGATGAGTTTTGGCGTTTCCTGGCTCACCGAACCTTGGCAAACCAAGTCTTGGCAATAACAACACACAGCATGTCACACACCCACTGACCCACCAGCACCAGCATTTATATCACTAATGACCCACTCTCTAGAACATTCACATGTATACTGTGCCAGACTAAGGCTGCAAACCACCGTCACATCAACGTAATCAGAGACCAAGCCGTCCTCTTTTTTTGTTTGACCACCGATCAAATCTCCCTATTCTCACACTCACATGAGAAATCACAAGCCACTCAAACAATCTTCTACCCAAACCCTGCTAGACCAAGACTTTCTTTAACCCTTGTGCAACACCCATCCAAACCAGGCCTTCCAATATCTCGCAAGTCCACCAAATCTCCACCCATCCAAACCTTCCACCAGTCTCCAACTTATACCACTACCTGACAAGCCTTCACCATCACCAAGTCTTCCAACCACCCTTAAAAAATCCCTTGAAACGCTAAGCTTCCTTTAATCTCACAGCTCATTATTTGTCATGCAAAGTATTCCATCCTCACTCCGGCCCGTTACTTGACAGGTGAAGCTGTCTGCCTCATTACCAATCCATGACCCCCAAATGCACATGGAACTGTCTTGAACCTGCCTCACTGCCACCCACTGCATTCTACTACCTTATTGCTCCTGTTGCCCATACACACTCCTGCTCCTTCTCTCCTTGCCCCAGACTTCGAACACCAGCAACATCTCCTCAATGCATGGTCCCACCGCCCAATAAGGCACTAGTGTTTTGGGGAAGATTCTTCCACAGGATCTTTCCCACGGCCATGTCTCTTGCTTACACAGTGGTGCTGGAACAATTTTCAGAGTGGTGTTGCTGGGATCAGTGGTACGTCAGAGGAAAAATCCAAGCATAAGACAAAGAGCAAGTATAGCAAATGAGTCACAGCCATTCAGCAGGAAAGTGGCAAGAGTGTAGTTTGTGATCAGTGGTTCATTTTGGAGCACACTGTTGCACATATATTTCTAATGCATGGTGCTGTAGTGCACTGTCATTTACAGCTAATTTTCAATTGCAATGGCCATTACATTTGCACAGGCTCAGTTTTACAAATAACACTCTACAGCACATAAACGGAATTCTAGCTTCAATTAACCCCTTGGATGTGTGGGACGGCCCCCGGCCATCCGACGTCACAGTGGGCGTGTGCGGAGGACAACCGGGGGCTGTCCGAACCACGCCCACCTTTTATTTCGCCCGCACCGCGGCGGAATTTCCGCCGAGGTAAAAGGGTTAATGTATATCATTTACACACCATCAAGTACAGTGTCTTAAGTTGTTTTAATCCTAATAAAATATTTGTTTCTATTATACTTTAGAATTACAAAAAAGTGCTTAATTTGTGCTTTCATAACTGCTGATATATTTGGAAATACTTTTGCAGTTAGTGTTTTTTTGTATGTAAGCAAATCATTTACAGCCTTATCTTTCACACTCAGCAAGACTGTTAAATAGTTCGCATTACAAACCCCTCTCACTTTGCAGTCATAGAAAGAAAAGTAAACACCAATTTCCATGTTAAAAGAATAAGCATCATTTTGTTCAGAATACACAGCCCATCTTCTGACAAGCTCGGTCTTCGTCTTAGTCTTGACCGCTATGACAAGATAAAATGTAAATGCATCTTTATTGCTTATTTACCATCTGAACTCCAGCATGATTATTTTGGGGGTGCTGCAGCACTCCCGCCCAGCACCTCAACATCCAGTGCTTATGAGCTTACCCTTCTCCTGGGGCTTCTCTTCCCGCTTTCTCCCTCACTGGTTTGAGACGGTCTCATTGTGGCATAAAGTGCTGTACAAATTCTCAAAATCAAGTGAGTTTTACAAAATGTATAGGACTCAGTGTGAACACACGAGTCTCCCTGAAATCACCAGTAGCGTAGCCAGAGTGCCGTGGGCCCAAGTGCAAGGAAGGAAATGGAAGCCTGGCTTCTGTCTGAAATTAAAACATGGCAGTTAAAAGGGGCCATGGTGCCACTGCACCTGGAGCACCAATACGCCCCAGGAAGTCACAGAGGTCTCCTTGACAACATGAAAAGGTGTGAACCCATGGCACATCATTCCAAGTCTTCTATTGCCCACTGAAGCATCCATTCATACCTAGAAATCAACGCAGAGGAGTCTCCTCGGATCCATATGAGTCTTTTTGCACCAAAAAAGTTTCTAGGAAAAATCTCAATGCATCCGAAATGTTTGTTCGTATTTGTATCAGCTGCTAAATAAATAATAAGCAAATAACGCATAAATACGAGCCTTTGGGGGGGAGGGTTTCCATGGCATCCTCGGAGTCCCCCCGAAAACTCATTCTCCAGAACCCGAGAACTGACTAGCCCATACGGGTGGTAAGTACATTTTACCCTGTACAGGTCTCCTTGAAGCTATAGGAGGTTGGGTGAAGACACAGGACGCTCCCTGGACTAGAACGGCTTCCAGAACCTAAACATGTTTCCTTGCACATGTAGGTGTTTCAGTGACCGGACAGTCGCCCTTCTGGACATCACGGGAATGAGTCCGTTTTTTTTAAATACATATTTTAGTTTACACTTCACGCTAACACACATGAATCTAGAGCAACTACCGTGTCCCTATAACATCGTTTATTTTAAATGTAGGATGAATGTTTCAAAATATGAATGAATATGTAAGCGCCTTGTAAATTCAAGTGCAATACTAAAATGACCGGGCACGTTGGAGGCAGCCGCGAAAAATGGTATGCTGGGATTAATATATTATAGAAGTCCTGGACCCTGGTGTTCTTCCCACTCTGACATCATGACACTTTGTACTATCACTAAGCGAGTGGGTGGAAGATGACAGTCCCGGCATCCCATTGGTCAATGGTCTCGTCCAATGACTTTGTGGAGGCTTGTCCGTTGTAGCTCTCTCATTGGATTGGATGGGGAGGAGCCCGTTCTTCATAACATGTTATGCATTTCAGTGGTATGGATGACGCGTACACATTCCACACTGACGTAAACAGCTTCTATAATGTAGCGAAGAGCAGGTGCTATCAGTCCCCAGGCAGTGCACCGTGTCAGGCAGCACAGAATGTTTCAGCACGTAATATATGGCGTCTTTAGATATGAAGGATTTATGTGCGACCCAAAAGTGAACTCCATCAAGCATTCACAATAAGTCACGCTACCATCAATTAAATAAAACATATTAAGACAAATACACTATTCAAATTAACATGTTAATAAAGAAGACACTAAAACAAAAATATATTAATTATGTTTTTTTTTAAATCAAAGTGACGAAAGTGCAATTTACTTTAGAATAATACTAGAATGATACTATTGTGAATATCGAAATGTGATGTCCTGGTTACTTGTTTACAATATCTCTCAAAAAGAATAAATCTTCCTCTTCACAAAGCTACAAGTGACTCCTTCAATTATAGCCAGCACTAGCTTCCAAACAGCCTTTACATTTGCAGATTAATCAATTACAAACATTTACATTTCAGGCACCCTGGCAAGAAAGCTTGTTTCTTTATTAGCTCTCGGTCCTTTCCTGGGCTTCACAGCAAAGCGACTCCTACTCTTCCATTTCAGCCGAGGCATCTTAACAGTTGGACTTAATCATCCTGGGACTGTTGTCTTTTAACAACAAGCATTTGCAATGCAATAGGTCTCGCATTTGCTAGAGTTGGAGCTATTGGCATTGTAAATAACAATGCCTTTTATTCATTGGTTTTGAAAACCTGCAAGCAGTGCATAAACACGCACTTTGTACGTATAGTCCTTGCTTACGAGAAGCAAGGCTGTCAGTAAAAGAGACTGCCAGCTTTGCTTCTCATAAGCAAGAGCTATAAGTGCAAAGTGCTTGTTTACGCACAGCTTGCAGGTTTTCAAACACATAAATGAAAGGCATTGTCATTTACAATGCCAAGATCTCAAACTCTCGCAAACGCAAGACCTATTGCATTGCAAATGCTTACAGTCATGTGGCTCAACAAGGTATCTACATCCAGGCAGTGGTCTGGGGTATGCTAATGCACAGAGGTGTGGGAGTACACTTTTCCACCATTACCAGACAACAAACGATACAAAAGCCCAGTACAATCCCTTGGCTGGCACTTTCATGAAAAGATGAAGGAAAAGAAATTTCAGAAGAGATAATTGGGTCTTCACCTAAAAATACCCATACGAATCAGAGCTACGCAATATGTTTTAAAAATCAACAAGTGGCTTTGTACAACTTGGCTTTGCGCTCGCACTAAGACGCATTAGCGCTTTTTAACTTCCCGTTTTTGTCTTTTCTTTTAGTATTATTTTAGCGCACAGTTATCCCCTGGTTCTACTCACCGTCCGCATTGCCGCACTGTAATTGTGCCTTCACCGCTATTCAGGCGGCCCTGACCCTCGCGTTTGGAAATTGGTGGGCGCCATCTTGGGTGGGTTTGGGGAAGCGCTGCACTACTCCGCGCTCTAGCAGTCAGGTGGACTGGCTAGAGCCCTACATAAACCGGACCCATGGCGCGCAGCGTGTGCGCGCTGCGTGTGCGCCGTAACCACGCCGGAGTCACGCCAGAGTCCAGCCCGTCTGCGCCCGTCCGCGCCGAGGACGGGCGGGACGGGTGGACGGCCGGTCACGATAAGGCTGACCCCCCGCCCTGCAGGTACTCGTTACAGGAGATGCTAAGGCTTAAGCCTCTGGGACTTTCGTGTCTTCATAAAAGTTCCCCGGACGACCTCCTTTTATTTCCACGTTGCGGCTGTTTTTTGGCAGGCTCTGGAGGCTCTAGTCTACCTCCTTTTATTCATTTATCAGAATCTAAGGCTGATTCAGGAGTCAATGCATTGCAAGAAGATTGCATTCTCATCAATGCTCTCTCACTTATTAAAAACAACATCGTGTTCAAGGAGCTTGTACTCGACAGGAAACCTTCGTTGGTCTTTGTTACGGAGACATGGGCAAAGGACTCCTCTGGTCCTGACCTTGTTGAAGCAGTCCCTGAAGGGTACTGCTTGGCACGGCAGGACAGAATAGGCCGTGTAGGAGGTGGGTTAGCGATTCTCTATAAGGATTGCTTCCATTGCCTTATTACACCAGTCACTGACCCTAAGGACACCTTTCAAGTACTGTATTTCTCTCTGACAGGCCTCCATAAATTTGCATTCAATGGGATTTTGGTCTACTGTCCACCAGGCCCTAGAGCCGACTTTGGACAGCAGCTGCTCCATATCCTAGAACCTTATTTTGGTTCTGAAAATTTAACTGTTCTGGGAGATTTTAATTTCCATCTGGAGTTGCTGGAGACCCATGATACTCTTTCCCTGTTGGATGTTATGTCAGCTTGTGGACTCTCTCAACTGGTTAAAGGGGCCACCCATCGAGCAGGTCATACGCTCGATGGGATCATTTCCAACGATCAGAGGCTGACGGTAAAAGACCCCTTTTTTCTCTCATGGTCAGATCACCTGGCCGTACCATTCAAAGTGTCCTGTCCGACCTTGGATGGATTTAGAAATATTCCGAGTAAAAGGGAATTACGTAGGAACCTGAACAACATTACGGAAAGTTCCTTTATACCCTGGATATCCAGCATGTCTACTTTCCAGGGGGACAATGTCCAGTCGGCGGTCCTACATTATGAAAAGACCGTTACTGAGGCTCTGGATGTACTGGCTCCCACACGGTTGTGTTATTCAGCCAGAAAAAGATCATCAGCCCCGTGGTTTTCGGAGCACTTAAGACTACTTCGACAGGAAGCTAGGAGACAGGAGCGTTTATGGCACACCAGCTGGGATTTAAGAGACAAGGAAGCCCATAAGATCCTGATAAGGAAGTACAAGCTGGAAGTAATTAGGATAAAACAAGAATACTTTACGGCCCTTACCACCTCACTCTCCTCCCCTAAAGAGCTCTTTAGGATAGTGGATTCCCTCACTACCCTTCAGACCCCGGATCCGGTTATTGCGTCACAGGAGCTCTGTGATAATATAGCTTCCTTCTTTCAGACTAAGATCTCGGACATCTATACCGCCTTGGAGTTACAGAGACCCGTTACCACCAAGCCCGCTGTCCCTTTTGACCTGGACCTTGCTCTTTCGGAGAAACCATCGGCGGGATGTCTGGATTCCTTCCCTCCTCTTTCTCTACAGGATGCAGAGCTGCTCCTTAATAACACTAAATCTGGTTCCCCTTTAGATGTCTGCCCGCTTAGGATCCTTAAGCAGTGTAGGAACTCCCTCCTGCCCCCTCTTGTAGACATCATGAATAGGGCCATGAGGGAGGGTACTTTTCCACAGCAGTGGAAAAATGCAGTAGTAAAACCTTTACTCAAGAAACCCTCTCTTGACCCTGGGGTACTAAAGAATTTCCGCCCCATCTCACTGCTTCCAGCCCCTGCGAAGATGTTAGAAACACATCTGAATAAACATCTCGCTGCCTTCGTGGAAAACTCGGGCTGTTTGGATCTCTCCCAGCATGGATTCAGGAGGGAACATAGCACCGAGTCTGCCCTCACCATAGTACTGGATAATATCCGCACGTGTGTGGATGGGGGACAGACCTCCCTCCTGATCCTCTTAGAGCTTACAGCCGCCTTCGATACCCTTTCTCCATCAGTCCTAACATCTCGCCTGAGGGAGATCGGGGTTCATGGGGAGGCACTGGCTCTACTTACCTCTTTCCTCGACCAACGAGAGCAAAGAGTGAAGCTGGGTAAATTTCTATCTCCATCCCTGTCTGTGCAATGTGGGGTCCCTCAGGGGTCGGCGTTAAGCCCGACCCTTTTTAACATTTACGTGACTCCTCTTGCCAGACTAATTAGATCTTTTGGGATGGAGGTAGTTTCCTATGCGGATGACACACAGATCCTCGTCTCTCTCTCCCATTCAGTTATTTCCACTGCCTCCAATTTTAGATCTTGTATGGAGGCAGTCGGACAATGGATGATTCACAATTCATTGAAACTGAATGGGGAGAAGACTGAGGTGATGGTGTTTGGAGGAAAGGAGGAGGTATGGTCAGCCGATTGGTGGCCAGACTCACTGGGAGCCTGTCCTGCCCCTGCTTCGTCTGCCAAAAACCTCGGGGTCTTGATCGATCCCACCCTCAGTATGTGTCAACAGGTAAACAGGACTATCTCTACCTGTTGGGGCATCATTCGCATACTGAGGAAGATCAGGCATTATCTTACACAGCAGGCTAGGAAACAACTGGCAGTTGCCTTCATTGGCTCTCGCCTGGACTACTGCAATGCGCTGTATGCGGGACTGAATAAAAGTCTGCTGCAGCGCTTGCAGGTAGTCCAGAATGCAGCGGCTAGGTTTGCTTTGGATTTACCCCGGCGCACTTCGGCTACCTCGGCCAGAAAACGGCTTCACTGGCTTCCTATAGAGGATCGTATCCTATTTAAAACCATGTGTCTGATCTATAGGGCCTTAGCAAAAAGTAGCCCTACTGGAATTGGATCTATTTTGTCCCGTTACAGCCCTTGTAGGAACTTACGTTCCTCAAACAGATTCCTTCTATTAGTCCCGCGTATCCGAAGAACCAGATGGGGTTGCAAAGCCTTTTTTCAATTTGGCACCCAAGTGGTGGAATACTCTCCCTATGGAATTAAGGTCCCTTCCCACCCTGCAGCTATTCAGAAAGGCCTTGAAGACCCGTCTTTTTGTGCCCGCATATCTGTAGTTGTGATCTGCCTTTTCGATCTATTTTGCTAGGCGCCCTGACACCTTAGGGTTTTAGTCGCGCAATATAAATTATTTTCAAATCAATCAAATCAAATAAAAGGCATTGTCATTTACAATGCTAATAGCTCAAACTCTAGTAAATGCGAGACCTATTGCATTGCAAATGCTTGTTAAATGTGGCATGCATTAAACCTGGGGTGTTGTATAATTGTCATGGTTCGTTCTGTTCTTGACTTTGGCGTTGGTATACCTCATTTTGTAATGACTGGGACGAGGGACTTACTGTTAATCTTCTTTACCCTTAGTGCATCTCATCCTCGTCACAGTCATTACATCTCACCCTCCTACTAGTCCTTTGACAAGAGCTTGGTTACTATATATCTCACTTTACAGCACCCAGGTTGGGTGGGTGGGGCTAGTCTTCTAGGTTCCTCCTATTCTTTGTTCTGTCATGAGGTGACACCACCTTATTTTATAATGACTGTGACGAAGATGAGGTGGACTAAGGGAAATAAAGATTACTGGTAAGTAACCAAATCATATCCTGAACCTAGAAGAAGTTTTTTGAGGCTACCATCTGCTCATATATGTAACAGCCAGTTTGACCCTAAGCTGCACCATCATGCCTATAATCAAACATATTAGATTCTGTTGAACTGGGCATTCAGAAACCCCTCAAAGTAATCAGCATTTACCCTATATTCTGAAAACAGAGGGTGTCTGATGGACTTTCATTTGCAATAAAACCACTCTACCCTCCTTCATCCCAGTTGGATTGACTCAAGAGTTGTAAAAGTAAAGCCTAAAACAGTATGTACATTGTTTGGCGTGCATAAAGTGGTCTGGCTAACATAAACACAGAAAATCACAGATCTAACATTTTTTGGGTATACCTGGGTAAACCATTGTAGGCCAGGGAACGGGAATTAAGCAGCAAATGGGCAAGCAGTTTATGTCAGAAGATTGAGTAAATTATGCGGCACCAAAAGTCTATACAGCATAATGTGCCACATCCTGTGTCAACATTATTTCACTATTTTGTTATTTTAACACCCATTAATACTTTCTAGGCAAATATTTTGCCTCATTACTGCCAAACTAACACCTGAATCTGCAACTAAAAGGCGATCAGGTAACTCTTTCCGAAGGGTCTGCTTCTGAAGGGCAAAAATTGTGGTGCATTTTTAGAAACATTTGATCTATACCAGCTAGACAATATTTTTGGCAAAATATGCAAATTATACAGCAGATAGAGGATTGACGCTACTTCATCACATAATTCTTGTAGCCCTGGTTAAATGGTGTGCGTGTGGCATGCATGCCTCCTTTCTGTAGCTTTGTTATGCTTCAAGGCTTAGCTGACAAATAGCCCTGTGTGAGCCGTGATACCTTTAACTAGTCATAGCTTTTTATCCAACAGCACTTTGCATCCCAGCAGGTGAGGTGTGGCTGGCTGATTCAGGTTATTATAGTGCAGAAATTACATACAAGGTAATACACAACTATATACTCTTGCTAAATATTCCCTTGGTGTACCGGAGTGGGGAAGTCAGGGTAGTTTCAATACAGCTGCATCCCTCTTTGTCTGACTTCCCTATTGCTAATGTTTCTTATAAGATACATAGCAACATCATGTTAAACCCCAGGGTGTGTTGCAACTTCTGGGCAGGAGGTGAAAGGGCTATCCGGTGACTGATGTCACAGTAGGTCTCAAAACCAGAGCAGACGTTATCAAACAAAGGAATATTCTAGAATGCTTATTGCTGGCGATTGTTAGTCATGCAGGACTGAGTAAAAAGTACATATTTCCCTTTGCACTAGCTGACCCCATTAACATAATTGCCCTGTTTTTTTCTGATTTCACCTTGAGTTGATTCAGTTCGATCAAAGATACCAAGTTTAGAATGTCCACGTGGGATGCAATGCTCCACTCCAGGTTTATTCTTTGAATTGTGGGACTTGTAGTCCTAGTTTTATTATGTAATAATACACGTCACGGAATTGAAAGAAAAAACATGGACTGGAGCCTCTCATCACACACGGACCTGGGAAACTAGGCAGGGCTGTTCAATAGTTTTCATTATAACCTTAGCAACCTAACATATGTATGTTTCAAGCTGCGACATGCCTAGTACGACCAGTTAATCCTGCCCCATGTTTCTTCTCTGCCTTCTGTAACGTGGCATGGGGCATTTATTATTATATATTCAAGACTGCATGTCCCAAAATACCATGCGTGGTCTGCAAAAAACACAACTCTGGCATGCACGGCAGAGGTTATAAGAGTACTACTGAGAAGGCCTTGGAAGATGGGCACAAACATGCCTATTCCTTCCGCCTCTTTCTGATACGATGTTCATGCAGCAAAGATATGCTTAGTATGGTGTGCACCATGACATCTACACAAGATGAACACTCGAATGTTAAGTCGCGGTTGGGGTGGGCTAGTTATCGTTTGGGGTCAACAGGAAAAGCGGTCCAGGCGCCATCCCACCTCAAGGGCAGCGGTTCCATCCCGAGCCGGCAACCTTCCGCGAGACTACAACCCCCAGCGTGCACCCTGCCGACCGCACAACCAGAAATAAAGACATTTACATTTGTAACAAGTAGGTTCAATTACCATGCCAAAGCCAAAGCACAGTGTCAAAATGGCGTGGGCTGCAGTGATGAATACAGCCTGCTGTGTTTGTCTTTGTTTTTTCACGTTCTGGCCATTTCACCGAGCAGCTTCACTGTTTGTCTGGTGCGCGTGAGCAGCCCACCCCTCTTTCCTTCTTTCATTTAGTTGCTTCCCTGGGAAATGGATCCAAAAAAGAACAATCCCGCAAGTGGTGCGTGCGCACACGTCACGCAAGACATGTGGTTTCAATTATCGTGCCTGTGTCTGGGCACGATAATTGAAATCACATGACGGTTGGTGCACGTAATAGACACCAATAGGCTATGGGCGGAGCAATGCACCCGGTCTTTGGCCAATTGCGTGCTGTCTTTGATAAAAAGATGCACGCAAAGCACAAGAGTGTGCGATTCCTAGGTCCGTTTTGAAACCCCCTCCAAGAGGTCTCTCGCTGCGCGACAGTGCTGCGCACCTGGGCGTGAGACCTAAAAACTAGAACTGTTTTTGTTAAATTATGTCAGTCCCCACAGATCGCACCCACTTCGACCTTTGGTCAAGACTGACTACATTATGCAGAAAAAACAAACAAATTATGCAGAGTAATGCAGAACATTTTGTGATAGTTCTACTTCATTATTTTGGTGTTTTACAAATAACACTGCCTGGGCAAAGGTTTCAGCTCATTAGTACCACTTTAACACCCAAATACAGCAATAAGAAACTGAAATGGGGCTTTTCAGCCTTTGCAAAGGTCTGTCCAGTGCACGGTAACACTTGTTGCTGCGTTTTTAGTATTATTTGATTGGTTTGAACTAGAAATAATCCTTTTTGTTAAAATCTGCGAAGTAGGTAGCAGACAATGGATTATCTGGCAAATGTGTCAAGTCCATAATGATGCAGAAAATGTAGTGGCTGCAAAATTGCATAGTTACCGTGATCCAGGGGTGAGGCAGGCATTCACACTCCGAGATCATGAATATGGAATTTGCAGAGATCTTAGGTTGTTCTGTATCAGATGCAAACAGCTAATTCAGGCCTGTTAAGGTCTGGCAAGAGATCTCTTTAGCTGACACAAAGCAAACAGAAAGCGAGTGTAAAAAAGTTAGGGGCTTGTTAGCAAGAACCTCGTTAAAATTATCGCTGTTTTAGCGACAGGAAACTGCCGCCAAAACTGCGATAATGGGCTTGCTAATATGCGTTATAGAATTGTAATAGAAGCCCAGGTTAGATGTGCAGGACATCTAACCTGGGCTTATATTGGAATTCTATAAGCATATTAGCAAGCCCATTATCGCCGTTTTAGTGGCAGTTTCCTACTGCTAAAACAGCGATCATTTTAGCGAGGTTCTTGCTAATATGCCCCTGAGTCTCTTAGCCATTTGTTGTAAGCTGCATATCACTGATGATTAGCCCACCTCCACCATTCATTGGTTGACTGGAACTGTCATACAGCCATTTCCTTAGTGACAGCGGGATCAGTCTGCATAGGGAAAGGTGCACTGTTTTTAACTTTGAAGACAGAAGCCACCCATATTCATTTTTGTATTTTAAAACTTTGTACTGCAGCTGTTTAATATGTTTCCTGATCGGTACTGTCTCCGTTGAAGAGAACATGCATATTATGTTAATTCAGAACTATGATCTATCTATGAAATATTGTGTCAGATGACATCCACCTGGTGATATTTTTTTCATTACATTGTTACAAGTCATGGTCTTGCTTGTCACAGGTCTAATAAATCTCACCTTCATTTGGGTGGTGGGTGCCCACTGGGCTATGTGTTGTTTTATGGCTTGTTATGTTTACAGGGAATGTTAAATGTAAGAGGGTTTCTCACATGATAGTGATAAAATCGAAGGAGTGTTATTTCCTTTGATTTCTTTATACATCTGTAAGAGGCTTGTGAATGGGAGGTTATACCTAATTTCTTAGTACTTTGAAGACGTTGGGAAATGATGAGGTAATGCAAGTCTTAAGTCAGGGGAGCCAGTTGGGCCTGTGAGGTGGCTTACTTCATCATCATCATCATCGTCATCATACTTTTTATTTCGATGAAATACCATAAAAGAGATCCATAATACAATATACAATAACTATCATAAAATTAATAATATGTTAAAAGCTAAAACATATATATAGATCATTTATAAAGAAGAGTACATAATCAACAAGCCAGGGCTCACCCTTTCTTAATCCATAAATATGCTATACTGCTGATTAATAAATATAAAAATTGGCAAGTATTTTATAAAAACTCGGCTATCTAAATCCATTAAAACAAGTTGCACCAGCCTGTCTTTTCCTTATCAGCCAAGCATGCAATAGAAATCTGGAAACAGAAAAGACCATATGGGGTACTGAATCTGTTTGAAGAATCTATAGTCTACCACGTTTCTTGTAGTGCCAAGGTTCCTACAGATAAGGATCAACCATTTTGATCTTGCCCTGCTGTAAGCTGGACAAGAAAATAACAGGTGGGGTACATTTTCCTTCGCATATCCACACATGGGGCAGTCCTGGTCATTAGTGTTTTATAGTCCTAACCATTTCGATGTAAATGCATGAGGGGATGCCTCCGGGTCACCAGGCGCTCTATAAATCGCTAAATAAATAAATAAATAAATAAGTGGTAAAGTTCCGTATCTGAACTGGACGTACAATTTTGTTGCTTGGTTGGGTTCGATTTAGTCACGAAAAGTTTCTAAGTGATAAGTATTCTTTACTGCTATGAAACAAGTTGATAAAGTGCCTTGTGCATGCATTAAAAGTTTATTAAATGTATATATATTAAATAGTTATTTTTTTAGTTCATTCACACTAATAGTTGGACAGCAACCCACAGTATCGACCCGAAAATTAGCCAAACCCATCCCCATGAAAGAATCTTTGACAAATTTAAATCAAGGGAATTTAGCAGCCAGGGTATGTCTTACTTAGTGTTATTACCAGGGAAAGGAAAAAAAACAAGCACCAGTGACTGGCAACAAACCCCACTGATGTTGCATCAAATGAACAGAGAAGCAGTTTGTGTGTGTTTTTAATTATGAAGATATGTCTGCTCTTGCTTACAGGGAGGTGGACTTTTCCTGGGTACCATTTTGGTAGTAAGGGAGGAGGGAAAAAGCCAGGTCGCACTCTACCAAAAGGCCTTGGCCTGCACACAGCACTCAGGCCCTGTATTCCTTGTGTCTGCACACACTGCACCTGCTCCTCCTACTTCTTTTCAACATACATTGCTCCTTCCCCTACACTCTGCCATACACTGCATTAGCCCCATCACAATCTGCTCCTGCCATTACCTCCACACCCATCCCTCACACACAGTCCTTGTCACCTCATTATTCATGCCCTCGAGGGGGACCCATGAGGGCCAGGCCAGTCTATGTATATATTTGGCCAATCAAAACTCTCTGGGCAACTTTCAGGGCAGGAAGGTCACGTGACCTGCTATTAAATTGAATTAAATTAAATTAAATTAAATCAAATAAATAGCCTGAAATTAAAGAATGCAAACTAAAGTGAGAGATTTTCTCTGTGGTGCAGCACAAAAGAATTCCCAAAAACGAAATTTTCCAATTAATTAAGTAAAGGTGACGTGTGAATTTAAATATGGCAAAAATATAAATATCCCAAAGCGTAATGTATGAATGCACAACAAATATACAAACGATTCTGCGGTGTTGATGGTTTAATATCATGTAAAATTGAAAAATAAAATTCTTTAAAAAAAATATATGCAAAAGATTTGCTGGCTTTTCCTTTGTTCCAGTTTTGATCATGTTGTATTACTGAAAAAACAGCTTCCTTACATAACAAAGTTACATTGCATTTTTGCAAAAGCCCTTCCTTCCTTCAAATATCCACCACTTCCCCCTCTCCTTAATGAGAGCGGTTTTAAGTCACTTTAGGAAGTTTAAGCGCTGTAAGCAAACAGAAAAAAACACTGGCTCTCTCACTTCAAGATGCTCTTTTGCTTCTCCAATTAAACAAATGTGTCAGCTCATTTGATGTTTCATATTGTGCTTGAGCAGATAATATGATTTAAAAAAAAAATCCCCATCTTTAGCCTAGTTTGCAGTTTCCATTGCCATACTTAAACATGCACAGTAAAGAACTGGTTACAACTGAAAAGTGTTAAATAAATAAGTTGCCTTGTTATATTCTCATCATTATTGTGGGTATTGTTCTCGGTCCTGAGGAGACCACAAAATGCAGGGGATTGAAACAGGTCAACTACTACACATAAGGGAGTTGTTTGACTGTTCAACTATATAAGGCAACGCTTTTTGAGAAACTGTGTGCTTTGCTCTGGTTCGACGGATGAGTTGTGACAACCCCTTGATATCCTTGATCCTAGGAGTTTGGACAATTGAGACAAATATGTAACCCCTATTTTTCAGAAAATTGAGGACTGGTCATGTGTAATGAAATGAAATGAAATGAAATGAAAAAAGAACTTAATTAAGCGCACTGTGGCCAAGCGGCTTCCTGGCGCTGGGGGGTAAGGGGGAGAGGGGGGGGGAAAGGAAAGGGAAGGGGAAAAAAAAACGGGTTCGGCACTGCAGACGATGGGACTAACCAGGGAAGGCCTGAAGAAAAAGAAAGTTTTTAGTGCTTTTCGGAAAGCCGGGTAAGTGGGAATTGATCGGATAGAGAAT
This sequence comes from Lissotriton helveticus, assembly GCF_964261635.1. Taxonomy (NCBI): domain Eukaryota; kingdom Metazoa; phylum Chordata; class Amphibia; order Caudata; family Salamandridae; genus Lissotriton; species Lissotriton helveticus. The sequence goes on along the minus strand of NC_136072.1, from coordinate 909,186,968 downwards.
GGAAGACTATTCCAATACTGAGGGGCCAGAACCGAGAAACGGGTGCCGCCGATGCGAGCTTTACGGTAGCAGGGGACTTGAAGAAGAAGTTGAGAGGACGAACGAAGAGTGCGAGAGGGAGTGTAAGGAGTGATCAAAGAAACAATGAACAGAGGGGCAGAGTGGGTGAAGGCTAAAAAGGCTAGGCAAGCTAATTTGAAAGAAGAACGAAAGCGTACAGGAAGCCAGTGAAGGGACTTGAGGACAGGCGTGATGTGGGAAAATTTGGGAAGATGAAAGATGAGCCGGGCGGCCTGGTTTTGGATGGCCTGTAGCCGGCGCATTTCATAGGCGGGGATGCCGGAATAGAGGGCATTCCCATAGTCGAGACGGGAGGTGATAAGGGCTGAAATAATGGATTTGAGGGCGTCAGTGGTAAAGAAGCGGGAGATCTTGCGAATGAGGCAGAGGGATAAGAAACAAGATGAGATTACAGCGCTAACTTGGGAATGAATGGAAAGGTCACTGCTGACTTTGAGACCTAGAGTGCGAACAGTGGGAACTGGAGTAGGGGGAGTGCCTAAGGAGAGGGGCCAGTGAGAAGGGGACCAGGGATTGGAGGGGCCACCAGTGAGGACAAGCTCCGTCTTGTCGGGGTTTAATTTGAGGTGGTTCGTGATCATCCAGTCCGAAATAAAAGTTAAAGTGGAACTAAGAAAGGAAGAAGAGTCGGGAGTGGAGAGATCGAAGATGAGCTGGAGGTCGTCAGCGTAGTTATACACGGAGACCCCCAGCTCGCGGAGAGAAAAAATAAGAGGGAAGATGTAGAGATTGAAGAGAAGAGGGGAAAGGGAAGAACCTTGGGGAACCCCGCACACAAGAGGGCGGGGAGGGGCGGAAAAGCCGGCAAGCTGGACTGCCTGGGACCTACCCTGAAGGAAGGACTTCAGCCAGGATAGTGCTAACCCCCTAATGCCGGCTGCGCTGACACGGTCGAGAAGGATGGCATGATCAACCGTGTCAAACGCAGCCGACAAGTCGAGGAGCACCAGCGCCTGGGGGAGGTTGGAATCAGCCCTTCCCTTAAGTTCGTCCAGGACAGCAGTGACGACCGTCTCGGTAGATTGACCCGGGCAGAAGCCCGCCTGGTGAGAGGCCAAGAGGCCATGCCTCTCGATGTGTGAGGAGAGGCAGGAGGTGACATGGCTTTCCACAATCTTCCCCAGGTAGGGGAGGAGGGAAATAGGCCTGAAGTTAGAGGGTGAAGAAGGGTCTAGACCAGGTTTTTTTATTATGGGAAAAACAGAAGCCATTTTGAAAAAGGAGGGAACAGATCCTAGGGCCAGGGATGAATTAAGGAGTGTGAGAGGGGGTCCAGGGGAGTGAGAAAAAAGGGTTTGAAGGATCCGGGCCGGCGCAATGTCAGCTGGCGATCCCAATTTGACCTTGGCCAGCAGAGCAAGGAATTGTGCAGCAGTGATGGGGGGGAAAAAGGTCTAACAAGAAAGGCGGGGGGGAGAGGCGGGATGACCAGGGTTTGAGAGACTGCAGGAATGTTGGCTTTAATAGCAGAAATGTTGTCAATAAAGTGATTGTTGAGGGTGGCATGAACAGTTAAATTTAGATGACATTTTCAATTAATGTTTTTGTTTTCAAAATTCATGCACAAGGTGTGGGTAAAACAAGCTCACTGGAAATTGATTGCTGGTGATTTGATTTGGAAAATGGGTTTTGGTTAACGGTTAATTTGTTTTATTTGTAATGTTAAAAGACAGTGGTCATGTTAATAAAATCTCTTGATCACCTATGAATAACGTTTTGTGTTGGTTAAATCATTTCAGTCAGCTTAAATTGTTAAGGTAACTTTTAGAAAGTTGGCATTTTCTGCCCTAAGTATTTTGTGCTTGCAGTCTGTTCTTGGGCCACGTGGCTGAGTGTAGTTGGTAGTTGTTGGCAGGTGTTTTTTCCTCCCAGACAGCCAAACAGTAGAGGACCCCGCCTGAGTCAATTCTGACCCTCCAGCTGGTACTTCTTTGGTGTTGGACCCTTGGAATGGTGCTAAAGGTGGCCATATAGACAAAATACAAAACTTGGGAGGTAAACATTTTTGGGCTACAAAGTGCTCTGAGAACCGAGGAGACTGTTACTTTCTGCTCGTCGATCAACTCAAGGTGCATCGCCGGTCGGACTGACTTTGCAGTAACTCTTGCTATGTTCTTCTCCACAGCAGCAAATCCTGTTCTGTGGACCTATGAAGAAGGGGAATCCTGTTCTGTGGTCCTTTGCATAACTGGCAACCGGCCTCATGGGCCACAGCTTTCATCTTCATCGCGCTGGAGATTATCGACTTCCAAAAAAGAGACTAAGTCCGAACTTAAAATTCTTCACCGCAACTTTATCCAGCGGCACCTCTGCAGACAACGCTTGCAACCTTGCCCTATAGAACTTTACCATCTCAGGCATTTTTTCCTAACATTTCTTCTAAGTCCCAAGGTAAGCGCCGACCAGGCCTGATCCTCTTCTTGTATGCAACTTGTGCTCCATTGCGATTGACATATTTTTCGATTGTGACCAGGTCTCACACAACTAGATGTCTGCAGTTGGAGCTTTGATCCTTTATGTGCTAGTTTTTACAATAAACTTTAGAAATTCATAACAATGGTTCTACCGATTGGGTATTTGTCATTTTGGTGCAAAAGAATTTATTAAAATGTACTACATTTTTTAAAATTGGAATGGGATTTGTACTGTTTTTGTCTTCACTGCTGTATGTGTGCTGCATCAATACTTTACACATTGCCTCTAAGTTAAGTCTGACTGATTTTGTACCAAGCTGCCAGAGGGTTAAGGACAGGTTAATCTAGTTCATTTTTCTAGTTCCCACTGACAAGCAGTATATGGAGAGGACAGCTTCTGTAAATTGCTACCAATTCACTTTTGCACACCTTGCACTTTACTGAATTTCTTGTGTTTTTCTTAGTTGCTAATTAATCTGAAATTGTGTTTTTAATATGTTTCGTGATACTAACACATTTGAGGCTTACCGCTCACTTTTGGTTGAAGTTCGGTGGCCATTTTTACTCTTAACAATTACCTCCTATACCACCATTTTGGGAAGCGGTCTAGTTGATTTTGCTTCGCTGCTCTGACTAGTTAATCCTGTATACTGGCGCGGGTTCACCACTGGCGTGCCAAAGGCAAGCCTATCTGTGCCCATCCACACCAGGTTGGGACCAGGGGACACCCATTATACTGGAAATCACGTTTACTCACCCTGCGAACTTAGAGCATTTTATACACTGAGTTATGGTATTTGCCCTGTAATGTTAATGAAACAAAAAAGAACTTTGGACACCTGGTTGCTTATCGCCCCCATCCCCATATGTCTGTATCATCAATTATCTCCGTTGCAGTTAGTTTGTATGCAACACTCCCTCTGATTCATTGAGTCATCCTCATATTCTATCACTTATTTATCTAAATTCACACTCAATGGTTAAACAACTTGGATATTTTTATTTTGCTGAATACAGAAACAAATGATATTTTACTTTTTACTTAAACATGGCTTACAGAAGAACCCACTCACAATACTTTGGATGCTCTGCTAGATAGGTTTCATATTGTCTAAGTAGACAGGCATTCAGGAAAATAGGTGGTGGATTGGCAGCCATTATTCTTACAAAATTTAACTCAAGCCTAGTTCAGTGCCATAGCACCGCTGAAACTGACCTCTTAGGTATTAAACTGGAATTAGCTATTCCAGAATTTTCCAACAAGTAACTCATGAGCTATTAGTAGCTCTTCAGCTCCTTGTAAGTAGCTCTCATTTGAGCTGCCTTGCCTACTAAATTGTACGTTTTTGCTTGATTGAATTCATATGTATACAAAAACTGAGAAGTATGTGTTCAAGACCAAAATGTGTGCATTTCCAGATTTCAAAAGCTGATGTTTGTAGAAACATGGTTGCATACCTAAAATATATCTAAGGCAGATATTAGAGGGATACATCATGCAACACTGGGGAGACATATTACTAATGTTAATACCTAGGTGCCAGGGGTGTTGCAGCTATGGCCTTTATGTATTACCCGTGTAGAGGCATTCCAAAATGTACATTTTATTTCACATTACTACTGGCAGCCCTGTCAAGGCACCGAGGTGATCAGTGTGGGTGACTGGCACTAATGTAGACTTGCCTGATGTGGTCATGAATACAACACTACTAATATTAGTAGCTCTGGAAGATTTTCATATGAACATAAGTAGCTCTTATTTTAGAAAATGTTGAAAACCCTGTGCTAAACAGTCATTGGTTTGCATTTTAATGTAACACCCTCTCAATTATATGCCATACTTTCCCTTCCATCTTTCTGACGTAATACTCCCTTTTTAATATGTCATGCAAAGACTCTAAATGTAGGGGATTTTCACTATTGGGTAACTCGACAACAGGTGTCAAAAACCACGAGGCCTCACATAGCTTTTATCTGGCTTCAATCTTGTAAACCATTTGCCCTCTCCTAGGCCTATTAAAGGACGTTCCCTAGACCAAGTTTGGGCAACGAATCTTCTACTTACATGTATAAGTGTCCTCCTCTGTCCCTGGTCTGACCATTTTTTGATTACATTTAACTTGATGATCAACAACAACAAAATATAAAATCAATAAGTTCCAACTATGTTCATAATTGGTTGCGTATAGACAAGGACAGCTTTCGCACAACCTTTGTAGACTCTGCGCCTAGTCTTTGTCTAGATGTTCATTCAATGCAAAAAAGAAGTTTCATCATGGTTATTAAATGCCAGTAATAGACATGCCTTCTTACGGAAAGTCAGAAATATTAAACGCACAGTTTCCTCTGTATGGTTTTCCGAGGAATTGAAACTCGCCAAATTAAAACTCTACCAGTTGGAGCAGAAATAGCATACAGGCTATATACACCTGGCAATTACATTCTCTTCACAAAGGGTTTAAACGACCACAACGCTTCACTTTTGCACTCTAAGACTTTCTTCTTTATGAATAAGATCCTGCACTCTTCAGAATTGTGACTGGATTTTCTAACCCAGATTACATTTGCCAATAACTCCTACTCAGGAGTTCTGCAATATGTTAAACACATATTTTTTAAATAAAATTAAAATAATAAAAACAACATTGTCAGGTTTCAAGAAACCTCATATATCTTCTTCTGACACAAGCCCAACTGTATTCACTAACATTCCTGTTCTTAGTGAAGAACAGTTACTCAAGCTAATGGCTAAAGTAAAGTCTGGCTCACCTAATGATCCTTGTCCTGCCATGGTTCTTAAATCTTTTATACCTGCAATAGGTGGTCCATTCCTGTGTCTTCTAAACTATTCCTTGGCTCAAAGAATCGTCCTACTGTCTTTTAAAGAGGCTGCTGTAATGCCTTCACAAGCAAAACAAGATGGAGATCTGCTACTTTTGTAAAAACTGCCACCCTATTATTTTGCTGCCTTTACAGCCACATTATTTGAAGCACAGACTCTATGCTCACATTTGGAGAACTCGCAATTTTTTAATGATATTCATATTCTCTAATACATGTATGGCATCCCTTTTGACAAGTGATGCTATTGTTCGTGAAGAGTGCAGCAGTACTAATAAAAATTGCAGATTCTTCCAATTAAGGAATTAGGGATTTGGTAGCATTGTTGAAATTGTGCTTACTAATACAGTGGTGACATGATGGGTTCCGGGGCTGCTACACCATGGCTGTCGAACTTTTACCTAATACCAGAAATTCTTGGCCCTCATCGGTAATGGCGAGTTCATAGATTAACTCTTTTATTTTCCAGAAATGATACAAATGATATGCACAATTTGGCATATATTGCCTCATGCCATAAATGAGCTGGGGATAGTGAGATGCTGAAGTTGCAGGGGCTGAAGTACTGTGGCAGTTCAACCTCAATAATTGTTTGAACCCAATATTTGATGTGCCCGATTGTTGCCATGGGCTGTCTGGCTCCAGACTTCCTCCATTGATCTAGTGGTAAAATATTACTCTCCTCTTCAATAAACATTCATTTTAGCAGAGTAAAAATCAGAATAAAACTCTGGACCAGTTAGTACTGAGATCTAGATCAGAATAGGGAAAAAAAGATTAATGACAGAATTGTTAATAAAAATGAGATCAGAGAGGAATACTTCCCTAAGTGTGTGTACGACTGCTCGCACTGAGAGTCATCGGACGGCAGCAGTGACGCAGGTGGAGGAGGAGGAGCCAGCGAGAAACGCAGAGTCAGTCGACAGGCAAGGGCCCAAAACGTTTTTTGATAGGCAATCTCGATGTTGCCTCAAAATGTTTTGGGCCCTTGCCTGTCGCGAGTACTTGCCCCTCCCACACAAGTGAGGCACCATTTTTATCCGGAGACCTGGGGGAACGCTGGGTGATAGGAAATTTGTCTGAGCCCGCTGATGCCATACTTTCCCACACAAAAATGTGTGAAAAAAATGATTTTTTCAGCTAAAATTGAGGTTTGCAAGGGATTTTGGGGAAGGGGACGTTGGGGGATCCACGCAAACCATACCTCCTTGGAAGCCCCCGGGTGTCTACTTTCCAGAAATGTTTGGGTTTGGTAGGTTTCCCTAGATGCCCGTCGAGCATGGGGCCAAAAACCAAGGTGACTCCCTTGCAAAAGCAGGTGGTTTTGAGATAGGGAAGTTTGATGTCGCCTCACTACATTTTGGGCCCTTGCCTATGGCAGGTACTTGCGCCTACCAAACAAGTGAGGCACCATTTTTATTGGGAGACCTGGGGGAACGCTGGGTGATAGGAAATTTGTGTGAGCCCGGTGATGCCACACTTTCCCACACAAAAATGTGTGAAAAAACTGATTTTTTCAGCTAAAATTGAGGTTTGCAAGGGATTACGGGTAGGGGGACGTTGGGGGATCCACGCAAGCCATACCTCCTTGGAAGCCCCCGGGTGTCTACTTTGCAGGAATGTGTGGGTTTTGTAGGTTTCCCTAAATGGCCACCGAGCACAAGGTGAAAAACCCAGGTGACCCCCCCTAGCAAAACCAGATAGTTTTGACAAAATTAGTTGTTTAGTTCTGCAGCGTGACAATTTTTGCATAATATTGCAAGGAAAATGTGACAGACATTGTGAATTTTCCAGGAAATTGTGGATAAAATAACTTGTTAGAATTCACCAGGGAGACATCACCATGTACTCCCATGGGTTTTCAACAATATCTACAATTGGTAGGTTATTCTTAGGTGGAATGTACACCTTGGCAGAGAGACTAAAAAGACAAAGATTCCTGCACAGCCATCTATTCCTCAAACACACACACATACTGGTTGGATTTGGCACGAGGGTGAGTGATGATTCAGTATATAACATTTTATTAACAAGAGATTTCACAAAAATGAAAGGCACAGTCAATTACATGGAGAAACAAAATGAACCAATGACTCGCAGCTCGTGAGCTGTAAAGCCACTTCAAGGCACCAACCGCTTTACAGGCCATTCACACACCATTCATACTTGATACACAGAAGACCATTCACACCACCAGGCACGAAAGCAGCACATCACAAAATTCACAAAAAAAGGACAAGGGGCACCCTTCTTCAAAAATACAAAAAATAAAAAATTACTACACAGCCACCGATTCCTCAAACACACACACATACTGGTCGGATTTGGCACGAGGGTGAGTGATGGTTCAGTATATACAATTGTATTAGCAAATGATTTCACAAAAATGAAATGCACTGTTAATATTGAAAGGACGAGAAACTGAACCATTGACTCACAGCTCGTGAGCTGTAAAGTCACGACAAGGCACCAACCTCTTTACAGGCCATTCATACACCTTTCATACGTGTGACACATACAAAACATTCACACCGCCAGCCGCGGACCCATCACATTACAACACTTCCACCAGCAGACGGCGCCATTCAAGGGCCCATCTCTTACACACGCCCACGTTCCTGACACAGCAACTACACAAACTGATGGATTGCATGGAGTGGCGCTCAGCTAGCAGTGTGTGTAGTGACCAGCATCAAATCACTACTCACACACCGCCAGCCGAGCACCAGTCCATTCAAAACAACAAATTTCCTTTTCCAAACTTTTTAGACCGAAATCCTTAGGAGTCACTATATAATGTAGGGGCAGGTGGACTAGTGTGTAATGAGTATTTGTGCAGGTTACCAAATTTACAAAACTACTTGGATGAATTCTTATATACAAAGGTTAAGTTACACACAACCCAATGTCAAAATTCAAAATATATGATTTATTATTCACTGTTGAATTGCTGATACATTTCTAGAGTCAATTAATGTGGTTAAAAACACATGTGGCCACATGCATCAATGTTCCCGTTTGCGAATTCTTAATTGCGAAAATTAAGGAATCGCAATTAAGAATCGCAAACGGCTATGCATTAAAAAATCGCAAATTATTTTGCGATTCCTTAATTTTCCTTAATTGCGATTCACAATTTGCGAATCGCAATTAAGGAATCCCTTTCTATTGATTCCTATGGGCCTATAGGCCCATAGGAATGAATGTGAAGGCATTCTCATTTTGCGATTCGCAAATAAGGAATCGCAAAATGAGAATGCAATTTCAAGGGTGCAAGGGGGGTCCAATGGACCCCCCTGCACCCCTGAAATGTACCTTAAAGTGATTTTTTTCACACAAACATGCCCAAAGGTCATGTGTGTGTTTAAAATGAAACTTTCAAAAATGCACTTTTGTGCATTTTTGAAAGTTTTCGCAAATTATCATGAAGGTTAACTTCATGGTAATTTACCACTTCCGATTTGCGAATTCGCAATTTTTTAAAAATCATGCATTGCATTTAAGAAATCGCAAAATTGCGATTTCTTAAATGCAATCGCAATTTAAGAAATCACAAATAAATTGCGATTTCTTAAATTGGGAAAAAGCCAAAAAGGTTAATGCATCCCAAAACAATGATTTGCATTCGCAAACGGCCGAATTTTGCGATTCGCACCGTTTGCGAATGCAATTCAGTTTGATGCATGTGGGCCATGGTCACATTATTTATAAAAACATTTTTGCTAAAAATTCAAGAATCACAAAACTTATGTGCACAAATTATTAAAGTTAAAACACAAAATTTATTAATGAACAAATTGTCAACGCGGCGTTTTGGTGATCTACAATATCTGCACCTTCTTCAGGACATTGATGTTCAATTTAAAAACAAATCTAAACAAAAAGGTGTATAATAACAATCAGTTAGACAAGGTACTGGGTTGTTTTTTCACAATTTTATCTAATATCACTGTTCTTTAAGTATTTATCATGAACATCCTATTTATTCATTTCATACATTAACCATTGTTAAATGCTTAAATGTATCCTTATTAATCCCCTATTATTTGGTAACCCATCAAAAACCTTTGCTCATATCCCTGCATATGCTAAGACAATTTAGCTTTTGAAACTGTACTAAGAAAATGTCCCATACCTATTGGGTCTTGAAAAGACCTAGAATAATCTGTGTGGATAAAAATCTTGGAGGCTTGCTGGTAAATCAAGCCCTGCTGGAGGGAAAGAAAAATCAATTAACTCTGCCCTTTACATTGTGGTTGTTAATGTTATAACCTGTTCTTAGGTTTCTCTTACCTGGGGACTATTTACTTCCACATGGAGTTATAATGTTCTTGTGGCACATTGTTATCTTTTCTTTTGTTCTATTGCTAGAGAAACAAATTGCCATTAGGAATTGCTTTACCCTTCAAGTGCCTCTTTCTTACATATGTAGCATAGGGTAAGGAAGATACCTTTCATTCAACTCTTTATGTATCTTCTTGGTTCTTTTAACCAAAAAAGCTGTATTTTTCTGTTTAAAAAAGACATTATTTAATTATTCTTTTTTCCCATGCTTTCTATTTCGTGCATAAGTATACCCTTAGTGTCCCTTCTCCTTACCGCTGATGGCCTTCAAGGGAATTTGGGGAGGACGTGTTTTTCTTGTAGAACCCGTTTACTTTCTCTTTTAAGTCTGCAAACATAATGATTTATAAAGGAGTCATAATTCAATATTGTATTTCCCCTTTCCTTGCTGTTTGATTGGGTAATTACAGCCTACTTACCTTCAATTTCTTCCACAATTTTATTAATTCTTCTCTGTGGTTCCCTTCATTTAATTGGGGAATTCCCTTAGTTTGGAGTTTTATTTATTCCAAGCTGTAAAAGATTAAGTATTGCCAAATAATCCCTGCTCCTACTCTCTATAGCTACCTGCCTAAGTTGGGTATTTATTTTGCAACTTACTTGATGGAAGAAGAATCCTGAACCGTGTCCTCCCTTCTCGCTCTGCAAGTGAATTTGGAGGGAATCAGGGTTCCTATATATAGTGCTCCTAATTGTCAATTATCAATTAATTAACTCTCATTAGGGCGGTCCATGGTTGTTTGCCTCCTTTTTGCCTATTTTACGGGGGCCATCTTGTAAGGTGTTATCATTATGCCTCTCCCTATTGCTTTATACCATTATATGGGGCCTATGTGGGTTTTTTCTTGAATTCTCTGTTATTTAATAACCATTTGTTAATCAACTGTTTTTACTACCTCGGTTTCATTAGGTATCTGATTGTTATTTATGTTAAAATTATTTTTGGGTCTGCCCCTTCAGTTGTTACCTATTTTTATTTATATACGCCCCTGTTTGTTCTAAACCATTTTCGGAGCCTCATCTATTCTTCCTCTCCCGATCGTTTTGATTTTGGTTTAGGTTACCACCTTTCTTTTCAGCGCCATTTTGGACTGGGCTGATTCCTTACAGTCCTTTTTTTGTTTTAGACACTTTTTATGTTTTTTGCGATCATTGTTCTACATTGTATTTTAATCCTGATCTGCATTATATTAGTAATCAGTCAATCTTTACTTATGGCTGGATACCCTTGTTGGAACCACTATTAATGGGCACCTATACGTCATGTTATCATGGCTGTTCACTTTGTCGGCCATCTTTGAGTTTATATCGTCCCAGTTTATTTACTGCCTCAAACAATATACTACTCTGTTTTGTTTCTTGCGAACTAATCATTCTCAAGAAATATATACATATCAATTGGTCTATGGTTGATTGAAGTATGATTAACCCCTTGGGTGATATAAATCCCCTGAGGGCACTATAGTGATAAATCTATGGGACATACTTTACAGGGACTTCTTTGTGTAGTTCATTTTAAATTTCTATTTGCGGGTTACCATATGTATACATTCTTAAATTTTACCAAAGGATATTTATCTCTTTTAATTCAGATTATGCTATTTCCCTCCATGGACTTTTCTCCTGTAGAGGGAGAAAGCAGTTCACCGACATATGAGCGAATTCAGTTATAATATGAAAAGTCCACGGAGGGAAATAGCATAATCTGAATTAAAAGAAATAAATATCCTTTGGTAAAATTTAAGAATGTATACATATGGTAGCCCGCAAATAGAAATTTAAAATGAACTATACCAATGAGTCCCTGTAAAGTATGACCCATAGGTTTATCACTATAGTGCCCTCAGGGGATTTATATCACCCAAGGGATTCATAATACTGCAATCAACCATAGACCAATTCATATGTATATATTTCTTGAGAATGATTAGTTCGCAAGAAACAAAATAGAGTAGTATATTGTTTGAGGCAGTAAATAAACTGGGACGATATAAACTCAAAGATGGCCGACAAAGTGAACAGCCATGATAACATGACGTGTAGGTGCCCAGTAATAGTAGTTCCAACAAGGGTATCCAGCCAGAAGAAGTAAAGATCGACTGATTACTAATATAATGCAGATCAGGATTAAAATACAATGTAATACAATGATCGCCCAAAAAAAATAAAATGTCTAAAACAAAAAAAGGACTGTAAGGAATCAGCCCAGTCCAAAATGGCGCTGAAAAGAAAGGTGGTAACCTAAACCAAAATCAAAACGATCGGGAGAGAAAGAATAGATGAGGCTCCGAAAATGGTTTAGAACAAACAGGGGCGTATATAAATAAAAATAGGTAACAACTGAAGAGGCAGACCCAAAAATAATTATAATATAAATAGCAATCAGATACCTAATGAAACCGAGGTAGTGAAAACAGTTGATTAACAAATGGTTATTAAATAACAGAGAATTCAAGAAAAAACCCACATATGCCCCATATAATGGTATAAAGCAATAGGGAGAGGCATATGATACCACCTTACAAGATGGCCCCCGTAAAATAGGCAAAAAGGAGGCAAACAACCATGGATCTCCCTAATGAGATTTAATTAATTGATAATTGACAATTAGGAGCACTATATATAGGAACCCTGATTCCCTCCAAATTCACTTGCAGAGCGAGAAAGGAGGACACGGTTCAGGATTCTTTTTCCACCAAGTAAGTTGCAGAAGAAATACCCAACCTAGGCAGGTAGCTATAGAGAGTAGGAGCAGGGATTAATTGGCAATACTTAATCTTTTACAGCTTGGAATAAATAAAACCCCAAACTAATGGAATTCTCCAATTAAATGAAGGGAACCACAGAGAAGAAATAATAAAATTGTGGAATAAATTAAAGGTAAGTAGGCTGTAATTACACCCAATCAAACAGCAAGGAAAGGGGAAATAAAATATTGAATTTGTGATGCCCTTATAAATCATTATGTTTGCAGACTTAAAAGAGGAAGTCTATGGTTTCTACAAGAAAAACACGTCCTCCCCACATTCCTTTGAAGGCCATCAGCGGTAAGGAAAAGGGACACTAAGGGTATACTTATGCATGAAATAGAAAGAATGGGAAAAAAGAATAATGAAATAATGTCTTTTTTTAAACAGAAAAATATAGCTTTTTTGGGTAAAAGAACCAAGAAGATACATAAAGAGTTGAATGAAAGGTATCTTCCTTACCCTATGCTATATATGTAAGAAAGAAGCACTTGAAGGGTAAATCAATTCCTAATGGCAATTGGTTTCTCTAGCAATAGAACAAAAGAAAAGTTAACAATATGCCACAAGAACATTATAACTCCATGTGGAAGTAAATACTCCCTAGGTAAGAGAAACCTAAGAACAGGTTACAACATTAACAACCACAATGTAAAGGGCAGAGTTAATTGATTTTTCTTTTCCCTCCAGCAGGGCTTGACTTACCAGCAAGCCTCTAAGATTTTTATCCACACAGATTATTGGAGTTCTTTTCAAGACCCAATAGGTATGAGACATTTTCTTATTACAGTTTCAAAAGCTAAATTGTCTTAGCACATGCAGGGATATGAGCAAAGGTTTTTGACGGGTTACCAAATAATAGGGGATTAATAAGGATACATTTAAGCATTTAACAATGGTTAATGTATGAAATTAATAAATAGGATGTTCATGATAAATACTTAAAGAACAGTGATATTAGATACAATTTTGAAAAAAACAACCCAGTACCTTGTCTAACTGATTGTTATTATACACCTTTTTGTTTAGATGTGTTTTTAAATTGAACATCAATGTCCTGAAGAAGGTGCAGATATTGTAGATCACCGAAACGCTGCGTCGACAATTTGTTCATTAATACATTTTGTGTATCAAGTGTAATAATTTGTGCACATATGTTTTGTGATTCTTGAATTGTTAGCAAAAATGTTTTTATAAATAATGTGACCATGTGTTTTTAACCACATCAATTGACTCTAGAAATGTATCACCAATTCAACAGTGAATAATAAATATTATATTTTTAATTTTGACATTGGGTTGTGTGTAAATAAACCTTTGTGTATAAGAATTCATCCAAGTAGTTTTGTAAATTTGGTAACCTGCGCAAATGCTCATTACACACTAGTCCACCTGCCCCTACATTATATAGTGACTCCTAAGGATTTCGGCCTAAAAAGTTTGGAAAAGGAAATTTGTTGTTTTGAATGCTTGTTACCCATTCCTTTTCCAAGTAAAAGGGTATCTCCCTCTACATTTTGTCATTCTAGCGCGACTCCACACACACCACCAGCCAGGCGCGACTCCACGCACACCGCCAGGCAAGCGCCAGACCATGCACACCGCCAGGCAAGCGCCAGACCACGCACACCGCCAGCCAAGCGCCAGTCCACACAGACCACCAGCCAAACGCCAGTCCACGCACACCACCAGGCAAGCGCCAGGCCACGCACACCGCCAGCCAAGCACCAGTCCACACACACTGCCAGCCAAATGCCAGTCCACACACGCCGCCAGCCAAATGCCAGTCCACGCACACCGCCAGCCAAGCACCAGTCCAGGCACACCACCAGTCAAGCACCAATCCAAACACACCACCAGTTAAGGCGCCAGACCACGCACACCGCCAGCCAAGCACCAGTCCACACACACCGCCAACCAAGGACCAGTCCACACACAACGCCAGCCAATCGCCAGACCACGCACACCACCAGACAATCGCCACTCCACGCAAACTGACATCATATTTAAGAATTTGTTTAAATATAAATAAGAAATCACAAACGAATTGCAAATTGATACAAATCTACTAACACAACTAAAACTAAATACACTGCACAAATGCCAACTTTGAAACTGAACAAAAATTATTAAACAATAGAGGCCAGGCAGTTCACTTTACCACTCATGGATGCTCCCAAAAATTATTTTGCGTGTGGTACATTCTAAAACAAGCAGGCACGCACAGCCCAGGGTTAGAAGGACACTCGGGGCAGTATGTACAAACCTCCTTCCACAAACCTCTTCGCCAACAGACTCTACATCTCCGACTGGGAAAGTCTTTTGAGGATGTAGGAGGAATGTGATCAGGAAAGTGGCAATCTTTAAATCTAGCAACATCCTCCACCACTCCAACTCTAGGAACACTTGCCTGTTCCACTAAAACAAGGCTGCCTATTACAGACTCCTGAAACTTTACAAAAGTCATCTTTGACTGAGGACAAGATTCCTGGAACACAACAAAAGCATTAAAGGTTGCCAAGTGGAAAAGATGGATAGCCAACTTCTTGTACCAAATGTAAGCCTTACGAAGAGCAGCATACGGTTCCAACCTCTGATCTACTCTGTCAACACCGCCCATGTGCCTATTATAGTCTAAAATGCACACAGGTTTGTGCGCTTCAGCAACCTCACCCCAAACAGTCACCGGTTCAGTGGTTTCATCATGGATGGTAGTCAACATGTAGACATCTCTCCTGTCTGAAAATTTCACAGCTAGAAGCTCCTTGCAACGCAATGCACTGCACTGTCCACGGACAAGCTTTTGATAAACAAGTTCTTTTGGGAGACCTTTATGGTTAGAGTGGATTGTGCCACAAGCAGCAGTGTTCACTTTGGCCAATTCCCTAAACAACCGCACACCAGTGTAGAAGTTATCTACATATAAATGATGGCCTTTGTTAAATAATCCTCTACCAAGTTCCCACACAATTTTCTCAGTCACTACAAAAGTGGATGGACAACCAGGGGGGGTTAATCCTGGATTCCTTATTGGCGTACACCCTGAAATTAGAGACATATCCAGTCTGACTGTCACACAGCATATACAGCTTAATTCCATAGCGTGCCCTCTTACTAGGAATGTATTGCCTAAATACCAAGTGGCCCTTGAACAACACCAAAGACTCATCCACTGCAATTTCTTTCCCTGAAGCATAGATCTCAGAAAATCGATCAAAGTGATCAATGACAGGCCGAATCTTGAAAAAACTGTCACAATCAGGGTGATCTTGTGGCAAAGCTAAACCATTATCGACAAAATGCATCATCCGAAGCAGAAGCAAATACCTATCCCGACTCATGACTGCCGGAAAAATAGTAGTTGCCATCAAGGGACTAGTAGACCAATATGAAGCCATTGATGGCTTCCTAAGCAAGCCCATCAAAAAAGTTAAACCCAAGAACTTCTTCATCTCTTCCAGATTTGTGGGAGTCCACCAGGTAGCTCTAGCGTGGGGCTTAAGGCTAGCACTGTTCTCCCTCAAAAACTGATCAGCATACAAATTAGTCTGCTCAACAATCTCTGCCAAAAACACAAAATCCATAAACAACTGAAAAAAATCAATCGGCACAAAGTTTTCAGTGTTCACCCTACACCCTGGAACGGCAGTAAAGTCTGGCAATGCCGGTTGCACCATGCCTGGGGCAACCCAAAGGTCAGCACTTTCAACGGGAAGCTTTGCAGCCCAGGCTGCCGCCCAGCTGCCTCTTGACTCACTATACCAACGGGAAGTCTTGCAGCCCCAGGCTGCAACCCAGATGCCTCTTATCTCACTATACCAACAGGAAGTCTAGCAGCCCCAGGATGCAGCCCAGAGGCCTCTTGCCGCACTATCGGCACAGCAATGTCCTCCTCTAACACAGGCACTTCATCCACACCAAAAGTATCTTCATCAGCACTCAGAGTATCTTCATCATCAGATGATGCCATGTGGAGAGAAAACTCACTGCCTGAATCTTCCCCTCCCACCTATGCCTCAGAATCAGAGTCAGTCTCTGGACCATGGTCAGAGAAAGAATCAAAAAGCATTCCAACAACTTGCTGAGCTGTAATCCTGCGGCTAGCCATTATCCTTACTAAGAAAGGAGACTGAAAAAACAAGTCAACAACCAACACTGTGCAAAGTAAGTAAAAAAATGTGTGCCTTTATCACAAGGATCTATATTCTGAAAAACGATACAATTCACTTACAAGGGACAGCTACACTCACCAGCACCTACTCTGCATAGTCAACGATATCCCACTAGAAAGAAGAAAAAAATAAATTCTACAGAAAACAAAATACACATCAAGCACAAATGCAAAACATTTTTTAGACATGCAAAGAACAGAAACCAAACATATTGGTATTATTACATACTTTGCAAAAAACACATTTACATTGAAATTGTACAAAAAATGTCTCTTATCAAACATATGCAACTACACAAACAGCAGAACCACCAGTAATGAAACCGCAACCTGCAACAGTCTAAAGAGCAAAAGCCTTGAACAAGAACAAAAAGGGGTAACTAAAACATTACAATTCACAATAAATAAAAACAATACACATTATAACAGGTTATGTCACAGGCTATGTCACTACACAAATGGGGGCAGAAAGGGCTGAATACACAAACAAATATATGTCCCCTGGAAGCAAGCACATTATTTATTTTTACATACCTGGCAGTAGTGGGCTTTTCTGCCCCCCCCCCTCTCCCGGGCGAGAAATGCCAAAAATATATGTAATCTATCCCCAAGGGGGACAGAAAAGTCTAACAAATGAATTAGGCCCATAAGGAAGTGACCTTTGCCCAAGGGGGTCGCATTCCATTTCAAATTTAAAACACTCCCTGGTGTCTAGTGGGGTTTTCTGCCCTCCCCTGGGGGCAGAAAGGCCAAATAAAGAAACCGATCTGCCCCGGGAGGCAGAATATACAAAACAAAAATGCCCACTGGAAGCTAATGGTCACTTCCAATCTAAAAAAAAACAATTCCCTGGCTCTAGTGGGCTTTTCTGCCCACCCTGGGGTCAGAAACACCCAAATAATCAGGCTATCTGTCTGTCTCACTTATAGTCTGCCCCCAGTGTGGGCAGACTATAATTTTTTTTAATTGGACCCCATGGAAGCGAACCAAGGGGTCGCTTCAATTTAAAAAAAATAAAAAATCGCCTAATGTCTAGTTGGGTTTTCTGCCCCCCCACCCCTGAGGGCAGAAAGGCCAAATTAAAAAAACTATCTGCCCCCAGAGGGGGCAGAATATATATTTTTTTAAATGTGGGCCCAAGGAAGCGACCCTTGCCCAAGGGGTCACTTCTGATTACACAAAAACAAATTCCCTGGCTCTAGTGGGTTTTTCTACCCCTCCCCCCCCCCGGGTCCAGAATCGGCCAAAAAAGGTCTGATCTGTCCCCAGGGGGGGCAGAAATGTCTAAAAATAAATTTGCCCCCTAGGAAGCGACCCTTGCCCAAGGGGTCGCTTCCTTCTAAACAAAAAAGACATCCCTAGTGTCTAGACGGGGCATTCCTGGTGCACGATCGCGACGCTGCGCACAATCGTGCACCAGGAATGCCCTGCATTGGGACATCAGGGGAGAGGAAACCCTGTTTCCTCCCCCCGATGCCTCAAGGCACTGCAAAATGCCCCCCCCCCGCCCCACTGGAGGCCCAAACTCACCTGTTACTCCTGGATGCGCTGGAAACAAATGGTTTCCAGCGCGTCCAGCGCTTTCTGATGACATCAGCGCGTGCTGTGCGCGCTGACGTAATCAGGAAGCGTGAGGGGGCCCGGGGGTGGCAGCGGAAACACTTCCGCTGCCATCCCTGTTTAAATGTCCACGATCAATGCCCCAGGGGGGAGGGGGGCTGTGCTGATGACGGAGCGGTTCCGTCATCAGCACAGTCCAACCGATGCTGATGACGGAACCGCTCCGTCATCAGCATCGAAGGGGTTAAGTCACGGGCCTAAGTACTGAGCAGCTTCAATTGTTAAAACTTGCAATACGTGCAAATGATAGATCTGCTGCACATGTGATGCCACGTCCTGTTGTGATGTCAAGTCCTGTTGTGATGTCACTTCCGGCCGTGATCTCACTTCCGGCCGTGATGTAACTTTCTTTGGAGACTCCCCCCACTTCTTTTTTTAGGACTTGTACCCTGCTCCTGAAGCTGCATTATGGAATAGAAACATTTCAGAAAAAGACATTTGCAGCAAAACTGGTTCCTCTTTTTTAATCCATTTCACAGGGGAAAATGACGGAAAGGAGAGGAAAGAACAGTCACAAGTGGAGAGGAGTGCGACAGAAAGAGAGGGAATATGAGTAAGAAAGAAGGGAAGCAGCAGAAGTGTACACTGTTCTTGTCTTGTCCGGACAAGAAGGAAGAGACAGCAATAGTTTTGGGCTATGTAGCCCAGCTACAAACTCTTCAAACACTCCAGTAAGTGGCGTAGCAAGGCTGTGCCGAGTTTGGGAGCAGATTGTTCTTGCAGCCACACATACACAGTGTACTGCTCTGCAGTCCGGCCACAAACTTGGTAAACACTCCACTGACGTAAAACACACAAGATGATGGACAGAATGTTGCACAATGGCAAAACCTTCACCCCCAGTCACAGATCTGGGTTTAATCCATCGTTATTTTGCTCACCAAGCCACCCCAGTTCAGACATGGCCATATGCATATCAGTCTTGACCCTGTGCCTCATGGGAACAGGTGAGTGAAATAACGATGGATTAAACCCAGATCTGTGACTGGGGGTGATTGTTTTGCCATTGTGCAACATTCCATCCATCATCTTGTGTGTTTTGCTGTTCACCCTATGTGGGAAGGGTATGCCCAGACGTGGGTCCCGTGCTCACTAAGCCACTGAAGTCAAGCTATCCTGGCTGAAGACGGCTGATAACCAGAAACCGGTCCTAGGATGCTTGATTCCGGTCCAGGGAAGACATTGCTTGGCAGTTCGGGCTGGACTGTTCCCATGAGGCACAGGGTCAAGACTGATTTGCATATGGCCATGTCTGAACTGGGGTGACTTGGTGAGCAAAATAACGATGGATTAAACCCATATCTGTGACTGGTGGTGAGTGTTTTGCCATTGTGCAACATTCCATCCATCATCTTGTGTGTTTTGCTGTTCACCCTATGTGGGAAGGGTATGCCCAGATGTAGGTCCCGTGCTAACTAAGCCACTGGAGTCAAGCTATTCTGGCTGAAGATGTCTGATAGCCAGACACCAGTCCTAGGATGCTTGATTCCGGTCCAGGGAAGACATTGCTTGGCAGTTCGGGCTGGACTGTTCCCATGAGGCACAGGGTTAAGACTGATTTGCATATGGCCATGTCTGAACTGGGGTGACTTGGTGAGCAAAATAACGATGGATTAAACCCAGATCTGTGGCTGGGGGTGAGTGTTTTGCCATTGTGCAACATTCCATCCATCATCTTGTGTGTTTTGCTGTTCACTCCCCTGACGTAGCTAGGCTTTGCCGCCCCACGGCGGTGGCGAAGGAGGTTGGGTGCTGGTAATTAATTCCTGCTTTTGCCACCTCATTACGGCATACAGCACTGACTCCACACCCCCTTCCTCGAGAGCACTTACCTTTGTTTTGAAATGGCTCTCACAGAGCTCACTCGAGGGGCCGAACACAGCCACGGAGAAGGCTGGGGCAGCAACAAAAACAGCGAGACAGGAGATAAAAAAAGACCCCTCATTGAAAGAAATTTCCCGCAAATCAGAAACTGGTGTTTTGTGTTACTGTAGGCAGGCACAGCCCTAGAATCAGTTAGAGGATGTGGTGAGGCAAGTCTCTGCTGGAGCAAATGTGCTAGTATGATCCTGTTTAAAAATGTAAATACAGAGTGTATTCTTTTTGTGAAAATCCGTTTAAATGAAAAACCGGGAGCCCTAATTATAAGTCAGTAATCTATTCAAATCTACATTTCCTTGAAATGTTTCACAAAATTCTATTTTTTAAATTCAAATAGAAATTTATTGAAGTCATGGCTCTACTACCACTATTACCTCAGGAATAACCTTTGTCTGCCTTTCTACTAACCCGCATCTACTTATGTTAGGCAATGCCATGGTGGCTGGAACTTCTGTGTAGGCACTTGGTAGGACTCCAGTAGGAGTTTGTGAAATAACTGTATCTCCCCCTCCATCCTTATCAACCCCTAAAGTAGTCAAGTTTGTCATAATCATCTGATTCTTCATTTTCTCTTTTGCTTTTCTGTTCATCCTGCTCTTTTCCGGTAACTATTACAAGAAATGCTTTTACATATCTATTTGTGTCTTCTCCCCAACCTTTCTCTTGACAATCTAATTTACATTCTAGCCAACTTCTAAATGACTTCTTTAAGGGCCTGTATTTCTTTCCCTCTGCTTTTCAACTGTCATGTGGTCCCATTTATTAAGCGCTTCAAACTGTGTAGTTCTGGGCATTGGTCTCAAATCGTCCATGGTTTGTCTCAGAAAATATAGCTTTTTTAATATTAAAGATACCCTCCTTTGTAAATTGTATCGCATCATCTGATGTATATTTATGTCATTTAGAGATCCAGGTACAAGTACAATACCCGGCCTCTACCATAATTTCATATGCTGTTGATCCTTCACTCAGCAATTTCTTACCGTCTCTAGGTATAGCTTACTTAGGTTTGGGTTTGGTGAATACAGCGCCCATATTTTACACCTAAACAAACTCAAAACAACTTCAATATAAATCACTATAACCAAACTTAGCAAACCAATAGTAGCTTGGCGCTGTCAAAGGTCAACCTATCACAATGTGACTAGGCCAGCAACCAAAGATATTAGGAAAAGGGAAGGTGAGCAACGGTAGAGGATGAGAAAGGAGAGAAGAGATAAAGAAGGTCGGGGGACTCTAGGGAAAAAGAGAGGAGGGAAAGAGACAAGAGATTGGGGAGGGGTTTAGGGGTAGAGAAGGGAAGTAAGAGATATGGAAGGTATGGTAGGGCAGAAATGGAAAGGAAAAGGGGAGGGAAGAGATAGGGAAGTGAAGTGGAGGAGGGGGAGGGGAGAGGATGGGAAGAGAAGAGAAGAGAAGTGAAGGGAATGGTAGGTGAGGAGAAAGGGAAGTAAAGAGAATATGAAGGGAAAGGAAAGGAGAAATCTAGAGAAGAAGAAGGTTGATGAGAGAGGGAAAGGGACTGGAGGGAAGGGATAGGGAAGGGAAAGAAAGAGGAGTGAAGGGGAAATGGAATGCAAGGGGAAAGGGGAGGGGGAGAGGAAAGGAAGGGAAGGGGAAGAGAACAGAAGGGTAGAGACAGGGAAGGGAATGGGAGACAAGGGACATAGAGGGTTGGGTAGGGAAGAGGAAGGAAAGGGAGTGAATAGTAGGAAGGAAAGGAGTGTATGAAAGAGAAAGGGAGGTAACGGAAAGGAAGGGAATGGGATTAGCAAGGAATGGATGGGAATCTGAAGGGAGAAGAGAAGGGAAAGGTAAAGAACAGGGGAGGAGAGGCAAGAGGAGAGGAAGCAGTAGAATGGGGAGGATAGGGAAGGGACAGAAAGGAAAGGGGAATAGGAAGGCGAGAGGAGAGATAAGGAGGGGGAAGGGAATGCAAGGTGAATGGAAAGAAGGGAATGGAGGGGAAGGGAAAGGGAAGGAATTGCAGGGAATGGAAATGAAAGGGAAGGAAGAAAGGAGATAAGAAATAAATAAGGGGAGAGGAGAGGAGAGATAGGGAAGGAGGGTAGAGACTGGCAAAGAAAGGGGAGAGGTGAAATGGGTAAGGTGGGGAAGGAAAGGAAAGAGGGGAGGGCACAAGTAGGGCAATATAAGACAGTAGAGGAAGGAAAGGAATGGTAGAGAAAACAAGAGTAGGAAAGGGAAGAGATGGGAAAGGGTGGGAGACTGGAAGGGATGCAAATGGAAGCAAAAGAAATTAAAGTGGAGGGGAAAGTAATGGGAGGGCAGGATGGGGAGAGATAAGGGAGGGATGGGGAGAGAACAGAAGGGGAGAGACAGGGATGGGATGGGAGAGAAGAGAAGGGAATGGAGGCAAGGAAAGTAGAGAATTGGGTAGTGGAGTGGAAGGGGAGGTGAGAGAAGGGGAGAGGGGGGAGAGCAGGGGGAGGAGGAGAGATAGGGAATGGAAAGTAAAAGAAAGGGAAGACAAGAGGAGAGATAAAGACAGGGAAGGAAATGCAAGGAGAGTGTAGAGAAGGGAGGAGAGGGAAAAGAAGGGGAAATTAAAGTGAGGGGATGGTAAAGGAGAAGTGTGATAGAGAAGGGAGAGGAGAGATAGGGAGGGAGGGAGAGGAGAGGAGAGGAGAGATGAGATAGGGGAGGGAGAGGAGAGCTAAGGAAAGTAAGGAAAGGAAAGAAGAAGAGGGGAGAGATAGGGAAGTGGAGGGGGAGGCGAGAAGAGGAAGTGAAAGAAAGAAATGTTAGTGGAGGGAATAGGAGAGTATATTGAAGAGAATGGGACGTTGGTTGGCAGTGGGATGGAATGGAAGAGAATGTGAAGGAACAAAGGTAAAGGGGGAAGTTGGTGGGAAAGGATGGAAGATGGGAAGTGAAGGGAATGGAGTTGCGGGAAAAGGAAATGGAGAGGGGTGAGGGGAGAGGGGAGAGAAGCGATAAGGGGGAAGTGAAGGAGGAAGAGTTCGAAAAGTGGAGAGACAAGGAAGGGAGGGTAGAGAAAGGGAATGAGAGACAAGGGAAGTGGAGGGTTGGGCAGGGGAGAGGAGCGGAAGGGAGTGTAAGGGAGGGATGATAGGGGAGGGGAAAGGAGAGTATTAAAGACGAAGGGAGGGAAGGGAAGGAAAAGAAAGGAAGAAGTTTAGCAGAGGAATGGAGGGGATGAGAATGTGAAGGGATTAGATAGGGTAAGTGGAGGTGAGGGGAGGAGAGGGAAGCCGAGGTGAGGTGAGGCAAGGAGAGGAGGGGGTGAGGAAGCACGAGAAGAGATAGAAACAGGGTGGAGGTGAGAAAATGAAGGGCTGGTGAAGGGGGATGGCCAAAGAACAGAAGGGAATGTGAAGGGAGATGAAGAAAAAATATGTTCACGAGATGTTAAAAAAGGGAAGGGTTATGAAAGGCGAAGATAAGGATTGTTCAATGAAATGTAAAGAGTGAATGTGGAAGGGCACTTAAGGAATGGATTAGAGGGATGGTGAAAGGAACGAGGGTTGCGCTCGGAAGATATCGAGAGGGAAATGGAAAGGATGTACAGTAGAAGGATGGGGATGGGATATGTGAGTGGATAAAAAGAAGATCGAATAGGGAATGGAAGGACATGGAGAAGGAAAGAATAGGAAAGGTTAGGGAGGTTGAAAGGATATGTGAAGGGAGCTGAGGGGCAGGGAACAAAAAGAGATGATAGGGTAAGTAAGGGAAGTGCTAGGTATGGGAGGGAAAGTAAAGCTGCTGGGAAAAGAGGAGCAGATATATTAGGTATCGAAAGGTTGCAGGAAATGGAAGGGAAGTAGAGGGTAGGGGTAAGAGGTTAAGCAAGGCAAATCAAAGTCAAATAAAAGGAGTAAAGTGGTAGGAAAGTAACAGGATAGTAGGGGAGAGTAGGAGCATGTTACGAGAAAGGGGGGATCAGGGAAGGGTGTAGTTTTGGAGATAGAAGGTGAGCGAGCAGAAGACAATAAATGTGTTAATCTGTTTTCCCCACAAGTGTGCTGGCCGGTGGAGGCATAAGCCCCTCCTAATACTATTACATCTGCCCGCAATTTGGGCATCAAATTTGATGACCAACTATCTTTTAAACCTCAGGCCGTGGCTGTAGCAGGGACCTGCTTCCAGATTATAAAAGCGTTAAGGAAGTTTTTTGATCTACTTCCGTTATCGGCGAGGAAAACAGACGCAGTGGCATTAATAAGTTCCAGGCTGGACTATTGTAACGGTTTATATGCTGGAGCCAACAAAACCGTCCTCCACAGGCTACAAATGGTCCAAAATGTGGCGGCCCGCCTTGTACTGCGTTGGCCACGTAGGTCCTCAGCCACAGCAGCACTTAACACCCTCCATTGGCTGCCAATAGGTAAAAGAATTCTGTTTAAAATTCTTATAATTACCTTTAGGGCATTTCATCAGCAAGGCCCAAAATACATATGCAATGGGTTCAAAAGATATTACCCGACGCGCTGTCTGAGGTCTGCCAGTCAGAATTTACTTACACCCCCTCGATTCAAGTTGGCTTCAAAAGGTGGTAAATCCCTTTTTTTACTAGGCACCAAGGCCTGGAATAAGCTCCCGCCCCTTTTACGCTAATTCTCCCAAGAAACTTCTTTCAGGAAGGCATTAAAAACCTGGATCTTCTCTTTGCCCGATGCGACATGAAGGATTTTGGTGTAATTTGTGGTGTACAGTGTAAGTCATCCTTTTCCCTCCAACTCCTCCATCTGGGTTGGATGAGCGCCAAGATACTCCTTGGAGTGAAAGAAGCACTATAGAAATGTCTCTTACATTACATTACATTACATTAGGAGACAAAGGAATACATTTGTTTGGAAACAAATACACAGTTGGGAGGGAAGCATCGGGTTGAGGGGCTATAGATTTCAAGAAATGGGGGAAAGACTGGGGTTGACGAAATTACATCTGCCCGCAATTTGGGCATCAAATTTGATGACCAACTATCTTTTAAACCTCAGGCCGTGGCTGTAGCAGGGACCTGCTTCCAGATTATAAAAGCGTTAAGGAAGTTTTTTGATCTACTTCCGTTATCGGCGAGGAAAACAGTCGCAGTGGCCTTAATAAGTTCCAGGCTGGACTATTGTAACGGTTTATATGCTGGAGCCAACAAAACCGTCCTCCACAGGCTACAAATGGTCCAAAATGCGGCGGCCCACCTTGTACTGTGTTGGCCACGTAGGTCCTCAGCCACAGCAGCACTTAACACCCTCCATTGGCTGCCAATAGGTAAAATAATTCTGTTTAAAATTCTTATAATTACCTTTAGGGCATTTCATCAGCAAGGCCCAAAATACATATGCAATGGGTTCAAAAGATATTACCCGACGCGCTGTCTGAGGTCTGCCAGTCAGAATTTACTTACACCCCCTCAATTCAAGTTGGCTTCAAAAGGTGGTAAATCCCTTTTTGTACTAGGCACCAAGGCCTGGAATAAGCTCCCGCCCCTTTTACGCTCATTCTCCCAAGAAACTTCTTTCAGGAAGGTATTAAAAACCTGGATCTTCTCTTTGCCCGATGCGACATGTAGGATTTTGGTGTAATTTGTGGTGTATAGTGTAAGTCATCCTTTTCCCTCCAACTCTTCCATCTGGGTTGAGTGAGCGCCAAGATACTCCTTGGAGTGAAAGAAGCGCTATAGAAATGTCTCTTACATTACATTACATTACATTAGGAGACAAAGGAATACATTGGTTTGGAAACAAATACACAGTTGGGAGGGAAGCATCGGGTTGAGGGGCTATAGATTTCAAGAAATGGGGCGAAAGACTGGGGTTGACGAAATTAAGGAAATCCGGTAAATTGAGAATTTAAAATCAGTTTCAAGTTCGTTTTCAGTTGGGTTTCAAGTTGAATTTTCAGCTCAGTTTGGTTTTTGGTTCAGTTTTCGCTTGGTTTATTCACTCACCTTGCCCCCTTAAACCCACCACTGCCTCTTCCTTTCTTGAGGCCTGCTCATCCCCTCCTGCATCGACTTTTCCCTGTTCCAGCTTCCACTGTCCGGGGTCCTTGTATGCAATGCCGCAGCTCCCTGGTTACCAACCTTTTACACCAAGGACATGTCACAATGGAGGCTTTTCAACATGTCATAATACATCAACACTTTGCCGGTGATACCATATATTTCAGGTCAATGGGGGAACAAGCAACACACCTATATTCCTGTTTCTTGAGAAAAGCCGACTATTTAATTACAAAAAAATTATCCTGCAATGAACCTGAAAGACATCTGTTTCTTACCCGCCAAAGTACCTCCACAGGGGTCTCTTGTTTTTCTCTGCTGCAGTGGGGCGCAAAGTGATTTGCATACAGGACCGTAGCGAACGAGCGTAACGAGCGAGCCCGAACCCCAAAAGGGTGGTTTGGGGGGGATAACCCCCCCCAAGAAAATTTTGAAAAAAAAGAAGAAAAATTGTGCATTTTCAAGCAAATTTGAGAAAGCAGGAAGGTTAATAAAGCAATTGTGTAAGTGCAGTTATTACATTAATAGATGGCATAACATAGGTAGCTGCTTATTCAGTATAACCACAGAGATTCATACATTCCGTCCTATTATGCTCAGACTGAATCCTGTCACCAGGCCAACTGGCTCACTTTCAAGAACAGGACCGTATTCAAACCACTTACATGGACATACAAATCAGCAAATGACATGGCATTCAACCTACTCTCTGACACCCTACCATGCTACACACCAACTCGGAACTTTAGATTCACCAATCACAACTTTCAAATCAGCAAATGACACGGCTCCCAACACCCTCTCTGACACTCTACCATACTACACACCAGATCAGAACCGTAGATCCACCAATCACAACCTTCAAACAACACCAAAGCCACCA
This sequence comes from Lissotriton helveticus, assembly GCF_964261635.1. Lineage (NCBI taxonomy): Eukaryota > Metazoa > Chordata > Amphibia > Caudata > Salamandridae > Lissotriton > Lissotriton helveticus. Next base: position 909,160,003 of record NC_136072.1, on the reverse strand, counting down.
TGTTTGCCTCCTAGTTCTGGGACTTTTACATCTCTGTCCTTCTACACTGAAACTCCACATCACCCAATATGTGGCCCATCCAATCTCTGCAGGAATTTCAGATGGCATTGAAAAGACATGTGCTTCAAGGAAAAAGCACAGCGGCATGGCGGATGTCGACAATGGCATTTAAAGAACGTGCAATACAAAATAACGTTATAAGGGCAAACATTTTTGTTGTTTTCCCCAAACATTTTTTATTAAGTAAATAGAACACTATGAGCGATCCGTACAGGAGAGCTGCATAATTGTGACCAATTGACTACAATCAACAATCAAGGGGAGAGGATGTAGCCTTACGGCTAGAGCGGTCGGCTTCGAAGCTGGGTAACCTGGTTAGAGTCTCAGCAACAACACTCTACATCCTGTGATTCAGGGCAAATCACTTAATCTCCCCGTGCCTACCAATAAAAAAATGAAGGTGTTCATTTATAACGAAACTGGTGCTCATGTAAAGCGCTCTGATACCCGATGTCTCAGGTCTAGTTAGCGCTATATAAAACTCAAAAAAGAAAAAATCTGAACTTCAAGGTCTGCTTAGCCATACAATATGACTATTCAATGATCAAATTATACAGGTCCTACACACGGTCACTGGAGGAACCTATGAAGCAATGACTGATGACTCATATGCCTTCCCCATAGGCCTATACACCCAGGAAGCAGCACGTGACTCTTGCTGTAGCTACTCTGTGAGTCACTCTTGTGGAATGCTCAAGAGGAACTGACCCTTTTCTAAGCGGAACAGCTTTGAAAAACCGGAAAGAGAATGAGCTTTACTCTGTAATGCTAGGAGTGTTGTCTTTATATCTTTGGTACCTCACCTGTTCTAGGGCCCTCCGGTACGCATGCTTGAGCCTGGAACTTCCCATTATCAGAATAAGTGAGTGGATGTGGTTGTCTGCTTGTTGGTCTCTAGTGTTTGTGGCTGTGTGCATGTGTGAGTATGGTTGAGTTTACATGTGCTGGTGTTTGTGGCTGTTTGCATGTGTGAGCAGGTTTGCGTTTACATGTGCTGGTGTTTTTGGCTGTTTGCATGTGTGAGTATGTTTGAGTTTACATGTGTTTGGGAAAAGAATTACAATCAATGCAATGAACTCCCCACTGTATTTATGTCCTGAGTAATTTGCCACAGCCTCCTGTGCACTGAGATATCTACACAACAATATTAACCTCCTCCCTGCAGCTAGGCAACATGCAGAAATGCAATTTCATAAAAACTCATACTTACAGGGATGGGGGATAGCATTTATACCAGATAAAAGCCAGTCACTCTGTTTCTATTAATGTCAGATTTCTGCATCCGTTATCTCTCTAGAGGAACCATGACCAAGGCTGAGAGGTAAAGTGGGCGTAAAATTAGACTTTAAATTTGCTTTTGAAGTGAGATGAAATCCAAATATTGGCAAAGCGAATGTGTTTGACTTTTATAGTAAATACAGATACACACCATCCAAGCACATGTTGACTCGACATAGATGATACATGCATGTAAACATCCATGCACTCTCAGACTAACACACCTACAGTACCACATGCATACATACCATCGGGCAGACCCCCATGCCGACAGAACAACAGACCCCAGGCAAACAGAACAAGAGACCCCCCACACACAGAACAACAGACCCCCATGCACACAGAACAACAGACCCCCCCAGGCACACAGAACAACAGACCCCCAGGCACACAGAACAACAGACCCCCAGGCACACAGAACAACAGACCCCCCCAGGCACACAGAACAACAGACCCCCAGGCACACAGAACAATAGACCGCCCCAGGCACACAGAACAACAGACCCCCAGGCACACAGAACAACAGACCCCCAGGCACACAGAACAACAGACCCCCATGCACACAGAACAACAGACCCCCATGCACACAGAACAACAGACCACCCCCAGGCACACAGAACAACAGACCCCCAGGCACACAGAACAATAGACCGCCCCAGGCACACAGAACAACAGACCCCCAGGCACACAGAACAACAGACCCCCAGGCACACAGAACAACAGACCCCCATGCACACAGAACAGCAGACCCCCATGCACACAGAACAACAGACCACCCCAGGGACACAGAACAACCGCCCCCCTGGCACACAGAACAACCGGCCCCCTGGCACACAGAACAACAGACCACCCCAGGCACACAGAAAAACCGGCCCCCAGGCACACAGAACAACAGACTGCCCCAGGCACACAGAACAATAGACCCCCAGGAACACAGAAAAGACCCCCCACACACAGAACAACAGACCCCCCCCACACACACAGAACAACACACCCCCATACACACAGAACAGCAGACCCCCAGGACGACAGAACAACAGACCCCCATGCACACAGAACAACAGACCCCCATGCACACAGAAAAACAGACCCCCAGGCACACAGACCAACAGAACAGACCCCCAGGCACCAAGTTCCCTATTCCTATTGAGCAGCAGTACATGTTAGTAAACGGAACGCGTGTCACGTCGAATCGGACAGCTGGAGAAAAACAGATCGGGTGTGCCCTCAGTCCTGGTGAAAAGGCCACACATTAGTGTGTCTGTGTTATTCATCAGGACAGCGACATGTGGCACACATGACATATCACACCCAGTGTCTACATACTGCTAGCACTGGGATGTGTCTATAGATTAAGGTTGTACAATAAAGCTTTTGTTCTAAAAAAAAACCAAAAAACGGGCAAGACAGATTACTTTTGCAGTTTTGTACAAAGCGAACTCTTCCTGAAGGTATTGGAGAGTTTTACATTACAGACAAACAAATTCATTTTTGATAGGCGCGGAGAGATTTATTAAGTGGTGGTCCCCAAAAACAACTGCCGGTGGGACCCACCTGCAGCCACCGGTTCAAATTAAGCACTGCACATAACCCTAGAAAAGTAAGTAGACCACTCCTTGTGGGATGCGAGGTCTCAGGATCCGTACCCAGAGTAAACACTTGTATTTATTTATAACACACAAAGTGCAGGAGGAAGCCTAGCTTCAAGGCGAATATTAACAAAACAATGCACAAGACAATAACTTATAAGCTAAAATGGATGTAAAGGTTTGAGGGGGGAGCAGTAAATTTTTTGATTCACTGCAGACACCTCATTTCTTTACGGTACGTGATATCGTTAACAGGGACATTCACCTACTCCCTGAACAGTCATTAACAAACTGCTTTGAATATGGACTGAATGATTCAACCACAACGAAGGAGAAAGTGCTGCTCAATTGTGTGTGTGTGTGTGTGTGTGTATATATATATATATATATATATATATACACACATGTGTGTGTGTGTATATATATGTATATATATACACACACACACACATACATACATACATGCAAAGCACATGGAGCAGCTTTGGACAAAACTGATCGCCCACATAGCAATATTTTAACTGGGCACAAATTCCTAATGTGATCAGCAGTACCGCGTAAAGGTTCTGAGCATTCATCTCAGAGGCCAGCAGTGGACTTTGCGACACTCCCTCTACACATCGAACGCATCGTCCCCTCCACAGCCCCCAGCCCTACATACCGGAGCGGGATCTTGATGGCCAGGTAGCGGTCCACGGCCACGGCCAGGAGGCTGACGATGGAGCTCTGGGTCAGTACCAGCACGAAGCAGGCGAAGAAGAGGCAGGCGTGGAAGTCCGTCTCGAAGCCGATACTGATGGTGATGGCGAAGGGGATGGCCAGCAGCCCCACGGCGATGTCCGCCACCGCCAGCGACACCAGGAAGTAGTTGGTGGCATTCTTCAGGGTGCTGTTGATGGCCACGGCCCAGCAGGCCAGCACGTTGCCCGCGATGGAGAGGACGGCGATGATGACTTCTATGGTAATGTAGGCTAGGTTCACGGTCATGTCCAGTCCTTGGCGAGGAGGAGCAGGGGGTGCACGCACCGGGCTGGGAACTGAGGTCCCCTTCACTTGGTAGGGTCCATGAAGGGCCCATGCCTGGGAAGCGTCATGGTGCTGCAGACAAGGTCCTTCGTGAAGTCCAATGTTAGCAAAACTCCTCAAAAAGGAGGCACACTTGGAAATGTCCTGAGGCTGCACTCCAGCATACCAGTGGCCTTCTGACCACAAGAAGGCAGAGCTTATTAAGAACATATTTTAGACCCAGTTTTGTCCGCGAGCCGACCGACCCTGCAGGAGAGAAAGAGGGAAGCTGTCACACCTGCCTTCGGGGGAAGCGAGTAAATGCCCGCCTTTACTCCTGACACCTTCTGAGCGGTGGACTAGCCAATCGCCAGGATTGGCTAGGGGGGCACATTTAGTACTCGCCCTTTTTCAACCTGTTTTCAGCGGCGGCGCTGCTGTAAGAAGCAGCACCCCTCTCTATGGGGGAAGTCTAGCGTGCATGCTCGGGCAAGGTGGCACCTAAACTTGTCATGCGCAGTACTGCTGCAGCTGAGTGTGGACTGTCACTCAAGCTGCAGCAGCCCAGCCAGCCCCACCCCCTGCGCACTCCCGATTGAGTCAGGTGTGTCCCACTCTCGGCAGATTCCCGTCAGTAGCGCTAATAATAACACAGAGGTAATTATTATTGCCAAAAATACAACGGTGCGTCCATATTGCTTAGTGGGGCTACGCCCCTACGCCCCAATGGACGCACCGCGGCTGCAGAAAGAAGATGAGTGTGCATTTTGATATGGAGCAAGATGAGCGCTCAAAAGTGACAACTCAGTGACTTATTTTAGTGCTTTACAACAATCCTTAAATAAATAGATAAATTAGTGTTACATTGAACTAGACACAACCACAAATGTTTCCACAATCATGCATGCTTTACTAAGCACTTTGAAGACTGACGCCCATCATGGACCTGAAATGACTAATTGACTAATTGACTAAATGACTATTATTAAAAGAAAATCAAAAGCAGTGCACACTAATCCTAGCTCACATATTCAAAAGCTAGTGACCCCATCCCCTCCGTCCGTACCCTTCCCTACCCAAGACTCAGGCTGCCTCCTCTTGAAAGGACCACTCCCTCAAGCGAGGGTACTTACCAATACCTGCCCTCTGCCCTGCCAGGCGCCAGCTCCCGACCACACACAATAGAGACAAAACTGAGGTACTTACGTTCAGCAAATGTTCCCATACTTGGCCACCTAGCTGGTGGCCATATGAACTGGGCAAACCCTGATAGCCGCTAAATCTGTCATTAACCCCTCTGCATCCACAAAATTGCATTAACTCTACACAAAACAAAAATTATTTTGATTATGCCCATCAAATACTTACTATCCTCTGCAAGCCTTGTTCCCCTTAATCCACTCCTATTCAAAACTGCATGCCCTCTGAACTACGTTTCTATATGTGTTTTTGCGAATTACCCACTACCGCACCTATATAGCCTACAACCTCCTTCTACTCCCACACTGCTAATCAATAGCCTGTGATTTTATCCATACACTAATCCTCTGTATTCCCCAAATCGATAACCTTATCATTGTCTGCCCTATCTATTCAGTAAAGACTGCTGTCTCTTCGACTTCTCCTGTGGCAGCTGCACTGTGGGTGTCTCTCTGAAGCTGTAACTGTCCCATAGATCACAGAAGAGTGCTGTCTCTTCCTATCGTTCCCTGACAGGTAGACTTTAGGGGCCTGTCTGAATCTGTGTGTGTCACACACGACATAAAAACTGCTGTCTCTTCCACTTCTCCTGTGACAGCTGCACTGTAGGTGTCTCTGAAGCTGTCCTACAGGTCACAGCACTGACACTAAAGAGTGCTGTCTCTTTCACTCCTTCCTGACAGCTGGGCTTGTAATGAAGTTGACAGTCTAGTAGTTGGGGGGGCGGAGCTAGTTGGGCTGAGGGGAAGAGGAGGGGTCAGGACAGGATGAGGGTCAGTTAGAGTAGGGACAGGGAAGATACTGGATGTGTGCAATAAAGCTCCAGTCACATACCAAGCAGTGTCTGTATTTATTTGTAGCACGATGCTACAACTGGTGACGAGGGTGGGATATTAAAACTCACTGCGTGCAGCACCCTGAGAGAACGCCCTGTCCCAGGCAGCGTCGAGGAAAACGCTGCCGAGTGGAGCCAAGCTGCCGCCTGAAAAGACGAGGCCTGCAGCCGGTGACCCTGCCCCTCCAGAGACTGGGAGGGAGCCGAGAGGGGCCGCAGGAACGAGCGCTGAACCGCTCGAAAGAAAAGGAGCTGATCGCGCTGAAACGCGTCTCACGCTGGAAGCGTGTGCCCTGGGTGAGTGGTACCAGTACAGCGATCGGGAGCCCACTCCGACCCTGTGTTGCGCCCAAGAACGAAGAAGAAGTGCCCCCAGCGCAGTGGACATCGTCCGTGAAGTGCTGCTGGCAAGCGCCGCTGAGAGCGCTGAAGTCGGGGCTCGAGTGCTCACCGACGGTGAAAACCTCACGCCTGATGCGTGAGTCGTGGCATGCTGTCGGCGAAGAAGCGCGGGAACCTGCGGAGTAAGGTGGGAGCCCACCCCAACCTCACCTGGTGGCAGCAGTAGTTGAAGAGAAGTGTACCCTGATGTGCGCCGCCGCCTGAAGTCGCCTACCGGTGAGTCCAGAGGATATTGGGACTGAGTGAGCCGAGAGAGAAAGCCTCGTGTGCATGCAGTGACGGCGGCCATCTTGGAGTCAGGCACCTTTTGAGACAGACCCCTTAGTGATTGTGGGGCTGCCATTTTGAAGTCAGGCATCCTGCAATTTCAACAAGCACTGCCAAGAACAAATAAACAAGCATTGGCAGCAAGAGGCAAGCAAGCATTGATAAAAGCAAACAAGCAAGCATTGATAAGCAAACAAACAAGCATTGGCGAAAATAAATAAACAAGCATTGACAAGAGCAAGCAAACAAGCATTGGCAAAAAGGAGCAAACGAGCACTGATAAAAGCAAATAAACAAGCATTGGCGAAAAAGAGCAAACAAGCATTGACAAAGGCAAATAAACAAACATTGACGGAAAGAAGCAAACAGAGTGAGAAAGAAACAGCAACACGATGGTGACCCCCAAAGTGTCACCGCAGCGGAATGAATTTAAGCCCCTCGTTGCGGGAAGATCACACTTGCGAGCTCCAGAACCACTGACTGTGACCACGGGAGGGAGCATGGGCCCCAAGTGGCAAGAATGGCTAGAAGACTTCGAGGACTATGTCGAGGGATCCAAAGTGACAGTCGACAAAGAAAAGCTAATTGCCCTTCGCAACCTAGCAGGCCGAGAGATAAGCAAGATTATTAAGGACCTTCCGCCTGCTGATGCGGGAACATACGACAAAGTACGTGAGGCATTAAACAAAAAGTTCCTCCATAAAAGGAATGTGGACTATGAACGCCATGCATTTCACCAGGCACGTCAAGGGAAAGAGGAAGCGATGAGTGCATTCATTACCTGGCTACGACGGCTGTCGAGACACTGCGAATTTGAAACCTTCTCGCCTGACGCCGCCATCAAATCGCAAATCATAACCGGCTGCCACTCAGAAACGCTCAAAAGGCGACTGCTGAGGAAGCCCCACGGATTGGAAGAAATAGAAGAAATGACTCGTGTCTACGACCAAGCGGAGGAACATGCCGCCACCATTGAAACAGGACACAGTGTCAGTCATGAGCAAGCACACCGTGTTCAAGAGCGACCCAGTAGCAGACGCAAGTACTCGCAAGAGAAACAGTGGAAGCCAAGACAGTCATCTCGCCAACGACGACCGGAATATAAGAGGAGAGATCCAGGGCGAAGGGACGGAAAGCCCGAAAGAACTAGACGATGTTATCGATGTGGGTATGACTATCCTCATATAGACACTTGTCCAGCAATGGGTCAACGATGCAGGAAATGTGGGTGATTGAATCACTTCGAAGCAATGTGCGGAGACTATCACAAAGAAAGGCGAAGTGAAACAGCGAGACCGTCTCGCTCTGATACAAGGAAGCATCACATACGAGCTGTCCAAGGAGAGCACATGCGGTCCCCAGGCTCATCGCATTCCAGCCGGGAATCACGCAGGTCACGTTGGGAACGCAGATCCCCGTCGCGTGACTCAAGATCATCTTCGTCCAGGGACTCTGCCTACACTGTAGAATACTTAAACATGATAGCCGATCCTGATCAACTCAAAAGGTACCCACGCCTAGACATTAAAGTGGGAAACCATGACACTAAATTCGTAATGGACAGCGGGGCTTCGCTGAACTACATCCCATTCACGGAACACGAGAAAATGATCCCGAAGCCCCCATTGACCTTTGCACCAGTCCGTGTCTTCACGTGGATGTCCAAAAAACCACTCCCTTGTCTGGGCAAATTCCACACGACACTCACCCACGACAATATCACCATACCTGCGGTCATACACGTCATCAAGGGGCCTGAAGCCGACTGCCTACTCAGCTTCCCCACCGCAGAGCGTCTTCCTCTGGTGGAAATTTTGTTCAAGGTCTCCGACAACCAGAACTGCGTCAGCAAATTTCCCAAGCTTTTCCAGGGCCTGGGCAAGCTGAAAGGGCGTCAAATCCATCTGCACATTGACGAACAGATAAGACCCGTTGCACAGCACCCGCGAAGGGTTCCATTTCATCTCCAAAGTGCCGTCGAGGACGAACTTCAAGAGCTCCTGGCAGCGGACATCATAGAGCGCACAGATGGCCCGACCCCATGGGTGTCGCCGGTGGTCATCGTACCTAAGAAAAGGACTCCCAACAAAGTGAGACTGTGCATTGACATGCGCCTACCCAACACTGCGATTGAAAGGGAGAGGCACCCTGGACCGCACCTGAGTGACATGATCGCTGCTCTAAATGGTGCCAAGGTTTTTTCGAAGCTGGACTTAAACAAGGGCTATCACCAGCTGGAATTGGACACCAACTCCCGATACATCACCACGTTTGCAACGCACCTAGGACTTTTTAGGTATAAGCGGTTAAGCTTCGGTGTCTCGTCCGCCGCTGAAATCTTCCAGGAGGCGATCCGGGCAAATAATCCAACACATCCCCAACACCCTGAACTACAGCGACGACATCTTAGACTATGGGTCGGATGTTCGTGAGCACGACATCGCTCTTGATCGCGTCTGTCATGCCCTGTTGGATGCTAATCTGACATTGAACAAGGACAAATGTGAGTTTCACCAGGCCACTCTGAAATTCTTTGGCCACGTTTTTTCTGATGAGGGTATGAAGCCGGATCCGGACAAGATTGCAACTCTGAACAATACCAAGAGTCCACAGGACGTCAATGACTTGAGATCTTTCTTGGGGATGGCCAGCTACTGTGCTCGCTACATCTGTGACTATGCGACCATCAGCCACCCTCTTCGGATCCTCACCAAACTTGGCCAACCGTTCGACTGGACCCCCTCAGTGCGAACGGGCGTTCAAAGACATCAAGCGCGTCGTAGAGTCGACCGACAGCCTCTCCTACTTCAATCCTCACAGGAAGACCGAGATCACGGTGGATGCCAGCCCCGTTGGTTTGGGGGCCATCTTGGCTCAATACGATAATGAATCTGACTAGAGGCGGATTGTTGCGTACGCCAGTCGCAGCCTGTCCGATCCTGAAAAGAAGTATTCACAACCTGAAAAGGAAAGTCTTGCTGTGGTCTGGGCGTGCGAACACTTTCATGTTTTTGTGTATGGCAAGCACTTTACCCTGATTACTGATCATCAGGCGCTGGTCACCATCTACGGCAATCCGAGATCCAAGATGCCCCCGAGGATTGAGAGGTGGGGTCTCAGGCTCCAAGAGTACACTTTCACCATAGTTCACAAACCGGGGAAGGCGGAGAACCCGGCTGACTACATGTCCCGCCACCCTCAGCCGTCATCTGAATCCAAACCATCGATCGCTGAGGAGTATATCCACTTCGTGGCCGACCAGGCGCTACCACCTGCCATTCCCATGAACGACATCCGGGAGGTCACCGCCCAAGACACTGTTCTGCAAATGGTACGCCGCCGGATTCAAACCAATCGGTGGAGGCACAACCCCCAAGAAGAAGACACAGACCCCACAGTCCGGAAAGAGATACAGGCATTTCGGCATGTCTGTGACGAACTGTCAGTCACTGATGATGGAGTCATCCTGAGAGGTCAACGACTTGTGATTCCTAGCCAACTCCGGCAGGGACTTGTTAATTTAGCCCACGAGGGCCACAGAGGAGTCGTATCCACGAAACGGGCCTTACGGGAACGCGTTTGATTTCCGTTTCTTGACCAGATGGCAGAGTCAACCCTAAAAGACTGTCATCTCTGCCAATTGACTAACAAGAGCAATCCACCGGCACCACTACAGATGACCAACCTGCCCAGCGGAGTGTGGCAAGAAATTGCCATGGACTTCTACGGACCGCTGCAGTCTGGGAAATATGTAGTTGCCATAATCGACGAATATTCCAGATTCCCCATTGCACAAATAGTATCGTCCACAAGTGCTTCTTGCACTCTCAAGGTACTAGATGAAGTATTTGCAACATGGGGTGTCCCCAAAGAGGTTAAGACAGACAATGGTCCCCCATTCAATGGGCATGAATTCAGTGCATTTGCGAAGCACATGGACTTCAAGCACAGGAAAGTCACACCACTCTGGCCACAAGCAAACGGCACCATTGAAAGGTTTATGGCGACAATCAAAAAGACATTTCAGCACGCCACAGCTGAGAAGAGAGAGCTGCAGGCTGCCTTGAATGAAGTCCTCAGGGCGTACAGGACAACTCCACACTCCACCACAGGACAATGCCCAGCAACCCTCATGTTAGGGCGACCAATGAGAAATCGCATCCCAACATGGGAAGGGGCCCTGCAAGCTGTGTCGCTGAGTCACAACCACCATGAAATGGCTGCAACTGACAAACATAATAAGGACAGAATGAAGTCATATGCCGATGACAAAAGGAGAGCAAGGTCTCCATCCGTACATGAAGGAGACTATGTCCTCGTCAAGCAGGAACAGCAGAGAAAGACTGATTGTCGATTCCGTGACGAGCCACTGCTGGTCACTCAACAAAAAGGCACCATGCTGACTGCCAAATCTGACCAACGTCGAATCACCAGGAATGTCTCTCATTTCAAGAGGTGTCCTCGAGACATGAATGGGCCACTGATGAGCCCCCTTGATCCACCTGCAGTTGAGGAACTTAACTCTGGTGATACAGACAGCAGAAGTCAGCAGACTGGACTTTTGCCGACGGCGTCCACAGCAGCCATGTCTCTGCGACCACGTCGTGATATCCAGCCACCAAAGAGACTCATTGAGGAGATGGATTGAAACCATGTTTGTTTGTTTATTAAGAAAGGGGGAGATGTAATGAAGTTGACAGTCTAGTAGTTGGGGGGCGGAGCTAGTTGGGCTGAGGGGAAGAGGAGGGGTCAGGACAGGATGAGGGTCAGTTAGAGTAGGTACAGGGAAGATACTGGATGTGTGCAATAAAGCTCCAGTCACATACCAAGCAGTGTCCGTATTTATTTGTAGCACGATGCTACAGGGCTGTAGGTGTCTCTCTGAAGGTCTGGCTGTCACACAGGAAGCACAGTAAAGAGGGCTGTTTCTTTCCCTCCTCCCTGACAGCTGGGATGAAGGGATGTGTCTTAAGCTGTAACTGCGGCTGTCACCCATAATATGCGGTTACGGCTTCTGTTGGCCCCTCTCTTCTCCTGACAGACAGTCGAAGCTGTCTCTTCCACTCCTCCCTGACAGTTGGGATGAAGGGATGTGTCTTAAGCTGTCACCCCCCTTCCCTCCCTCCCTCACCCCCAGGAAGCAATCCCATCTAATGTCGCCTTGATTTCCACCATAAACGCACTGGGGTAAAGCATGGAAGAGTTTCTTCAGAGAACACAAGCCTAAAGCACTAACAAAAAATACCCCAAATTAGCCACCAAACTTGGATTGGGTGTAGTAGCATAATGTGAGCAGTAAACAGCTCGAATGCCCAGAGGTAGTAAGCGCTATATTAATAGAATTACAATACATTACAAGGTTTCAACAAAAGAAAGACGACATAGAGTTTGCCGTACCCGCCAGTGTAACCACTACGAACCATGAAGCACCTTTTGAAATAGGTCTCCTGGAAGCCGGGCATAGCTCAAAGTCAAAGCCACTAAGATGGCACCCCGTCCCGAGGGGGGAAACGTAAAGACGTTAGTATTTTCATCAGCTGAATGCCTGCGTTACATTTTTCTTGAATATGTGGGGAGGCAGGGCCTTTGATGTGAATGATAATCGTTTGACTAACTGCTGCATGACATTTTTCATTGTGTTCATTGCTCTGTCTTATCACAAACGTTCTGTTAAGTGATCATTTAAAGCCTGCGTGTTGTCATACCTACTTCACCTTAAAACACATTTTTTTATTTGCTGTTATTTGAAGTGTGAATGATAAGCAATTATGTGTACGCCTGTGTGTGTGGAAATCATTGGAGTCCCAGAAGCTGTTGAATTTAAAACCCGTGCAGACCTCACAGAGTGTGCTATGATAAACAATCGAAGCATTGCAACCTTTACTTCATCAGGTAAGAATCTCTGAACTTAGAAGACCTGCTTGGACCGAAGCAAGTCTTCTAGCCGCCTGGATCTTGGAGTACCGTCCAAGTGTCGATAGTCCGGTTTCTCGTAACTAACTGACCGAGCAGCACCGTGGTAGCGACACTGACTGATGGCACCAACCAACAATTTTAATAAACCCTGAAAACCACTACTAACCAGCTGCCTGGCACCAGCTCGAGTGTGACGAGACGGTCTGACTCAATGACGGACGGTCCGGACAACAACAACAACGACGACGAACTCAGTCTCAGTGCTCAGAGTAGTGTAGTAGTAGAGAGCAGGTAGACTATTAGAGACTGAGAGAGAGTCCAGTGATTGAAGTCAAGTAGTGACAACGGTCTGCTCAGCTGGCTGCTGCCTGGCGCACGAGACACTACAGAAACTTAAGTACAGCCGCACGTCCCATAATCATGGCCAATCACTGAAGGGCTTCACATGCTGCTGAAGTCACAGTGATTGGCCATCATGCCCAATGCTGCTGAGCCTGCCCCAGTGTGCCACCCACCCACGCGCAGCATCCAATAATGGATTTCAGCGCGGTGGACCAGCCAATCCTGGTGCTGCATAAGCGCCAGGATTGGCTAGGGGGGCACACAGTGTACTCGCCCTGGCGCCTTCTCAAGGACGGGGCCCAGCCAAAGACACACCCACCTGGCCTCTTCGGTCCCTCTCAGTCAATGTGACGAAGTTGGCTGCTAAAGCGCATGCGCGGGCAAGTTTCCTCCTGGATTCCTCATGCGCAGCAGAGTCAGTCGAGGAGTCACGAGTCAGACACTAACCCAGCCCCACCCCCTGCGCACTCCCTATTCCATCGGGTCTGTCCCGGTCGGAACACCCGATTGAAGCGCTGCATTTTTATTTAGGTGCTCTCTCTCTGCTGCAGCCGCAGGTGCGTCCCCCAGGCTTAGTGGGGCTACGCCCCTACGCCCCAATGGACGCACCGCGGCTGGTAAAGTTTCCAAAAACATTAAGCTTAAGAACTAAAATGAACTAAACTAAACCTTACGTGGCCTACACTCCTGAGTGCGAAAAGGAGGCAATTACTTTTTGTTATTTAACCCTCACACACCCTATTGGTGTCATCATCGGGTTCACCCTGACTCCTAAAGGTCAGGGTGGACTCTACCGTGTTTCAGGGAGCACTTAGGAGATGAAGGCCAGGGGGGTTTAAAGATAAAAATCCTACTCCGTTCCCCAGGTATCCCTTTATTCACGGGGGCGTAGCAGATATTAAAAATTGTAAAAAAAACGTATTTTTGGAGGTTATGGTCCTATGACCCTAATAATCTGTCAACATGTTTTTCAGCCAGTAAAAATGGCCTGCTCCGTCCTGGGCTTTCTTCATGGCACAACAAAGATTCCCTCCCTGCAATTGTTTTCCTATGTATAATTTTGAAAGAAAAGAAAGCTGTCCCTTCGTGAAAGAATGTAGGGTATACTTATCACTCCCTCTGGTATGTATGTAAAAATTCCACCTGTAAGGAAATGTAACAGGAGACAAAAGATATACAACTTATGCATTACAGTAAATATTATCCTTGTGTGCAGCACTCCCTTCATGCTAGGTGTGCTCATATACCCATCACTCTGTGATCTGTAATCTGTGATCATGTAGGACAGCGGATCTTGGGTCTCGTTGACCCCACCTTGCCTTATTGGCAGCTTGTGTTCCTTTATCGCACTTCGCTTTCTCTCGTAAGTAGCAAATACCTTAACCCATTCAGGGCCGACTCTAGGGCGGTGCGATCAGTGCCACCGCACCGGGCGTTGACTTGGGGTGGGGCGTCATTTTTGAAAATGTTTATGATCATTTAAGAAGCACCTGCTGCCACGTTCATGACCTCCAGCAATTTTCAGACATCAATTAAAATGTAAAGATAACAGAAGGTTTGTCTTGGGGAAGTTTTGACTCATACTAAGGTAGCGCAGAGAGGTAAAATGCCTGCTGCTTAGAATGTGTATTATGCAGATAACAAAGCGCATATCATGTAAATAGATCAGTGTGCTACTGCTTCTGTAAGAGAGCTCCTTCTGTAACTTGTAGTTTATAAGTTAAAATCCTGATGTAGAACATTGAGTTATTAACTGTCATCAAAAAGCTGCATGCAAACTGCAAGGCATATATTAGAGCTACATGTTTTTTGCCCAGTCTTTTATCATCCTAATCTTGCGGAAAGGGTTAATTTGGGTAGAAAACAATTCTTATTATTAAAGAGAACCCTAACAATGATGTTATGTTTTACATTCAGAATTTATGCTTTTTCAGAATAAGGACTCAAACTATGTTGCTACCAGTATAGATGCCATGTCACTCCTACACTACAGCTTGTAGTCCTGTCTGATGCAATATTTCCTATACACTGATTTACACATGGATGATTGTCTCTGTGCAATGTGTGTGTGATGTAAAGTGCTGCGACACCTTACACTGGTATGAGTGGCGCTATAAAACTAAATAAACCTGATAGACAGTGGTTATGGAGACTTGGGGGGCACTGTTAGAGGGAGCTAGTGAGGAAATCCGTGGCAGAGGTGGTCATTGGGGGCGCCAACAGACATTGTCGCACAGGGCGCCACCAGCACATAAACCGGCCCTAATCCCATTATGAACCATATGCTCATTACATCAGTTAAAATCTAATTGTATGTCATGTTAGTGGCAGCACAACCTCACAGTAATTTAAACACTCCGTGAAACACACTGTGTACACACATACAACACCCATTGTTTAGCCAGACATCTGGGTATGCCCTTACCCAATTTGAGTGGAATAATAATTTCTCACGGATCACGGTAAGGAATAGCCTTGTAGTCAAACGCTGTTGGAAAGTAAAAGGCTACAGCGATAGGACTTCCTGCCTCCCTCATGACCTAGAAAACATTACCTCAGGATGTAAGAGCGCACTCAGTCAGGACCTACTACTCCAAAGATCCTGCCCCATTAGCAACCTATTTGGCTCCTGTATGTCCAGGCATTAGCGCTTTTCCTGTTCCAAGCGCCAGTTTAAATAACACGGCTTGTCCGTGTCCAACCTACTAAAGGAGGGATGTGGTTCCTACCCTGACGCCCGTATTCAGCCTTGTTTCCTGTGCATGTACTATTAAAAACTAAAAATCCCAATGTCGTCATGGGAAATGTAGTTTACAATATGTGTTTGTAAGTGATGTCTATGCACCCTCCCCAATAGAACTACCAATCATGTTGTTGGATTCATGGAGGCTGAAGTATATTGAAAAATAGTCACGTGTATCATTCTTCTATCTTTCACCACTTCTTTACAACTTTACTGACATGAAACTTATTACTCAACTGATACTACTTAAAGCCCAAGGGTAGTTATATGTTACACTCAACTGGGCTCATAGTATTGGCTGAAATTTAAATTTTACACCACCTTGTCAGAACATGCGCTTCATAGGCAGGGGATGGAACACTTGCTAGTTATAGTGTTTATTTTGCATGTGGCCCTCTCGGGGTGTATGTCATGGTGTTCTCATTAATCTCTGGGCTGCTGGCAACGCTACCCAGGACCTCCCTTCCTCTTTTCATGTGGTGCTCCAGAGTAGAGCCTATATCTGTCTTCTTATCAAGTGGTCACCTAGTCAAATTTTCTGACTGGCATTTTTCTGGTGGTCACCTAGTACGATTTTCCTCCGGGCATTTTTCTCTGTGGTCATCTAGTCTGATTTTCGGATGGGCATTTTTCTGAAACAAAATATCCACTCATTGTGTACTTCGAAAAACATATGCATGTTACTTTTCTACTCCTGTGGTATTATTTATACAGGCTATCAAGGCGTACTAGGGTATTCTCTGTTATCCACAGATTGTAGGCGTAATACCAGTTTTTTAATGGTTTCTATACGAAGCATTCCATGGAATGGTGTCGTTCAATCCTTGATTATCAGTTCCCAGTTTGTAGACCCATCTTTGTAGGAGAAGAAGTGGTGTCTGATCTGAATCGTATCCCATGCCGAATCTAGGAACCTACACCTAGGTAAACCCTTAAATACCCTAGGGAAAGGGTTGGGATGATTCAGGGGACCCTCCCAGGGGAAGGTCTGGACAGAGGGAGGTAACTCCCATGTCCCAGAGAGGGAGCCAACAGCTCCCGGGACTAGTTTGGATTGGACTATGCACGGAGACACCAAATATGCCCCTCATGCAGAGTTAGTGGTGCTGGCAAGCACACCCAGCCAGCCCCAGTGCACTGAATTCTGTCTGGGAGATGGTCACACCTCCCTGTGACAGGTTGCCTATTGTTCTGCCTTCCCCTGCTCGAGACTGGCTCAGCAGCAGGAGGGCAGAATTGTGTCCCTGGTCAGCCGCAACCATTTTGTGCTGTCAGGGTCCAGAAGGTTGGCACTGGGAACACTGAGAGCCTAACAGAGGTCCCTTCCAGTGGTTGGAATCATACCCCCTCACCATAAACGTGTGGGAGGTACAATTCCAACATGTTTGATACCAAACATGATAGGATTTAGTTGCAGCCAGTTTCGAGATGGTCATTGCTTAATTATGTGATACCCCATCTATATAGTATATGGCGGCTTCACTGACAACCCAGGAGAATGGACTCCTTACGCTGTAGGGGTGTCCTGCTCATGGAAGGTCACCCTCTCACTTAGAACCAAGCACCCTGCCTTCTCAGGCACTTCTCCTGCCTGATGGCATTCAACTAGCTAAGGATTCCAAACTTGTCCCCTCCTGCAATGGATTGAAATGGCGTTTGATCTCAAAGTAGCAGAACACAAAGAGGGCTGGATGACGTAGGATATTGGCATGGAGATGCAGGGATCTTTCCCTTCTCGGGTATTGAAAGTTTGCATATAAAGACAGTGAATGTCACTTCATTGGACTAACTATGCACTGGGCATAGTGGAGCATTATGTAAGCATATTTTATCCTAAAGATGATGAGTTATACACCCTAGCTCCCCTTGGGATAATTGTTTGAAATGTGCCCTTTCTGCAGGGATACCCCAGACTTTATTTTGCCTTTTTGCTGATCCCTATTTTTGCTGGCTATATAACTTAAATATAACACTGCTAACCAGTGGAAAAGTGATTGTGCTCCTCCTTTCAACATGGTAAAATTAGTCTACCCCAGGTTGGTTTATTTAATGTGTCTATCACATCCTGTATATGGTACCCAGTCTACTCAGGGCCTACTATTCTAGCCTAGCTGTGCAGCTTTAACGCCTTAACCGCGGTGGGTTTTCTGCCGCGGTGCGGGCGTTCTAAAGGGTGGGCGGGGCTGCGTCGGCTGTTGGCCGTCGGCCGTCGGCAGCACTGGGGGGAAGGGGTTAAAACTGCAACTTTGACTCTTCAAAATAACCCCTTTTGACCAGCCTAACCCTTCTTATAAATTTTATTAAAAAGGCGTTTTTGCCAGTAAGGCAGGCTGCATAGTGTTTTAAAGTATGGAATGTAAAATTTTAATGTTTGACATGTCCTAACCATGAAATGGCCCTGAAAATTAGTTCATTGGAGCTGGGTTGGCTGTACCATGGTAAAGCATTGGGCTAAGACATTAGGTTTAATAAATGTTACCTTCAGCTAGGGAACAACTATACATTTCATTTTTGGATTTTTTGACATATTTATTGCAAGCCCAAATTCACTAGTGGAGTCAGATTTTTAATAAATATTTTAAAAAGGTTACTTTTAGAAAGATACTATTCCCCTGCCTGAAGTTACTGGAAGCTTAATCTGCATACTTTCCCCCCCACTTCTGCCAGTCAGTATTTAGAACTTCAATATGTGTTACTAAGGTGTGACCTTGCTCCCATGAGTAAACAATAGGCTTACCTGGATAGAGAAATATGACCCAACTGAACCTGACAGAATATGCAGAGTGGGGCTTTGAGGATCCTTTTTGAAAAACAAGTGTTAAATCCTGCTTGAATGTCACATCATGCTTGACAGGTCTGCAGGTTTTTTCCATGTAACTTTTGGAGCGCACATCAAAAGATTAAGCTAGAATCTTGTGTACCCTATGTTTGGTTACTGAAAACTCATCCTTGTTCTACCAGACGCTTGTCTCTGTGTTAGTTGTAGGTAGAAGACCTGCCACAAACTAGGTTTTAAAGTTAGATGTGGGAGAATACTAGGATTACCATAGTACACTACCCACGCACATCCGTGCCCAAGTTTAATGTGGTTGATGACTTTGATCATCAGGAAAATGTCAAAAGTTGTTAGAGTTTGACCCGGTAACCTTTACCCCATTGGTTAGAACATCCTGAGGGGTCATTCCATTCATGAGGTTGTGCCAAGCATGAAGGTAGGATCTCCAGGCATCCACTTCAGAACCCTCCTAGACCTTTGGAACATCAGAAGAGGCCTGTACCTGCGGTATGAGACCTGAGAAGAGCCCTAAAGGGCTGTATCCGTTCTCTCTCTTGTACCCAGGACAATAAAGTGGACTCCAAGAATCATAAGGCCGAACTTCTGCTAAAGCTGCTGGTATGCAACAAGCTACAAGAGATTTTTTCCTGAAACAGCTCAGCTGAATAGTGGCAATTAGACCTGGAATGGACTCTGTCTGATACCCTGTGCATCTCCAAGTGCATCCCCAGTGAACGTGGGCACGTTAGAATTGTTCTCTTATGGTACATTGGGAATTGAAGGAGTGAAGTCAGAAGGTACAATCTTTGACCAGGAGGAACCTGGTAGTGTATCCTGGTTATCTGCCCGCGTCAAATTGTGCCTAGGTCCCAGGCTACAGTGACCATTGACTATAATTGGCACTTTGTGCTTCTTGGCGCTATTCCTATTTAAAACATATTCAAATTCATATCTCTGATTCCCTTTATTGTTTTTTTTATCATGGTGGAGTAATTTTGTTTATTAAACTAGATTATTTTCTAATTCATTTTGGGATTTTTATTGTTTTGCATTTCAACTTTATTAGTGTTTTAGTATTGCATACAAACTTTACACATTGCCTTTAATGTATGCTTGTCTTCTCTGTGCCATAGCTACCAGGGGGTTCTGCTTAGTGACTTTAAGGGTTCACTCTGACAAGGATTGTGATTATCACTTGAGGTGGGTACTTACAGCCCTCATCTAATAACACAATTTCCTACAGTAATTATACTGTATCTGAAATATTTCATGATACAGGGCTTTCCAATTATATAATCAAAAGATTTATACACTACAAGAAGACTTTTTAAAAGGCTCCATATAATATTTTACTAGAAGATATTCCTTTAGGGTATTGCTCATTTCCTGTATTGGATCTCTGTTTAGTCAGTTGCCCAGACATTTGACAATTTTATATTGACATAATGCCGATTCTCCCATCTTACATTAAGAATAGGGTAGTGTTAGACTGGGGTGGCCATTGTCATCATCAATAGCTTTATTTCAACAGCATTGTTTAATGTTTATACAAAAGATAAAAACATTGATTCCTATTAACAAACCTTTAAGTACAAGAAGTTCGCTAGAAATGTGATTACGCAGCATTTTAACAAAATTTAAAAGACTAGAGATAAGGCAAATAGCGCTAAAAACAAACATGTCATGAAATGTGTGTACAGATTAAAACGAATTCGTACCCTAACAAGCACCCAAGATTGATATATGTAAAATGGCGAAGATAAAAACAATATGTAACACAGTTCCTTAAGGCCATTTTGTATAAAGTGCAGGTGTTATGTCCATTGTGAGAGATGTTCTAAATTGTTGTAAAGGCCTCTCTTGGGCTTACATGCTTGCAGCAACAGAGACACAAGCAACACTTAGTAGGGTGGTGACATGCTCAAACACGAGTGGTTGCGGCACCCTTTATTTAAACCCTTGGTCTGAGCACGGCACTCAGGATATGTGCGGACTACAGTGTACAGTAACAGCTGGGTGGCTCACTACATCCCTTAGAACCTATAATAAAGATAAAACATAAAAAGGAAATTGTACACGAATGCTTGGTGTTCAGTACATAAAATCTCTCAGTGTCAGATTGGTTCTCAGCTTATACGGATGACCACAAGGGTTATCTTTGGACGACAAGGTTGCTGGGTCGTTCCCCTGCCCTGGTGACAGAGGTGATGCACTGGAGTCCTTCCTGGTGCTTTCTATAGTTGTATCTTACCTCCTGTTCACTGGAGCATTCTTGATGGCAACATCATCCAGTTCATTGGCTACATCCTCTTCTGTGGCACCAGATTCCCTTTCAGTGATTTTTTTTTTTTTTTTTGCAGAGTTTTACATAGCGCGAACTAGAACCAAACCGAATCAGTTATCAGAGCGCTTTACATAGCATCAGTTACGTTACATGAGGACACACTTTCATTTTATATTATGAAAGAAACAATTGCTGACCATACACTGTACTTTTTGACTGCTCCTTGTTTGGAGTGACAAATTCACTACAATTCGAGATTTGTCTGGTATTTTATTTATACCTTTGAATTTTTATTTTTAGGAATTAGAAAATTGATTTGCTCGAAAAAGACATACCACATATATTTCACATAAATCCACACATGTTTGATCACAATACTATCAAATGTAAACAACAAAACATAAATGACAACATATCATATATACATTTGCACAATAATTTGTGCTACCACAGCAATATTCATTATTTGCACTATCTTTCTTTGAGTGAAGTGTATTTACAAAGAAGAAAAATCAATGAAGAAAAATCAAGTGGAGAAAAAACAGCAATATCATGAACAATATTGGTGAAACTGAAAGACTTAATCAATATTTCAGTCGTTTGAAGAAATAAATTATTCCTAGCTGTTCCAATACTTTTCTCCAGTTGGCCGACGCGTTTCGAACTCGCTATTTCAATTCGCGTGTTCTCATCAGGGCATAGTTATTTTTCCTGCATGGGTTGTGCAAAATATGAATGAAAAGAAATCTATCAGATCCTATTTTCTTTTTCAGCTCCTCTTATTATCACTTCGACTTACACTATAATGCATACCTTAAAAAGGTTTCTCGCAGTTAGGTAGGGTTCAATTATTCTATGCGGAGATCCCTGTCGCAGTTGTCTGAATTTGGGAAAAACCAAAATAATGGAATCAATATGGAGGCGGGAGCCAGTTCTCTAATGCCAAAGTGAAACAAAGTGAAGCAATGCACTCCATTCTCCTACCTTACTCGGTGTTTTTAAATCCAATCTTTAAGCGCGGAGTTTAATCTGTCGTCCCGCTTTTTGTCAGGGGCGCCCCTAAGGGTCCCGTGTGCCTGCCTGAACAAAAAGATCGGTTTTGGTAACAATCCTGCAAAGGCCACAATTCCCTGTTGGTGCCAATCACCATCAATCATGAAAACAAAGTACCTGCTCACGCCGCTTGTCGTCCTTCTCTCTAGTTATTAAAGACAGTGTTGATTCTTTGTTTACTGCGAGCGGTCCTTTACCTGTTAGGCAGACAAGCATCTAGTTACTAAATATTAATAAACAGCTTGCCGATTGAAACGAATATGCGCTAGTCCATGACACAGGGAGATTCACTCACCTATTATCTGCTGGTCAGGGTTTAGCACTTCTCACTAGCAATCGCTTTGCATCAATGAGCCATCTTGGAAGTGTGCGGACTATTAGAAACATCACGTGGAACGGGACTTGTGGGACATGTAGTCCATGTACATTTTTGTGTAACTGGGAAATCTTACAGTTTAGAAATCTCTGACATGGAGTTCAGTCCAGTCTGTAGACTGTTAAATCGTAGAATCAAGTACGCTTCTTTTTTCAATAAGGCATCATCCACATCCTGGACTCTTTTGTTATGCCCTATTGTATGCAGTACTGTCCATTTGAATTCCGTTTCGGAATGGCCCTGATCAATAAAATGTTGGACCATAGGTGCAGATACAACCTTGTTCTTAATCCGCGATCTGTGTTGTGTGATGCGAATATTGATTTGCTGGTTCGTTTTCCCAATGTAAAGTTTCCCGCAACTGCAAATAATTGCATAAACCACATTCTTGGTTTTGCAGTTGCTGAAATCATTATTTGTCCATTTTATGTTTCTGTGAAGAAATTCGCTGCCCTCAATTGTTGAATCACAAGATATGCAATTTCCACATCTATGATGACCTTTGATCTGTGTCATACCCCATATCGAAAGCAGATCGTGCTTTGGTTTTTCTATCCTGACGTCTGCCCTAACGATATGCTGGCCAATGCTGCGGGTTTTTTTAAAAGCAAAAAGTGGTTTTGGAAATGGGCACTCTAGCTCTTCCAATAGATGCCAATTTTTCAGTATAGTTTGGCGAACCTGATGAGAATGAGGGCCAAACGTTGTAACGCAGACCATTTTGTCTAGTTCTTTTTTCTCTTTGCGTTCAAGGAGGCACTCTCGTGGAGTATAGCGAGCTCGCTTGCGTGCGTGTTTCAGTAACTTCTTGGGGTATCCCCTTGTGATCATTTCATCACAAAACCTCTGTGAATGCAGGTCATATTCCTCAATTTCCGAGCAGTTTCGTCGAATTCTGAGAAGCTGCCCGTAGGGAAGGTTGGTCCTTAGATTTCTAGGATGTGCGCTCTGATGATGGAGAATGGTGTTCCGGTCTGTCTTCTTTTTGAAAAGAGACGATTTTAGGCGCCCATCAACACAACTAATCTCAACGTCTAGGAAAGTCATCTTTGAGTTACTCTGCTCCATGGAGAATTTAATGTCCTGGTGCTTGTTATTGAGCCAATTGTGAAATTCTATCAATTCGGTGTGGCTCCCCTGCCACAGGAGCCACACGTCATCGATATATCTCAGCCATTGTTTTATATATTTTTTGTAGGGATTGTTGTTCTCCACAAATTTGTTTTCATATTCAGCCATAAACAGTATCGCCATCTCCGGCGCATAAGGACAGCCCATGGCCGTCCCCTTGATTTGCGCAAAAAACTCATCATTGAAGTGAAAATAATTTCTCTTCAGTGTAAGTTCTGCAATTTCCTGAATGAATGACGTGGGGACCCTATGTGGTCTTGTTCTCATATCTAAGTACAGCTCCATTACCTCAAGTGCTTCACTTTGAGGAATTTGCGTGTACAATGATGTCACGTCCATAGTGACCATGATTTCACTGGAAGGGTTAAACTCCATACCTTCAATTCTGACTAAAAAGTCAGTAGTATCTTGAAGATACGACCTCACTTTGTTCACAAAAGGCTTCAGAAAGTAGTCCACGTACTTGGACAATGGTTCCAAACACGAGTCACACCCTGAGACGATGGGACGTCCAGGGGGCTCGGCAAGATTTTTATGTATCTTAGGGAGGAAATATAACAGCGGAATGCGGGGGAATTTCTTGAGAAGGAAATCCCGTTCTTTCTGTCCCACATAACCACCGTCATAACCCATTTGGATCAAATCAGCTATTTTGAATTGTATTTCTTTGGTTGGATCCACTGATAATTTTCTATACCAGGTTTGGTTATTTACCTGTAGTTCTCCTTCCATCAGATATTTGTCCCTAGGCCACAGCACAGTCGCTCCACCCTTGTCGGCTGGTTTGACTATAATTGTGCGGTCCTCACTGAGGTCCTTCAATGCAACCTGTTGCCCTCTACTTAAGTTTGGCTTGACATACTTGTTATTTTTCTCAAGCTTATTAATTGAGGATAGGACCACTTGCTCAAACGCATAGATCTGTTTCGGGATATTCTGATGGGGGATGAATGTGGATTTATTCCTCAACCCCGTTGTCTCATTGTCACTTCTAAATGGGTGATTACTGAAGAAGGCCTTTAATCGTATTTTACGACAAAAAGTAATCATTTCCATTTTTATTTTTGTGAAATCTGTTCGTTTGTTTGGAACAAATTTCAATCCCAAGTTTAATACAGATTCTTCATCTGTTGTTAAAACTCTAGTTGACAGATTAACTACTGTCGATGGAGCCGCTACGATTTGTAGGTGTTTTTCCGTGTGCGCATCTCCCATGGTATTTTTTGTCTGGGTTTGCCTTGCTGGCCCTTCTCTAAAAAAGAGACCTGCTTCTTGTTGTTACTGCCTCTCGCTTCAGAGCCGGTCGAGTCCGATGAGGATGATGTCTCTGAAAATGTTTTGAACCTATTTCGGGAGCGTCCTTGGTAATTATATAGGGCCCCCCTCGAGTCTGCCTGAGAGTAATAATCGTCTTTTAGGAACGGATAAGCTTTCTCAAGGGTAAAAGATTTAGAATCCCTTTCGTATTGGCTAGTTTTATTGTTTATAGCAGTATCCTTAAAGGATAGGATTTCTTTTTCGATTTTTTCAAGGAGTGCTTTGGCATCAAGAACAAGCTGACTCTCCTGGATACTTTTAGTTACTTCCTCGATCTCTTCCAATTCTTTTATGCATAGACGTTGCGCTGTCTCAATAGTATGGACCATAAGGTCCCTGCTACATTTAGTATTTATGCAACTGAAACCCTTTTTATACTCTGCATCCTCCGTGAAAATTACTGGCACATTTTTCACCTGTAACCCCCAAGGGATGGTGCCTCCCTTCAGGTGTCTCAGTAGAAAATGGCCATGAAGCTCAGTTCTAATATGTTTTTTGCTTAATCTGATTAGTTTATCAGATTAATTTTGTTGTTGAGCGGAGGTACTCAAAGTGATATTAGAAAATGGAGCTGAAGCTATTAGGGACTGAATGTGATTCTCAGAAAAGGACAAGGTATCTTTCTCGGACATACCTAGGAGGAACAAAACGCCCCTCCGCTTGAATAATCACCGTGAGTTACAAGCACGTTCTAGTTGGAATGCCCTTTCAACTCTCGCGGGTCAAACACCCGCCCTATACTTTAAACAACAGGGAGATAGGTCCTGGGACGTAGGGTCAGCTGGACCAAATGTTATATTATGAAAGAAACAATTGCTGACCATACACTGTACTTTTTGACTGCTCCTTGTTTGGAGTGACAAATTCACTACAATTCGAGATTTGTCTGGTATTTTATTTATACCTTTGAATTTTTATTTTTAGGAATTAGAAAATTGATTTGCTCGAAAAAGACATACCACATATATTTCACATAAATCCACACGTTTGATCACAATACTATCAAATGTAAACAACAAAACATAAATGACAACATATCATATATACATTTGCACAATAATTTGTGCTACCACAGCAATATTCATTATTTGCACTATCTTTCTTTGAGTGAAGTGTATTTACAAAGAAGAAAAATCAAGTGGAGAAAAAACAGCAATATCATGAACAATATTGGTGAAACTGAAAGACTTAATCAATATTTCAGTCGTTTGAAGAAATAAATTATTCCTAGCTGTTCCAATACTTTTCTCCAGTTGGCCGACGCGTTTCGAACTCGCTATTTCAATTCGCGTGTTCTCATCAGGGCATAGTTATTTTTCCTGCATGGGTTGTGCAAAATATGAATGAAAAGAAATCTATCAGATCCTATTTTCTTTTTCAGCTCCTCTTATTATCACTTCGACTTACACTATAATGCATACCTTAAAAAGGTTTCTCGCAGTTAGGTAGGGTTCAATTATTCTATGCGGAGATCCCTGTCGCAGTTGTCTGAATTTGGGAAAAACCAAAATAATGGAATCAATATGGAGGCGGGAGCCAGTTCTCTAATGCCAAAGTGAAACAAAGTGAAGCAATGCACTCCATTCTCCTACCTTACTCGGTGTTTTTAAATCCAATCTTTAAGCGCGGAGTTTAATCTGTCGTCCCGCTTTTTGTCAGGGGCGCCCCTAAGGGTCCCGTGTGCCTGCCTGAACAAAAAGATCGGTTTTGGTAACAATCCTGCAAAGGCCACAATTCCCTGTTGGTGCCAATCACCATCAATCATGAAAACAAAGTACCTGCTCACGCCGCTTGTCGTCCTTCTCTCTAGTTATTAAAGACAGTGTTGATTCTTTGTTTACTGCGAGCGGTCCTTTACCTGTTAGGCAGACAAGCATCTAGTTACTAAATATTAATAAACAGCTTGCCGATTGAAACGAATATGCGCTAGTCCATGACACAGGGAGATTCACTCACCTATTATCTGCTGGTCAGGGTTTAGCACTTCTCACTAGCAATCGCTTTGCATCAATGAGCCATCTTGGAAGTGGGCGGACTATTAGAAACATCACGTGGAACGGGACTTGTGGGACATGTAGTCCATGTACGTTTTTGTGTAACTGGGAAATCTTACAGTTTAGAAATCTCTGACATGGAGTTCAGTCCAGTCTGTAGACTGTTAAATCGTAGAATCAAGTACGCTTCTTTTTTCAATAAGGCATCATCCACATCCTGGACTCTTTTGTTATGCCCTATTGTATGCAGTACTGTCCATTTGAATTCCGTTTCGGAATGGCCCTGATCAATAAAATGTTGGACCATAGGTGCAGATACAACCTTGTTCTTAATCCGCGATCTGTGTTGTGTGATGCGAATATTGATTTGCTGGTTCGTTTTCCCAATGTAAAGTTTCCCGCAACTGCAAATAATTGCATAAACCACATTCTTGGTTTTGCAGTTGCTGAAATCATTATTTGTCCATTTTATGTTTCTGTGAAGAAATTCGCTGCCCTCAATTGTTGAATCACAAGATATGCAATTTCCACATCTATGATGACCTTTGATCTGTGTCATACCCCATATCGAAAGCAGATCGTGCTTTGGTTTTTCTATCCTGACGTCTGCCCTAACGATATGCTGGCCAATGCTGCGGTTTTTTTAAAAGCAAAAAGTGGTTTTGGAAATGGGCACTCTAGCTCTTCCAATAGATGCCAATTTTTCAGTATAGTTTGGCGAACCTGATGAGAATGAGGGCCAAACGTTGTAACGCAGACCATTTTGTCTAGTTCTTTTTTCTCTTTGCGTTCAAGGAGGCACTCTCGTGGAGTATAGCGAGCTCGCTTGCGTGCGTGTTTCAGTAACTTCTTGGGGTATCCCCTTGTGATCATTTCATCACAAAACCTCTGTGAATGCAGGTCATATTCCTCAATTTCCGAGCAGTTTCGTCGAATTCTGAGAAGCTGTCCGTAGGGAAGGTTGGTCCTTAGATTTCTAGGATGTGCGCTCTGATGATGGAGAATGGTGTTCCGGTCTGTCTTCTTTTTGAAAAGAGACGATTTTAGGCGCCCATCAACACAACTAATCTCAACGTCTAGGAAAGTCATCTTTGAGTTACTCTGCTCCATGGAGAATTTAATGTCCTGGTCCTTGTTATTGAGCCAATTGTGAAATTCTATCAATTCGGTGTAGCTCCCCTGCCACAGGAGCCACACGTCATCGATATATCTCAGCCATTGTTTTATATATTTTTTGTAGGGATTGTTGTTCTCCACAAATTTGTTTTCATATTCAGCCATAAACAGTATCGCCATCTCCGGCGCATAAGGACAGCCCATGGCCGTCCCCTTGATTTGCGCAAAAAACTCATCATTGAAGCGAAAATAATTTCTCTTCAGTGTAAGTTCTGCAATTTCCAGAATGAATGACGTGGGGACCCTATGTGGTCTTGTTCTCATATCTAAGTACAGCTCCATTACCTCAAGTGCTTCACTTTGAGGAATTTGCGTGTACAATGATGTCACGTCCATAGTGACCATTATTTCACTGGAAGGGTTAAACTCCATACCTTCAATTCTGACTAAAAAGTCAGTAGTATCTTGAAGATACGACCTCACTTTGTTCACAAAAGGCTTCATAAAGTAGTCCACGTACTTGGACAATGGTTCCAAACACGAGTCACACCCTGAGACGATGGGACGTCCAGGGGGCTCGGCAAGATTTTTATGTATCTTAGGGAGGAAATATAACAGCGGAATGCGGGGGAATTTCTTGAGAAGGAAATCCCGCTCTTTCTGTCCCACATAACCACCGTCATTACCCATTTGGATCAAATCAGCTATTTTGGATTGTATTTCTTTGGTTGGATCCACTGATAATTTTCTATACCAGGTTTGGTTATTCACCTGTAGTTCTCCTTCCATCAGATATTTGTCCCTAGGCCACAGCACAGTCGCTCCACCCTTGTCGGCTGGTTTGACTATAATTGTGCGGTCCTCACTGAGGTCCTTCAATGCAACCTGTTGCCCTCTACTTAAGTTTGGCTTGACATACTTGTTATTTTTCTCAAGCTTTTTTTTTTTTTTTTTAAATCTCTTTATTAGCATCAGATTGGTTCGTGCAAGCATACAATCACACAGTAAACTGCTCACAATGAAAACATAAGTGGTCATTATACAAAGTTAGTAAGTGGAGGACTAAACCAATACTATTACAAGCATTGTAACACAGTCTAGAATCTTATTTTCCGTTTTCCAGATCGTAAGGAGAATCGCACATGTGGAAAGTTGATGCAAAGAGACATAACCTGTTTCAAACATAACGAAAACGAATGAGCCTTCGTGACAGAGAGAGCGGCAAGCAACACAGCAAATACGAGCAAGATGGCATCAGCATTGGCATAGACATACGAGGGTAGATAAAACGACAAACGAAAAGACTTGGGTAAAGCAACCTTTCCAATCGGGGCAAAACATTTAAGGAAACGGAGGAGGGAAACCCCCTGGCCCCAATCAGCATATACACTAAAATCAGCAGCTCACGCATACCCCTCTCCAATAGTGTGCATATGCTAAGTCCTTCAGAACGGTAGAGGCAGCGCACGACTGTCCCACCAAAACCACCTAGCCCACCCCTACCGGGACAATAGTACTAGCAGCTTGGGAGAGTGTATCCCGCATTATCTTGCTAACATACTGTCGATATGGGCCCCAGATGTCGATCGGGCGTGAGGCTGTTGGGACCTGCGTGGAGTATTCCACACTATTGGTATTGCATTGGGCAAGGCTGCGCATCCATGTCTTGGAATCGGGGATTCGTCTGGACCCCCAGAGTAAAGCAATTTCCCGTTTTGCCAGCAAGAAACCTATGGCAGCAAGCTTACGCGTGGCTCGGGGGAATTTCTCAAGCTTATTAATTGAGGATAGGACCACTTGCTCAAACGCATAGATCTGTTTCGGGATATTCTGATGGGGGATGAATGTGGATTTATTCCTCAACCCCGTTGTCTCATTGTCACTTCTAAATGGGTGATTACTGAAGAAGGCCTTTAATCGTATTTTACGACAAAAAGTAATCATTTCCATTTTTATTTTTGTGAAATCTGTTCGTTTGTTTGGAACAAATTTCAATCCCAAGTTTAATACAGATTCTTCATCTGTTGTTAAAACTCTAGTTGACAGATTAACTACTGTCGATGGATCCGCTACGATTTGTAGGTGTTTTTCCGTGTGCGCATCTCCCATGGTATTTTTTGTCTGGGTTTGCCTTGCTGGCCCTTCTCTAAAAAAGAGACCTGCTTCTTGTTGTTACTGCCTCTCGCTTCAGAGCCGGTTGAGTCCGATGAGGATGATGTCTCTGAAAATGTTTTTAACCTATTTCGGGAGCGTCCTTGGTAATTATATAGGGCCCCCCTCGAGTCTGCCTGAGAGTAAAAAAGAACTAGACAAAATGGTCTGCGTTACAACGTTTGGCCCTCATTCTCATCAGGTTCGCCAAACTATACTGAAAAATTGGCATCTATTGGAAGAGCTAGAGTGCCCATTTCCAAAACCACTTTTTGCTTTTAAAAAAAACCGCAGCATTGGCCAGCAAATCGTTAGGGCAGACGTCAGGATAGAAAAACCAAAGCACGATCTGCTTTCGATATGGGGTATGACACAGATCAATGGTCATCATAGATGTGGAAATTGCATATCTTGTGATTCAACAATTGAGGGCAGCGAATTTCTTCACAGAAACATAAAATGGACAAATAATGATTTCAGCAACTGCAAAACCAAGAATGTGGTTTATGCAATTATTTGCAGTTGCGGGAAACTTTACATTGGGAAAACGAACCAGCAAATCAATATTCGCATCACACAACACAGATCGCGGATTAAGAACAAGGTTGTATCTGCACCTATGGTCCAACATTTTATTGATCAGGGCCATTCCGAAACGGAATTCAAATGGACAGTACTGCATACAATAGGGCATAACAAAAGAGTCCAGGATGTGGATGATGCCTTATTGAAAAAAAAAGCGTACTTGATTCTACGATTTAACAGTCTACAGACTGGACTGAACTCCATGTCAGAGATTTCTAAACTGTAAGATTTCCCAGTTACACAAAAACGTACATGGACTACATGTCCCACAAGTCCCGTTCCACGTGATGTTTCTAATAGTCCGCCCACTTCCAAGATGGCTCATTGATGCAAAGCGATTGCTAGTGAGAAGTGCTAAACCCTGACCAGCAGATAATAGGTGAGTGAATCTCCCTGTGTCATGGACTAGCGCATATTCGTTTCAATCGGCAAGCTGTTTATTAATATTTAGTAACTAGATGCTTGTCTGCCTAACAGGTAAAGGACCGCTCGCAGTAAACAAAGAATCAACACTGTCTTTAATAACTAGAGAGAAGGACGACAAGCGGCGTGAGCAGGTACTTTGTTTTCATGATTGATGGTGATTGGCACCAACAGGGAATTGTGGCCTTTGCAGGATTGTTACCAAAACTGATCTTTTTGTTCAGGCAGGCACACGGGACCCTTAGGGGCGCCCCTGACAAAAAGCGGGACGACAGATTAAACTCCGCGCTTAAAGATTGGATTTAAAAACACAGAGTAAGGTAGGAGAATGGAGTGCATTGCTTCACTTTGTTTCACTTTGGCATTAGAGAACTGGCTCCCGCCTCCATATTGATTCCATTATTTTGGTTTTTCCCAAATTCAGACAACTGCGACAGGGATCTCCGCATAGAATAATTGAACCCTACCTAACTGCGAGAAACCTTTTTAAGGTATGCATTATAGTGTAAGTCGAAGTGATAATAAGAGGAGCTGAAAAAGAAAATAGGATCTGATAGATTTCTTTTCATTCATATTTTGCACAACCCATGCAGGAAAAATAACTATGCCCTGATGAGAACACGCGAATTGAAATAGCGAGTTCGAAACGCGTCGGCCAACTGGAGAAAAGTATTGGAACAGCTAGGAATAATTTATTTCTTCAAACGACTGAAATATTGATTAAGTCTTTCAGTTTCACCAATATTGTTCATGATATTGCTGTTTTTTCTCCACTTGATTTTTCTTCATTGATTTTTCTTCTTTGTAAATACACTTCACTCAAAGAAAGATAGTGCAAATAATGAATATTGCTGTGGTAGCACAAATTATTGTGCAAATGTATATATGATATGTTGTCATTTATGTTTTGTTGTTTACATTTGATAGTATTGTGATCAAACATGTGTGGATTTATGTGAAATATATGTGGTATGTCTTTTTCGAGCAAATCAATTTTCTAATTCCTAAAAATAAAAATTCAAAGGTATAAATAAAATACCAGACAAATCTCGAATTGTAGTGAATTTGTCACTCCAAACAAGGAGCAGTCAAAAAGTACAGTGTATGGTCAGCAATTGTTTCTTTCATAATATAACATATGGTCCAGCTGACCCTACGTCCCAGGACCTATCTCCCTGTTGTTTAAAGTATAGGGCGGGTGTTTGACCCGCGAGAGTTGAAAGGGCATTCCAACTAGAACGTGCTTGTAACTCACGGTGATTATTCAAGCGGAGGGGCGTTTCGTTCCTCCTAGGTATGTCCGAGAAAGATACCTTGTCCTTTTCTGAGAATCACATTCAGTCCCTAATAGCTTCAGCTCCATTTTCTAATATCACTTTGAGCACCTCCGCTCAACAACAAAATGAATCTGATAAACTAATCAGATTAAGCAAAAAACATATTAGAACTGAGCTTCATGGCCATTTTCTACTGAGACACCTGAAGGGAGGCACCATCCCTTGGGGGTTACAGGTGAAAAATGTGCCAGTAATTTTCACGGAGGATGCAGAGTATAAAAAGGGTTTCAGTTGCATAAATACTAAATGTAGCAGGGACCTTATGGTCCATACTATTGAGACAGCGCAACGTCTATGCATAAAAGAATTGGAAGAGATCGAGGAAGTAACTAAAAGTATCCAGGAGAGTCAGCTTGTTCCTGATGCCAAAGCACTCCTTGAAAAAATCGAAAAAGAAATCCTATCCTTTAAGGATACTGCTATAAACAATAAAACTAGCCAATACGAAAGGGATTCTAAATCTTTTACCCTTGAGAAAGCTTATCCGTTCCTAAAAGACGATTATTACTCTCAGGCAGACTCGAGGGGGGCCCTATTTAATTACCAAGGACGCTCCCGAAATAGGTTCAAAACATTTCAGAGACATCATCCTCATCGGACTCGACCGGCTCTGAAGCGAGAGGCAGTAACAACAAGAAGCAGGTCTCTTTTTTAGAGAAGGGCCAGCAAGGCAAACCCAGACAAAAAATACCATGGGAGATGCGCACACGGAAAAACACCTACAAATCGTAGCGGCTCCATCGACAGTAGTTAATCTGTCAACTAGAGTTTTAACAACAGAGGAAGAATCTGTATTAAACTTGGGATTGAAATTTGTTCCAAACAAACGAACAGATTTCACAAAAATAAAAATGGAAATGATTACTTTTTGTCGTAAAATACGATTAAAGGCCTTCTTCAGTAATCACCCATTTAGAAGTGACAATGAGACAACGGGGTTGAGGAATAAATCCACATTCATCCCCCATCAGAATATCCCGAAACAGATCTATGCGTTTGAGCAAGTGGTCCTATCCTCAATTAATAAGCTTGAGAAAAATAACAAGTATGTCAAGCCTAACTTAAGTAGAGGGCAACAGGTTGCATTGAAGGACCTCAGTGAGGACCGCACAATTATAGTCAAACCAGCCGACAAGGGTGGAGCGACTGTGCTGTGGCCTAGGGACAAATATCTGATGGAAGGAGAACTACAGGTAAATAACCAAACCTGGTATAGAAAATTATCAGTGGATCCAACCAAAGAAATACAATCCAAAATAGATGATTTGATCCAAATGGGTTATGACGGTGGTTATGTGGGACAGAAAGAACGGGATTTCCTTCTCAAGAAATTCCCCCGCATTCCGCTGTTATATTTCCTCCCTAAGATACATAAAAATCTTGCAGAGCCCCCTGGACGTCCCATCGTCTCAGGGTGTGACTCGTGTTTGGAACCATTGTCCAAGTACGTGGACTACTTTCTGAAGCCTTTTGTGAACAAAGTGATGTCGTATCTTCAAGATACTACTGACTTTTTAGTCAGAATTGAAGGTATGGAGTTTAACCCTTCCAGTGAAATCATGGTCACTATGGACGTGACATCATTGTACACGCAAATTCCTCAAAGTGAAGCACTTGAGGTAATGGAGCTGTACTTAGATATGAGAACAAGACCACATAGGGTCCCCACGTCATTCATTCTGGAAATTGCAGAACTTACACTGAAGAGAAATTATTTTCGCTTCAATTATGAGTTTTTTGCGCAAATCAAGGGGACGGCCATGGGCTGTCCTTATGCGCCGGAGATGGCGATACTGTTTATGGCTGAATATGAAAACAAATTTGTGGAGAACAACAATCCCTACAAAAAATATGTAAAACAATGGCTGAGATATATCGATGACGTGTGGCTCCTGTGGCAGGGGAGCCACACCGAATTGATAGAATTTCACAATTGGCTCAATAACAAGCACCAGGACATTAAATTCTCCATGGAGCAGAGTAACTCAAAGATGACTTTCCTAGACGTTGAGATTAGTTGTGTTGATGGGCGCCTAAAATCGTCTCTTTTCAAAAAGAAGACAGACCGGAACACCATTCTCCATCATCAGAGCGCACATCCTAGAAATCTAAGGACCAACCTTCCCTACGGGCAGCTTCTCAGAATTCGACGAAACTGCTCGGAAATTGAGGAATATGACCTGCATTCACAGAGGTTTTGTGATGAAATGATCACAAGGGGATACCCCAAGAAGTTACTGAAACACGCACGCAAGCGAGCTCGCTATACTCCACGAGAGTGCCTCCTTGAACGCAAAGAGAAAAAAGAACTAGACAAAATGGTCTGCGTTACAACGTTTGGCCCTCATTCTCATCAGGTTCGCCAAACTATACTGAAAAATTGGCATCTATTGGAAGAGCTAGAGTGCCCATTTCCAAAACCACTTTTTGATTTTAAAAAAAACCGCAGCATTGGCCAGCATATCGTTAGGGCAGACGTCAGGATAGAAAAACCAAAGCACGATCTGCTTTCGATATGGGGTATGACACAGATCAAAGGTCATCATAGATGTGGAAATTGCATATCTTGTGATTCAACAATTGAGGGCAGCGAATTTCTTCACAGAAACATAAAATGGACAAATAATGATTTCAGCAACTGCAAAACCAAGAATGTGGTTTATGCAATTATTTGCAGTTGCGGGAAACTTTACATTGGGAAAACGAACCAGCAAATCAATATTCGCATCACACAACACAGATCGCGGATTAAGAACAAGGTTGTATCTGCACCTATGGTCCAACATTTTATTGATCAGGGCCATTCCGAAACGGAATTCAAATGGACAGTAAAGCATACAATAGGGCATAACAAAAGAGTCCAGGATGTGGATGATGCCTTATTGAAAAAAGAAGCGTACTTGATTCTACGATTTAACAGTCTACAGACTGGACTGAACTCCATGTCAGAGATTTCTAAACTGTAAGATTTCCCAGTTACACAAAAACGTACATGGACTACATGTCCCACAAGTCCCGTTCCACGTGATGTTTCTAATAGTCCGCCCACTTCCAAGATGGCTCATTGATGCAAAGTGATTGCTAGTGAGAAGTGCTAAACCCTGACCAGCAGATAATAGGTGAGTGAATCTCCCTGTGTCATGGACTAGCGCATATTCGTTTCAATCGGCAAGCTGTTTATTAATATTTAGTAACTAGATGCTTGTCTGCCTAACAGGTAAAGGACCGCTCGCAGTAAACAAAGAATCAACACTCTCTTTAATAACTAGAGAGAAGGACGACAAGCGGCGTGAGCAGGTACTTTGTTTTTATGATTGATGGTGATTGGCACCAACAGGGAATTGTGGCCTTTGCAGGATTGTTACCAAATCCGATCTTTTTGTTCAGGCAGGCACACGGGACCCTTAGGGGCGCCCCTGACAAAAAGCGGGACGACAGATTAAACTCCGCGCTTAAAGATTGGATTTAAAAACACCGAGTAAGGTAGGAGAATGGAGTGCATTGCTTCACTTTGTTTCACTTTGGCATTAGAGAACTGGCTCCCGACTCCATATTGATTCCATTATTTTGTTTTTTCCCAAATTCAGACAACTGCGACAGGGATCTCCGCATAGAATAATTGAACCCTACCTAACTGCGAGAAACCTTTTTAAGGTATGCATTATAGTGTAAGTCGAAGTGATAATAAGAGGAGCTGAAAAAGAAAATAGGATCTGATAGATTTCTTTTCATTCATATTTTGCACAACCCATGCAGGAAAAATAACTATGCCCTGATGAGAACACGCGAATTGAAATAGCGAGTTCGAAACGCGTCAGCCAACTGGAGAAAAGTATTGGAACAGCTAGGAATAATTTATTTCTTCAAACGACTGAAATATTGATTAAGTCTTTCAGTTTCACCAATATTGTTCATGATATTGCTGTTTTTTCTCCACTTGATTTTTCTTCATTGATTTTTCTTCTTTGTAAATACACTTCACTCAAAGAAAGATAGTGCAAATAATGAATATTGCTGTGGTAGCACAAATTATTGTGCAAATGTATATATGATATGTTGTCATTTATGTTTTGTTGTTTACATTTGATAGTATTGTGATCAAACATGTGTGGATTTATTTGAAATATATGTGGTATGTCTTTTTCGAGCAAATCAATTTTCTAATTCCTAAAAATAAAAATTCAAAGGTATAAATAAAATACCAGACAAATCTCGAATTGTAGTGAATTTGTCACTCCAAACAAGGAGCAGTCAAAAAGTACAGTGTATGGTCAGCTATTGTTTCTTTCATAATATAACATATGGTCCAGCTGACCCTACGTCCCAGGACCTATCTCCCTGTTGTTTACACTTTCATTTTAGGCACGGGTAGATTAAGTGATTTGCCCTGAATCACAGGGGGTTTTTGGCGACGTTACCTAGACTCGAACCCAGATCCCCAGGTCCGAGGTCGAGCGCCTTAGCCGTTAGGCCAATCCCTCTCTTGAACCATGATACGTTTCTAGACATTTCCATGTTTCCTCTCACTGATATTACCATGGTGCCTCAAACTTTGACAAGTTCCCAAGTCTCTTACTCGAAAGGTGTGCAATATTCCCACCCCGGGTGGCGATCTTTAAAGATGACTCTATCTCCCACTTGGATGTGGGGCTCTGTAGCCCTCCTTCTTCGACTCGCCTTTTCATTGTTAATTCTTCTCTTCTCTTGTGCAGCTGTTATATCAAAAATCACTGGTTTCCTCAAGGGACCTGCAGGCCGCAAAGCTCGCCTAGACAGCTTCATCAAGAGGTTACTCGGCACACACCCTGCCGTGCTGTGTGGAGTTTGGCGATAGGCCCTCAGGATTTGTTGTAAGCAGCCTTCAAGAGCTTCTCTTTTTTCCACTCCAAACCTGAGTGCTTATTGAGCGTCCTCATAAACCTTTGCACTTTGCCGTTTGCCTGAGGCCATTGAGGAGTGATCCTCCTGTGCCACATATTGAGGTTATGTAAGTAGTCCTTAAATTCTTGGCCCTGAAATGGGGGACCATTGTCTGTTTTTACTTAATTGAGCAACCCCAGCAATGCAAAGATCTTGTCTAGAGCTTGTGTCCCACATTCAAACAAGGCAGATCCACCAGGTGGAACTTGGAGTGACTGTCCATAAGCACCAGCAAAAGTTGGTGGTCTGGGAATCTATCAAAGTCCATGGTCATAGATAACCAGGGTGTTGTAATAGCAGCTTCTGTGATCACAGGAGCCACACGTGGCTGCTCGCTTGTGAGGATGCAGAATCAACAGTTCCTTACTCTTTCCTCCACCTGCCGATCCATTCCTGGGAACATTATTTTGCTTCTAATGAGCTTTTGTTTTTGCAAAGCCCTGTGGTCCTTTATGGGCCAATTCAACAGTTTGAGCCCACAGCCCACGAGGAATGACTATTTGATGGCATCAGAGGATGAGCTCTTTCTCACTTTCACTGAACTCATCCTGATATCTCCACAGTTGTATCATGGCACCTCGCTCCTCCTCCGACAGCCTATAAATGCCATCAAGGAAATTCTTCCATTGGTGTCCTTGCAGCACTTCCTTTACCCTTGCGAGGTCTGCGTTGGACTTAGTCACTTCCAGGAAGGACAGTGCACAACACACCTGTGAGCATTTGTACAAACCACCCAGCTCCCGGGTCATATTCTTTTGGGTCACTGGAATCAGAGGCCAAAGGATGGCCTGATGAATAATCAGCAGGATTTTTTACCCCTGGTCGGTACGTTACTTCGAAGGAGTACTGCCAGAGCTGGACAGCCAGCCTTCCAATCCAAGGGGGTCCATTTTGAGTTGTCCCTGCAAAGAGCAATACTAGTGGTTTATGATCTATAACAACTTGAAACGTTTTACTACAGAGATAGAGCTGAAAATGTTGCATGCCCACTGAATATTCAACGCCTCTCTTTCTATTTACAAAAAGGACTACTGATGGACAGAATGCAGAACGAAGTCATACATGCACCCCAGTGCAGAGATCTGGGCCTAAATCCATTGTTTCTTTGCTCACCATGCTATTCCAGTTTGGACCCAGCCATATGAAAATCAGTCTTGACCCTAGGAACAGTCCAGCCCGAACTGCAAGGCCAGGTCCTCACTGGACTGGAAACAAGCATCCTAGGACCGGTTTCGGGCTTTCAGCCCTCATCAGCGAGGATCGCTTGACTCCATTCGCATGGAGAGCACGAACCCACGTCTGGGCATACCCGTCTCATTCGGGGTGACAAATGCAAATGGAATGGCATGGTGAGCAAAAAAAACATAGATTTAGGCCCAGATCTCTGTACTGGGGTTAATGTATGACACTGTTCTGCATTCTGTCCATCAATTGTTCTTTTTGCATTTGTCATCCTGAATTGCATCAACAATCAGTTCTGTCTGCACGGTTGGGCTGAAGTACACCATGATTGCACCATGGAGTAGAGCATTATTGATCTCTTGAAAGGCCTGTGCTGCTTTGCCATCCCATTCCCAATGAACATCTTTCCGGGTCAGTCAGAGTGGCCAGATTTGGTATAAACTGGCCGGAGTAGCTGGCCATCAACAGGAAACTGGAGACTTCCGATTAATTTCAGGGCACTGCTGCGGACCAGATTGCTTCAACCGTTTTGGGGTCGAATTGGAGACCCTCTTTCAAGAGTTTGCATCCAAAGAATTCCACATTGTTAGTGTAAAATGCACACTTCTGCCGATGAAGGGTCAATCTTTACCCCACCAGCCGTATCATAGGTGCTCTAAATCAAGCATGGTGTTCCTCAAAAGTACTGGACAATATTAATATGACATCACTCACATTGATGGTGCCCACCAGTCCTGACAGGGCTTCTCATATTGCATCCTGGAAGACCTCCACCACTGAAGGGATGCCAAATCTAAGTTGGTTGAATTGTCGCAGGCCTAAGTGAGTGGAAAAGGTTGTTATGTAGTGGCAGGAATCTTCCAGCATCAACTGATGGTAAACAGGATTGAGATAGATTTTAGAAAACCATCGGGCCTCGTTCAGGTCGGCCACAATTTCATCAATGGCTGGGTGATATGTCTCTCCCCTCGAATGGCCTGGTTGGACAGCCTCATATGCATGCACCACCTTATCGTCCCAGGCTGTTTGTGTTTGGGATCAATGACCACCGTAGACCCTCAGGGGGTGGCCCCGTCACTTTTTCTATTACCCCTGCCTGTTCCAACTGTTTCAGTTCTTTCTTAACCAATGCTCTGAGATTAAAAGGCACCCCTTTGTGACGCAATGCCACGGCAGACAGTCTCATCGATATGGAGCTTGACCTAGACACCCTTCAAGCACGCTAGCCCATTGAACAGCTCTAGAAAGTCTGCAGGAATATGTTTCACAAAGAACATCCGACCGAGGCCCTCCGCCATGTGGTAGCCCAAGAGCACGCTGGTGTCGCCCTTAGTCACATGAAATTTGGCCCGCATCTTGGTGCCTCCATGGGCCACCTCTACTTTGATTACTCCTTATAGGGGGATGGGGTCAGTGCCCCATGAGTGTATATCATGGCCTTTGTGGAGAATATTGCTGGCTGCGGTCTTGTTTCAGGAATTGCTCTGCATCGATTTCATTCACGGAGGCTCCAGTATCAATTAAGTCAGTGATGTTGATGCCACTAATGTCCATCTGGCACATGGGTGGTGGCCTCCTCTACTGATTGTCTCGGTATGTGAAGTATATGGTGTACACCTCTTCCACTTCATCCCCCTTTTGTCTAATGTGAACACTGTTCCTCATCGCCGACAGTTACAGCACACTTTTGCAAAGTGATTAAGGCAGCCGCACTTGAGGCATGGCTTTTCTTGTGCCAAACACCGTATTGGTGGATGATGTACAGTTCCAGTTGCCGTACTCCTTCTCGCTAGGCTTCGTAATTGTTATCCCACAGAGTCTCACTGGATGCTGCTGTTTTGCCTCCATTCGGTCAGCAGAGAAAAAAGATGATTCTCCTTGATCTTTATAGCTTGTGTTGTTGGGGGACCCGTTGAAATGCAGTCAAGGGCAGACTCTATTTCCCCAGCTCTACAGTCAGCCAGTTCGTGGGAGCCGGCGAATATCAGCCAGATGTCAGCCAGCGTTATTCCAGGCTGCCTGTTATGCTATGTTAATGCAGTTTGTTAAGCGCACATATACTCTGGGGTGTCTTGGCGCTGTCTGCTCCTGAGGAGGAAGAAGCCTAGATGTTGAAGAGCTAAGTTTTTAGCTCCTTTCTAAATGAGATGAGGGTTTGAGACCTCTGATGTGGGAAGGCAAGTTGTTCCAAATCTTAGTAGTTTACAACAAAGCTTCTACCTCCCCTATTTGCTTTGAAGATTCTTGGCTTGGACAAAAGGTTCACCCCTAGTGATCGCAGCTGTATGCCAGGAGTATATATCTGAAAGGAGGGTTCAGAAACCCAGGGCCAGTATTGTATAGAGCCTCATAGGCTATGCACAGAGCCTTACATTTTATGAAACGTCTAACTGGCAGCCAATGCAACTGCCAAATTACTTTGGTAACCAACTTAAATTTAAGAGTCCCAGTGAGAATCATAGCAACTGCATTCTGCACCATTTGGAGCTTATTACGTTTTTTTTCCTGCGTATCAACGTATAAACTGTTGCAGTAGTCTAACTTAGAAAGGACTAGAGCTGTGGTTACTGTCTTTCTCACCTCCACTGGAATGAAAGGGAAGAGTTTTTTGTCATTCCGAGCAGGTAAAAACAGGAGGAGATCAAAGAGTTGACTTGGGGTTTGTAATTTAATTAGTCATCTATTATAACACCCACAGGTTTTGCATTAGCTGCTGGAATAGAGGGAGATCCCAGTGCTTCCGGCCACCAGCTAGAATACCAGCAGGGAATACATTTCCAAACAAGATCACCTCAGTTTTATTAGAGTTCAGTTTTAAGCAGTGTCCAGACATCCATGAACTGATTGCCAGCATACCATTGTGGAAGGTGGCCAATACCTCTGTGCCATTTTAAACAAGCATTTGCAATGCAATAGGTCTTGCAGTAATTAAGCTTGGGCTATTGGCATTGCTAAATATTGCAACACCAATTGCAACAAAAGCATGCTATAATTATGGGGTGCCGTTAAAAGGGAGTTTGAAAAACTGTGTGCATGTTTGGGGTAGCGACGATAGTTGTCAGCTGTGCCAAAAGATAGCGCTACCCTTGTTCTTCAGTGTCACTTCCCTTCACAAACCTAAAAGGTCACTGCGTCCAGGAATTGCAGCCTTGGAAGGTATTATGGAAGTGCAACCCCCCCTCTGCTACACACGGTTTATGGCTTTTGAAGTGAAAAAAAACATGAGGGCAACAATTCCAAGTGGGCACAGAAACTCAAGAAAGTGGGACTATTAAGAAAAGTAGTGGATTATGCAAAAGCGATGATACCGAAGCAGCAAGTCAACAGAGGTTAGGAATGGTAAAAAAATAAATTCCACAAACTCACTGCATTTTTGGAAAAATGCTGACATTGTCAAGACTGCTAAGCTCTACACAACTCTCCTTCGTGAGAAAATCTGAACTTTTGCTGCAATTTAAATATTAATGCAACAAACTGTAAGCGCCACTTGCATTTTTGACCAAA
Organism: Lissotriton helveticus; assembly: GCF_964261635.1. NCBI lineage: Eukaryota > Metazoa > Chordata > Amphibia > Caudata > Salamandridae > Lissotriton > Lissotriton helveticus. The sequence continues at coordinate 909,118,217 of NC_136072.1, read as the reverse complement.
ATCTGTATACACGTTTGCCAAATTGAACACACCCATGCTATACATGTTACATGAATGCTCCTGCATTATATGAAAATGTATGCACAAGCACTCCTACACTAATAGTTATTTTCATGCTGTGCATTAAACATTAGAGCCATTCAATAAAAAATGAGCAGCAGAACAGATGGAACATTGTGAAACTACAAAGGAAACAACGGTTTAAAAAGAGACAGCACACTTTTGACTCTCAGTACCCACATTTGATTCGGTATTCTGAGGCTATTGAGGTTTTGCAGGAGTTGTGGGCAGATAAAGACGACTGTGAATGATAAACACAGAAAGCCATCCATTTTCGGGTCTTTTAAGGTTTGTGACAATAAGACATCCATATGGTTTGCACACACTCTTGGCCGACATTTTGTATCTTCCTGGCAGTTGCATTTATTTATGAATGCGATTTTTTTTTTATACCACTAGCATCTTGCCTTGCAGCACATTTGCTCACCTATTTCCTCAGATTTTCTGGCCTCTTTTCTATGTTCCCCTTCATTTGATAGTGGAGTGGTGTGGCTCACTGGTTTGAGGCAGCAGACCCGGAAGCAGGAGATGGCCCGGGACCAGGGTTCAATTCCCGACGTGGCAGGGTCCTGGACCAGGGTCAGCGGACTCGATAATTCTCACCTCGGTGCCTACTCTAACAAGGGGTCCCACTCGGCAACTCTGGGCATTAGCTTGCCTAATCTCCACAACGGCCCCATTAACGCCGGGGATGCCTGGCTTCACCTTGGGGACTCCCAGTAGGGACCATCCCACAGGGAAAGCCAGGACGGGTTCTCCAGCGGTTTACCGTTCCAGGATACTCCGGTAGTAATTGAGCGCGTTACAAAACAGCTTATAACATAACATTATAACATAACATATGTTGTTGTTGTCAGTAGACACGTTCACTATTTCTGCATTTGTACCTTTTACAGGCTTCCGTATGTCACTGAAAACAGCGTTACCTCAATTACCCTGTTCTTCTCAGACATTGTAAACGACAACAGTTTGGCTTCAAACATAGAACGAAAACATCACTTGCCAATGGTTAAGCCGGTGTCTGCGTGCTGTCCCTGCTGAATATGTCGGGTGCTTTCTTTGCAGTTACTATACAACTGGGCGACTATGGTAGACTGAACCAGCTATGTAAAGCATTCGCAAAGATCTGAATTAAGCTCTAGGAGCTAGAGAGTCATTCTTTATAAATAGCCTCCAAATTAACACTTGACAACGATTGCAGTTGAAACACGGACACTTACAAAGCTGCCGGTTGGGGGGGGTGTGTTGGAGAAAGTCAGCGGAAGTAAAAACAGTAGTTTTTGATGTAGGCAGGAAGTAAACATACACACATCTCAACACGCAGTGGAAACGCGGACACTTACGAAGCTGGAGGGGGGGTGTTGCCCTCTCTTGCTTCGCTTATGACAGTTAGTGACCAGTGTGCTTGGTCAGACGTCTCCCTTACCTCCTCTCTCGGCATTTACCGCAGACTCCACAGAATCCACAAAAACCTTCATGAGAAAGCCATTAACCTCCGAGGCTGACTGGGAGGTGACCCGTGGTGCTCTGAGGCTGACCGGGAGGTGAGCCGTGGTGCGAATCTGACGAGGCTGTCCAGGCCCCCCTCGCTCGCCAAAGTGAAAGCGTGGGAGAGCACGAGAAGTGATGCGCGCGTTCACAGCGCATGTCTCCTAAAGCGCGCGGGCACAGCCATTGTCTGCAATGGGTTTGGTAAGCTCGTGCACCTCTCCTGTCCCACTTCGCAAAGCTACCCGGCGACTATAAGTCTTGCTGCGGGGGCAGCGCATGCGCTGCATCGGTAGGCGAGACCTAAAAATGGACAGGACTATCTGAGTAGGATAGATAGATGAGCCCTGCGGAACCCCATTGGGAAGAGAGAAAGTAGCGGATTCAAAATTAGCCAGTACTAGCGATTGTGATCGATCAGTCAAGAAATATATTATTATTATTAGGAGCTTATGAAGTGCACTTATACCCAAGGGTGTCCTGGCGCTGCACACTGACTCCCTGGACTACGAGGGGCTTAATCCCTAAATAACCAAGTATTTAGGCCCTTTCTAAAAGAGAGGAGCTCCTCTGCCTTCCTAATATGTGCCGGCAGGCTGTTCCAAGCTTTCACTGCACAATAGGAAAAGGTATTTCCTCCCCAACTGGCCTTTTTTATTCGGGGAACTGCCACCAGTCTGCTTTCGGCGGAGCGCAGTGCTCTCCCGGGCACATACCAATTGAAGCACCTATTCAAAAACTCTGGGCCACTGCCCTTCAATGCTTTGAATACCGTGCATAGCACCTTAAAATTAGCTCGTCTGGATACCGGCAGCCAGTGCAATGGCCGTAATCCCTCTCGTACAGAGTCAAACCTTGGAATGCCTGTTAACAGTCTCGCCGCCGCGTTTTGTACCATCTGTAATCTGTGTTTCTTTCAGATTCAGGTACAGACTATTACAGTAGTCCAAACGCGACAGAATAAGGGCTGAGACTGGCTGGAAGAGAAAATTTAATTTTTCTCAATTTCCTGAGGATATGGAAGCATGTTAAAACCACTCCACTAACCTGCTCCCCAAAATCCAGTTTCTGGTCCATAAACACGCCCAAATTCTTTGCCTTGCACATGGGGACCGGTGGCTTCCCCAGTGCATTAAGCCACATATCCGAAGTCCAGATGTTAGGATTATTCCCGAATATCATGACCTTGGTCTTCCCTGCATTCAATTTGAGGCAGTTCGAGGCCATCCAGCCCGAAATGTCTTTCAGGCAATGATGGCACCTCGCGGCCAGAAGTGATTCAGCCCTATTCTTGATGCCCAAGGTGGCGATATGGTTGATCAACATCCCGTGGTCAACAGTATCAAAAGCATCTGTTAGGTCAAGGAGAATAAATGCCGCCACTCCACCTCTGTCAAGCGCGACCCGTATCTCTTCAGTGGCTTTGATCAACACTGTCTCGGTGCTATGGCCGGATCTGAAACCAAATTGCCTTTCATCCAGAAACTAGATATCATGAATATATTGTGTGGGCTGACTATTCATCACTTTTACATGAGTTTAGTGGGCAGAGGGAGACGCGAGTTAGGTTGGTAATTGTTGGGATCTGCTGACTTTAGTTTTTTTTTTATCAGCGGAAGAATGGAGGCTTTACAGTGAGTAAGGAAAGCTTCTGAAATAAACATCGTATTAAAGATGGCTGCAAGATTTGCACCTACCAGGTATGAGATATATTTCAAGACCGACGGGAGGATGGGTCAAACGGTGAGCCAGACTTCGCCTTGTTCATTGGTAACCGAGGAAAATTCCATGAAACACAAATCTCGGGCAGCTTCTTGCCTGAATCAGATGCAATCTCAGCAGAGAGGAAGCCTCAAACTTAGAGTAAATTTGGTTTACTTTTGTCTGGAAGCACAGGGCTAACGAATCACAGAAAGCTTGTGTAGCAATATTAGATTGGTTCTCTGGTGGTGGGGCAAGTTTAGACACCATGTGAAACAACTGTTTGGTGGAATCATTAGCGTTTTCTATTTCCTGGATAAAGAAATCACTCTTTTCCTTAATTAGGAGATGTTTATAACCTCAAAATGCACTTGTGGATAGGCAGCACCCTTAACGAGTAGTTGCAGCACCCTTAATTTAAACCCCCTGATCGAGCCCCCCCCTCAGGATGTGTGCGGCATACGATATATATAGTAGCACCTGGGTGACTCACTAGAGTTAGGTAGCTGTCAGAGGAAGTTCCGAATGTTGGCATGTGTCAGGCCTCGTTTTGGGGGAAGAGACGACAGGGGCTATCAGGCCAGAATTGTGGTGGTTGATCTCTGCGAACTAGACCAAGTGGAACTTTTTAGCCAATTGACTCTGAAGTTAGTGAGGGTTAACAGTCAGTCTTCTCAGTGAAGTAATGTGGGGGGCAAGAGCTCAGAGCTTAAGCAAAAAACAAAGTAAAGTACTTTCCAGCCCAGTTCTAGTCTTTTAATCAAAAGTAATACTTTAATAATACAGCATTCAACACAACACATTCTAGAGGTGGTTCAGGTACAAAGTTATAAAACCCACTATGGGTTCTAATGAAATGCTGATATCTCTATGGTAGCTGCTTTTCCCCCCTTCTCTTGTGTGAATCAGGCAAAAGTATGGATACAGGAATAGGCTAGCCACAGGTGAAAATTATTAGTGATTACCCCAAAGAGTGGCCTGTAGGTCTGTTCAACTGTCTTTTGGCCCACAAAGTTGGTGACAGCAAAGATTATTGTAGATAGCAATAGTTTCCCTTTGTTCGCATTCAGGAGCAGGCCGTGCTCGTCAGTGCAATCAGTGCTGTCATACTCGTGAGCTTCAGCGCTAGGGTAGGAGACCATGGGTGGTGGTCTAGACTCTTTCAGGAACTTATGTGCTCAGAAACCATCTATGTGAGCTTGGCGGTGGTTGCAGTCTTTGGGCCAATGCAAGCGGATGCTCATCTTCTGCAGTTGCAGGTCAATTGGTCGGTGCAGCAGCTCCTCTGTAATGGGCAGCTCAGATGGCATTAGCAGAACTAAGCTCCCAGGTTTGATGACAGGAATGCTGGGCCACACTGTAACAAATTGGTGAATACTTCTTCACATAGCTCGCAGTGTGAGCAGGGGACCCTGCAGACTTTGAGTTAGGATTGGCTTTGCTCTCTCTCAGTAGTCAGCTACTTCTGGGTGCCTCACCCACCCAAGAACATGCTCTAATTCTTTTCCAGGACTGGCTCTCCTTCTGCAGGGCCACTAACACTCCTTCTATCTCTGAGAAGGCGGACATGCTTTTATGGGTGCAGGAAGACCCTCAGCGTCTGCAGCACGTTGCAGATTTCAGGTGATTTCCCCTCATCTCTGGGAAACTGGCTGTAATTTAGAAACCAGTCTTCCGGGTACTCTGGGACGCATTCTGTTCCATGGTCATTAACCCCATACATGCGGTGCCAATTTTTGCGTTGTGCGGCCGTTTTGAAGAGTGGGCGGGATCATGACGGCCCCCAGCCGTCATCAGCACACGCCCACCGTGATGCATGATGGCCGGGGGGGCCGTCATCAGCATGGAAGGGGTTAAAGAAGTGTAACAAACAAAGTGAGGTGGTTTGGATCCCGCATTTATAAATATTTTACAGACAGCAATGTGGATCCACTGTCTCAGACCTCAGAACTTGTTTGAATTGGTTCTCTTTCAAGTGTCATTTCCAGCCTTCTCTCCAGACACAGCCTTTGTGCAAAGGAGTTGTTCTCTCAGAAAGCAGCAATGAGTGGCTCCAACAAAGCATATCCTTAAATAATTCTTGTATTTATTGTTTGGTTACTTAAAACTATGACAATCTACAGCAACATAGATGTCATTAAAATTTCATACCCAAAAACTGCAATGCATTTTAAATTTATCAGTAACAAAAGTGCTGGCAAACTACACCAATAGATGATAAAAACAAAGGGCAAAGTGGAATGTACGAACTAACAGCAGACTTTTGTCAACAGTGGTTAGATGTGGGAGCCTATTGTTCCCTTTTAAAACTTACACATAGTTTGGCTTAGTGTACCTTCAATAAATACATAGAAACTCAAAGTACGCCTCCCGGAACTAATACCATGCTGCATTAAAACAGAAATTTCATAAACAAGAACGCTATAAAAATAAAAAAAAGAATAACATTGGTGCAGGTGGCAGACACAGCACTTAAACATTAAACTTTAAACATTTAACAGAACAAGTTTTCCTCAGTATGCTGTGGGACTGATGGACAGTCATGTAAGGTGCTTGAACTTATGGCTGGTGCCACAACACGGATTGTGACCTTCCTGCTTAGTTTCTTCACATAAGGGTATCCAAAACACGATGCAATGAAGTCTGAGTTCTCTGTAGCAGCTGCCATCCCCTTTCTGAAGAAGTAATCAGAGACAGACAAACGGGCAGACCCTATCTAGAAACTAATTTATCTTCAACAATAAGAACTACAGCACCATTCCTAACACTTTCCATGTACCAAATGTCAATGCTCAGGATTAATTACTTGGCACCCTTTTTCCAACAAGATTCCTATGGAATTGATAATGATAGCCCTGCCTCCATCCTCCTAACCTCAGTGTCTGGGTTTCCACCCTCCAGTCACAGGAATGGAGGTAAACACTTCAGCTGTCTGAAGAAGTTATACTCATCCTCTGTCATGCTATACTAGGGACATCCAATATTCACCCCACTGCCCCAGTACTCACACTCGTACCTCACACAGACAGCTACTACTGCACATGCGCTACACATGCCCTTCACATACACACACACTCACCATACATACAGAATGTCAGCGCAAGGTTCTAGGTTTAACATAACTCAGAACTTTTCACAATACACTGCGCTCTCACTGACACAGAGTAAAAGGTCTGGTTACACTATGAATTCACAAAGCAAGGTATGCTGCCATCACCGCTTTATGTAATGTATTTGAGGCAAGAACAGTAGTCCACTGACTCGTGTGACAATATGCTTTGTGTGCCCTTCAGGTCACAGGACAGATCCTGGACCACTAATTGTCAGGGACAAGTTTGCGGACGCTGCTCACACACAATAGATTAGATTGATGCAGGAGCCAACGTAAAAGCATTTTTTGGTGCTAAAATCTGCAGATTATGCAGCACATGATGGATTATGTGGCAAATGTGGAAAATCCATAATTAGAAGGGGATTAACAGCACTAACCTGCACCAACTTTGGTGAAACACTTCAACAAAAATTCAAATAAGCATTTAAACTGAACTGCATTTACCAGATGCTAAGGGGCAAACTGTGCTTGAGTTGAAGCAGTGTGCTCCCATCCCCCCTCTATTTAAAAAGGTTCCCTTGAGCCACTGAGCTGACGAGCTCTTGGAGATGCACCTGTGTGCCAGGGAGATGTACAGAGACCCAAAATGATAATATATATGACTGCTGAGTACGTTTACGGGTAGGGTAAGCAGAATAAATAGTAATGTAGGTAGTCCAATATGGCCGCCGTCGTGCCAGAATGAACTACTCCCAAATCCCAGCACACATGACTGCCGGCAAACCGGAAGTGAAACAAGGTCAACGCGGAACCACTCCAGTTTGAATATATGGTAGCGAACCGGGACATTAGTCACTGCACCGAAACGACGGCAGTGGGGACTGAACTAGATACACGAGGGGCAAAGCGAAAGGTAAGATAGGATTCCGAATACCGATATCCTGACAGCACGTAAACCTTCTACACTCTGACAACGCTACTGCGAATCAGAATGTATATGTGATTTGAGACCTTAAGGGCACTGGAGAAAGATAAATACATAATTTACTTAATACTGGAGCACTAAAAAATAAAATAATTTAGCACGCACAATGTAACTGCCAAGAAGGGAATATTACCACTACTAAAATAAAGAGGGACTTAATGTGACTATCGAAATGAAAGTGATGTCCCATAATCTTTAACACTAAGATAGGGGACTAGAGCACACGTATATGAAAAATTCGACCGTAAGGGGTGGGATAGCGCCAATCTCTAACCAGACACTGGTAGCGGTTAGTCTATGTGCCCTATTACCCGTAAATTGATACACTTAATAGACTCGAGAAATATAATAAACGTTGACATTAACTTACAGCTGCCCAAAGAAGAACCGGTACTCCAGTCTCAACCGAATGAACTGAATATCACGAACAAGTCCCATAACGGAACCCCCATAAGGGTTGGAATTATCACCTCATAAACTGTAAGTAAGCCCAAGATAAACGCGAGAAAATGTACTCAAATTTTGAAAACAGATATAAATATTGTATACGTGGGACTGTATCTAAAGTCCCTTCCATTTTCTCCCCACAGACAGAGAGACATTCCGGAGTATAGGTACTCTCATTACGATTTATGTTCAAGCATGCTATCACGGGTCTAAACAAAACAAAATGGCACTATCTATTTTTCAAACAACTTCACTATGCACAATATAAACCAGGAAGCACGGTGACAAATAGAACATTTGGGTTTCTCCATCTTCTCTTAATAGGTTCATATACCTTCTGAATTTTCAGAAGCACGCTATGTATAACTGATGTATCAACTGCAAATATATATATATATATATATACATACCGGCAACAACTAATGTACCTAGGCACAATATGCATGACCAATTCACCACCGAATTATAGCTTTTTAAATAACATATAAAAATGTATGCATATGTACTGAACTAACAAGTAATGGACAAAAACTGAATTTTAAAACAAGTCACTTTTCTGTATCTATACAGCCTTGAGAAAGTCGAGGGTTACATTCCCTAACGACGAAACACGTGTTGGCTGTGACGTCTCCAGAAATAAACAACACCAATCGACAACCCTGAATGACAAGGATCTCAATTATAAAAACGAGTGCTAAGGAGTGTAAAGTACTTTGTGGCTCTAGCCTAACCCAGAAGAGGAAGTGTGGTTCTCTTTTCCTTGTAGCACCGTTACTAACCCAATAAGAATCAGTCAACATTTAAACGAGGTGTACTTTCCTCTGAGGTGCCAGAACCTAGTATAATACCACCAGTCAAGTTCAAAAAGATGTACAGAGACCTGAGAGGATTGTGGTAGCTTTCTCAGCAACCCAGATGAATTTTGTTTTTATCTCTACTGATGAAGGATAATATCTAGAAACACGTGTCTAGAGATGAACAGCACTAACCTGCAACAACTTTGAGGAAATACTTCAACAAAAATTCAAGTAAGCATTTAAACTGAACTGCATTTACCAGGATGCTAAGGGGCGAACTGAGCTGGGAGATAAAGCAGTGTGCTCGCATCCCTCTTCTGTTTAAATCCATAATTATACTGAAAACGCAGGGGCTGCAAAATCACATAATTCCAGTGGCCCTGATTATATGCAGATGTGAATATATGAAGGATTTGCTGCGATGATTCTAAAGGTCCATCAGGAAATTAGGGACATGGAGAGTATGTGCCTCAGTTGTTTACGTGAAGACAGGGGTTGGCATTGGACATAAAGCACCAGAAGACAAGTGATGAACTCAATCGACTCTTGCACATATCACCCAACAGCCAGCATTAAAAATTATGGATGAATAAGCACGGGCCAAACTGAGCCACCAAGCAGCGGGCACAACAGCCTAATAAGGGGACAGACTTTATACCTGGATGCCCCCAACCTTCTGAGACATCCTGACAAATCGCTTTCTCCTCATGCGACGGGAGACCATGCCTGGAACAGGGTTCTTCCTCCAACATGATGAAGGCCATAAACATATTTAACACCTGCCCAGACCGACAACAGACAGCTTATGCTCTCTTCCACCACTGGACCACACAGTAAACTGGAGAGTAGACTTTACTGGAGGAGAATCTTTTTCCTCCCTCATTGCGAAGACCTGGAACTCCCTTCCACTGAACCGCAGTCTCCCCCCTCGCCACCCACTCAGCGCCTTGAGACCCTTCCGGTGAGTAGTGGTGATTTACAAGAACCCTGATTGATTGATTGAAACTACAAATTTTTTTTTTTAAAACTTTTTTTATTGCAGGGTTATGCATAACATACAGAGCCATAGTGAGTGTCACACAGTACAGAGTTACCGTTCATCGAGTGCTTTTAAGTCGTGTTAGACACAGCCATTCAGCCCTCATCCCGGAGGCAGGGCGGCGTCAATTCGCAATACAGTACTCTCTGCGGGCCGAGCCCGTCTCTACTGTCAACAATCACGGTTCTCCGCCCACTGCTTTTAATCGTTTAATGTGTTGTGTCGCACTGATGGGCCAATAAAGATGTACTCGGCCTACTGCGGGAACCCTTAACATTGACCCCCTCCCTCCCCTCCCCTCCCGGTGTCTGCGTCTGTGCTCGGTGCAATCTTGTGTGCCTAAATCGTGGGACTACGGAGCCAATATGTGTTACTGCGTGTGTGCATCCTGTGGAAGCGCTGCGGACGTGATCTGCACTGCTGGGGTTGTCGCGTCTTGGGTCTCTCCCCCCCCTTCCTCCTCTATTGCGCTATCCCTTGGTGCCTGCACCAGTATTTCCCACGTCATCGCTGCATCTCGCGCCTTATCATCTGAACTACGGCGAGCCAGTTGGTAACGTATCGTGCTCTCCGCAGACGCCCATTTCAGGAATTCATTCAACCACCTCCTATGTGTCGGCCCCACCTTTGATTTCCACCCCTTGGTCAGCTCTCTCCTCGCTATGAGTAAGCCCATGTCTATAAATTTACTCGACAGTTTGTTCTACTTCGTGTGAGGGAACCAATGTAAAATAGTGACTGCGCTGTCATAATGTAATTCCCGTTCTGTGACTGCGTTCAGGGTCTCTTCAATTTCCGACCAATAGTCCTGCAAACAGGGGCAACCCCGTAACATATGGACTAGGTCCGCTCCTGTTTGATTGCATCTAGGGCATGCCGCGTCTGCTACGTGAAAGTACGCTGTGATTTTACTCGGGGTGAGGTAAGCTCTGTGGAGGATATAGAGGTGTATCAATTGAAAGCGCGCGTTCCTAGTGCTCTTTCTGGCTCTCCGCACCAGCTGTGACCATGTCGTGTCTGGGATGTCTAAGTGCAGGTCCGCTTCCCATTTATTTTTAAGTGGTGTAAGTGGCAGTAGGGTTTCCGTGTGCATTCTGCGATAGAGGCACGTAACAGCTTTAAATGTTCCCGCCGCCATCATGGTATATTGGCACGCTAGCGCTGTTACAGGCTCTATCATGCCCCCCCTCAGTGTGCCTGTATGGCTCTCACCACCACCGCATGCAGTAGGTAGTCCCCCCTCGGAAGATCGTACCCCTCTTGCAAGGCCTGGTATGGGGACAACACCCCGTCCTCATAGAGGTCGCCTATCATCTGCAACCCCGCCTCTTCCCAGCGACGCAGTCCCGACCAGTCTCCGCCATGCGGGAGTGCCGTCACCATGCCCAGAGGGATTTCGGGAGCATAAGGGTGACCGGGCCCGGTCCGCTTTTGTGAGCGGTTCCAGCACAACCGAAGGGTCTGTTCCTCCTGGGAGAGCCCCCGTATAAGTAGTTTTTGTTGCAGAGTAATATATGCTAGGACATGGCGGGGCGTGCCGTTCTCCCTCCCCCGCTCCGGGCCGCGATACACTCTCGCTACTTCCTGCGTGAAGAATTGCAACTGAGCTGCTAAGTAGTAAAGCTCAAAATCCGGGACAGCTAGGCCCCCCTCATCTTTAGGGCGGGTTAGCGTCGCCAGTGCTATCCTGCGTCTGCCCGTTCCCCACATAAAGGAGACCAACATCGATTTCAATTGTTTAAAGGTCGCCCCGGGTATCCACACGGGGAGGGTCCGGAAGAAATACAATAGTCGCGGCAGAGCCACCATTTTCAGAAGTGCAACTCGGCCAGCCATCGAAAGGGGCAGAGTGGCCCAGAAGGACATACAGCTCCTCAAGGCACGGACGCAGCGGCCTATGTTCCCGTCTAGGAGGTCCGCCGGTTCGTGGTAGATGTGCACCCCCAGGTAGCTCAGGCAGCGGGGTTCCCAGCGAAGGTTCTGGCGGAGTGAAGGGTTTTCCACCCCCTCCGTAGTGGGAAGAGACAGGTTTTTGACCAATTAACCCTCAGCCCTGATATATCGCCAAAGCGCTCTAGTAGCCGCTCGGCACCTTCCACAGCCTCTTCCGCATTGTCCAAAAAGAGGAGGAGGTCATCCGCATATAAGGAGATGTAATGGAGTTCTTCCCTATGGACAAGCCCGTCGTAATAGTCTCCCCTTCTAGCTCTAGCCGCAAGAGGCTCCACCGCAAGCGCAAATAGCAGGGGAGAAAGTGCACACCCCTGTCTGGTTCCCCGAGTCACTTTGTATTGGTCCGACACTAACGATCCGACCCTTACCCGTGCCCTCGCTGAGGAGTAGAACACCTTCGTCCATCGTATGTACCCCTCTCCTAGGCCAAATTCTTGCATCACTCTATATAGGTAGTTCCATTCTAGGCTGTCAAAGGCCTTCTCTATGTCGACCGCCAACACCAGGGGGGATCTCGCATCAGGGGGCAGAGTGTCCACCAACCTGAGCAGTCTACGAATGTTGTGTGTAGTGTTTCTTGTGGGAATAAAGCCAGATTGGTCTTTATGGACCAAATCTTGCATATGGGTCAAGAGCCTGGTGGCCAGCTCCGTACTCAATATTTTGTAGTCGGTCGTTAGCATAGATAATGGCCTATAAGATGCAGGGTCTGTGCTCTCTCTACGTGGTTTCAATAAAGGGATCATTATGGCCTCGCTCATCGATCGGGGGAGTCTGCCCACCTCCTTGGCCTCATTATAAATCACCTGGAGTCTCGGGGCGAGTTGGTCTAAGTATCTCCCGTAAAACTCAATGGGCAACCCATCCATCCCTGGAGTTTTATTACGCGCCATTCGCTTCACTGCTCCCCTTATTTCAGCCAATGCTATTGGGCTTCCCAGGGCGTCAGCTTGTTCTTGCTCTAGGTGCGGGAGCTGCAGGTCACTCAGAAAGGCGTCCAACGCTTCAGTGTGGTCACTGAGCTCAGTCCTATACAATCTCTCATAGTAGGATCTAAAACAGTCTATTATCTCGGATTGCGCAGTAAGGGTGTGACCCCCCCTTCCCTGTAAGGCCAGAATCGGTTGACTGTTCCTATTGCGGTTTGCTAGCCAGGCCAAGAGAGTTCCAGTCTTGTCTCCCTCAGCAAGAGTCTTCGTTAAGTACGTCTTATAATCGAAGCTACGAAGGCGCTCCTCCTCAACTGCTACTGCTTCCCGCGCCCCGCATACTGTCTCCTGTAATTCAGGGTGATTAGGTCGGTCCAGTTCCACTTCTCGTAGTGTACGCTCAGCTTTTTCTAGGTCTTCCACCAATGTCTTGCGTACCCCCACGTACTTCCCAATGCTATGTCCTCTCACTACTATTTTAAACGCATCCCACTCTACAGCTCGGGACGAGGCAGTGCCCTCGTTTTCCACAAAATATCGGGCGATCCGCTCTCCCAGCTCAGCACGGAAGGGCGGGTCATCCAGTGTGTCCGGCCGTAGTCGCCATGATGGGATTTTAGGAGGTTCAGTCATCCAATCACCCCAGGAGGAGCGGATTGTGGTCAGACAATGTACGTGCTAAGTATTCGGTCCGGGCCACCGCAGTAAGCACCGCAGGGGAGCACAGAAAGGAATCCAGGCGCACGTGTAAGTCGTGCAGACTAGAGTAGAAGGAGTAATCCCGCTCAGTGGGGTGCTGTGCGCGCCAGCAGTCGGTCAGATCCCATGTGCTCTGCCATTCAGACCTGCATTTCGCCAACCGGTGCGCAGGGGAAGTGTGAAGTGGTGGGTGCGACCTATCTAGGGTAACATCCTCTATTGAGTTGAAGTCCCCTCCCATCAGCACGGGACCTGCGAAGTAGCTGGCTAACACCCTGGAGAGCTTTGTAAAATATGTTGCTTGATCCACATTCGGTGCGTAAACACTACAGAGCACTATGTGTCAACCTCTAAGTAGTCCTTCGACTGCCACATACCTCCCGTCCGGGTCTTCTGTGTGCCTAGTCACCTGGAGGGGGATTCCCGCTCGAATCCAAATTAGCACTCCCCTAGCAAATGCAGAGTACGCAGTATAGAATAAGTGGCCCCTCCATCTCCGCTGGAGCGCAATCTCCTCTTTTTTGGTTAAATGGGTCTCCTGAAGGAATGCTATATGCACCTGTTAGGGGTTCGGTAGGTGGAGGGGCGGAAGGGACTGAGTCAGACACCTGCAATAGGGATCTCAAGGATGGTTTTATTTTTAGATATGCTTTACGCCTTCTGCTTGATACCCGCAGCCGGGTAAACTCGTCCGGTTCCGTTTTGACACCTCTTGGGAACACCGGACGGTCCAGGGTGTTTCGGTCCCGCCAGCTGTGGGAGCCCGCCAGTCCTCTAGCTCTCAGGGTCACGTAGCGGTCGGGGTCTCTCTCTCACTCTCTCGGTGCAGGGGAGGCGATCCCAGGAGAAGAGAAAACAACAAGAAAGAGGGGTATTACTCCGTTGCTCGTCCCACTGTAATATCGGGGCCAGGGGAGTGAAGGACACCTAGTGCTTTTAGTGCAGTCTTAACACCTCCGCTCCTGTGCTGTAAGTGCTCGTGAGGGATGAGGGGTTTCTGGATACTGGACACTATTTACACGGGTCTATTCACACATTCGAACTGCCACTCCGAGAGACCCAGCCCGCCACTTTGCCCCGTACCTTTGTGAGCCACGCTCCTCCCGTGGGACCGTGGCGGGGCGAGTCGCAGATCCGGTGGCCTCCTGGCTTGTCGTCAGCTGCTGGGCTCGTCCGACTTGCTTCTCCGTCTTCTTCCGTCTCGATCTCCACACTCAGGTCTCTCACGCCTTCACCTCGGGAAACGCCGTCCGTCGACTTCCGGGTCGCGTCTCCTTTTGGTTCCGTGGCGAACCAGGGGGGCGGTGTCTCGGTCTCCTCGCTGTCACAATTAAAGGGGCCGCATGCTGAATGTTCATCTTCCCAATTTCTCCACTGGGCGCTAGCGTCATTCAGAGACCATGCCTCCGGCCATGATGTAGACTGCAGTATGGAAACAGAAAGGGGAGTGAGGGGGGGAACAGCCGACCACCAGTCCATGCCTGCCTCGGGGTCTACGTCGGAGTCAACACCCTGGAGACCCGCCCCGTGACAGCACCCCTCTGCGAACCAGGTACGAGTGGATTTTGTGTCTTCTCGCCATTGTTTTTAAGCCCCGCACATTCCAGGACACACATTTCAACGGACCCACATTAGCCATTGTCCCATTGGAGGTAAAGTGGACCTCTAGTAGATTGCATCCTGACCACAGACTGGACCCCGATCCCACCCTTCCCCAATCGTTCCCCGACCCCCCCTCCCCAAGCTGCTCCTAGAGTTGCCCCAACCTCTCCGGCCCCCCCTCCCCCAGAACGGGACTTAACTTCAAAAGAGTCGCACCCATCCAAACAATCGAGCAACGTGCTCACAACTTCACTAATACGTAGTCAATGCTACATTGGCCTTATGGGCCTCGGGGTGCGCACGCTAGCCCTGGAACCTGTAGGTGCCGTCTCCTAATCCCCCGCCCTACTATACACCGCAAGTCCCATAACACTTCAGTTACAGCGGTCTGCTCCAAAGTTCTCAGTAGCTGCAGCAAACCCCCGCAACCCAACCAGGTACCTTATCGAGGGTTCAGCTCTCAATGATTTCTCCTGATGTCTGTGGCGTGACCTTCGGGCCTCTGGCTCCTCCCAGCTCTGAAAGTTCAGTGTCCGAGCCCATACCCTGGCCCTCTGAGCCAGAGTCCTTCTCCGACTGGGGCAGCGCTGACCCCGATACCTCCTTCACCGCCTGCAGTGCTGCTCTACGTTCATCCGCTGTTTGAAAGTCCGTCGGCCGATTGGGGCCCTTTCAGCGCCCTCGGTGTCGTCTCGATCTCCTGAGTGAATGTTCCTGGCGCTCCTCTTCAGCCCGAAATCGAGTCCCATCCGTGCCAGCTTTGTAGGTGTCCCACCAGGTCCATGCTTCCGCCGACGTCGGGAAGAACAGGGTGTTCTCGTCCACTACTACTCGGAGCCTGGACGGGAACAACAGCGAGTATTGTAGGCCCTCACCGCGGAGCTCTTTTTTGATAGAGAGGAAGGAGGCGCGCAGTTTTTGGGTTTCGAACGTGTAGTCCGGGAATAGCGTCACTTTACTGTTGTCGACCTGGAACGGGCCCGCCTCCCTGGCCCGCTGCAACAGCCAGTCCCTGTCCTTGTAGTGTAGCAGTTTGATGACCACTGGGCGAGGCGGGAGTCCCGGCTTCGGAAGTCTCGACGGCACCCGGTGCGCCCGCTCCAGAGTGAAAAAGGGGGACAGGCCCTCCGGGGCCACCACTGACTGCAGCCACTCGTGCAGGTAGCCTACCATGTCCGTTCCTTCTTTTTTTTCTGGAAGGCCCACGAGGCGCACGTTGTTCCGCCGACTGCGATTTTCAGCGTCTTCGGCACTCCTTTCCAGGTTACGAATCCGGTCCAGCGCCTCCGAGAGCTTCCCATCCATCGACTTCTGCGCTGGTACAACGTCCTTTAGGGTGGCCTCCGTTTCCTTGACTCTGTCCGTCAGTTTCGCGTGGTCAGTGCGCAGGAGTCCCAGCCCAGCTGATACCTGCGCAATGTCGTGGTGCAAGGCATCTTTCGTAGCGGCTATTGCCTCCAGGATCCTGTCCTGCATTTGTTGTAGGTCCGTTGCGGGGTGCGTGGGATCCCCGGGCGTTTCCGAGGCAGGACTCCCGTCCCCTTTGGGGCCTTTGGGCTTTCCCATGTCTCACCTGCGTCGTCGAGCTGAGTTCCAGGGAAATGCAGCGGTGGGAAACTCCTCCCGCACCGGACCGACCCCCGTGTGGCAACTGGGGGACTGAAAAGACTTCCTCCTGGGCCCCAACTGCAATTCCGGGATCACTGCAATGGGAGCTGCCGGGCTCCTCACCTAAATCTGGGCCCTGGCGGACAGTTGTGGCGCGCTCCCAAGCCGGTCTCTCTCCCCGGGGTGCGTGCCCCATGCAGGTCAGCAGGCCAGTTGGGTCCCCGAGCCCCTCCTTGAAGGTCGCCGTGCGCCCCCACACAAGGCAGTATCTCAATGTCCACCTCAGGCGCAGCACAGGCCCAGTAACATGCAGCGGTAGTCGCCGAGCTCCAAGCGTCCGGTGTAATGCGCAGGGAACTGCGCCTCCCAGCTAGGGTCAGCGAACCGGGCAACTCGCTTCTCAGGCTGGCAGTCAGGGCCCCAGCTGCCCCTCGGGTCATGCAGGGGAGCTCAGGTTCAGGTGCTCGATGGGGCTGGGCGACGGGCACGGCGGATCAGTAGAGAGCTGGTTGGTCCCTCCCCTTGGTCCGGACCCCGTCAATGCCGCCCGAGGAAGCAGCCAGCGATGGTGATGGGGCCGCAGGCCTCCACAGGGCATGCCCCCGAGCCGGGGCTCCGATCCTCGCGTCCTTCAATTGCGGAGCTCCGCCTTCCCCGCACAGTCACGGCAGGCGGGCCGGTGGGATTTCAATGGCCAGCCGCCTCCCGTCACCACGTCTCCCTCAGAGATCCCCTCCGCGTCCGGTTGGGCCGTCCCCTTCGGGACCGCAGGCCCCAAAGCCGGGACGTGGATTTTGGTGCTCCGGGTGGGGCGGGGTCTCGCCGGGTCCCTCCGCAGGCAGCCCTTTACCTCCAGTCGCGCCGCAGGCGGGGGGTCGGCAGCCTTCCCAAAGGTCCCGATCTGCACAGTAGGGGCCCGCCGGCCTCGCTCAGTGCAGCCAAGCGCCGGGGAAGGAGCCCCTGGGATCGCTCAGCGCCCAGCTATTCGGGAGCCGCCATCTTGTGTGACGGTGGCCCGGGCTCTCCGCAGCGCGCGGCGGCCGCTGCAGCAGCTCCTCCAGCTCGAGCTTCTCACCGGAGCAGGCCCGGGTGCAGTACTCGGGATCCGCCCGATTTGCAGGGGGATCCCGGGTCATAGAAAGGATTAATTGCGGATTGCCGGGCGGAGGGTCGGGAGCCTCGCTAGGCTGCGACCTTCTGCATCGGCTGCTAGCCACGCCCCCTCTTGATTGAAACTACTAATGCGATGAACTGTTCTCACTCGAAGTCCTGCATGACCTCCGGGCCCAAGTCATAGACGGCCAGTGGTCAATTTGTAAAAAACATAAGTGCGGTGGCTCTCCTCAGGAAGCTGCTTGCACCATCCTCCTGTCTCCTGTTACAGCCGCTAAAACAGAACCAACTACTAAAAATGAAAAACACTACAAGCGGGGAGAGAATGTGGTGTAATGGTCAGAGCTACAGATTTGTGGGCCTGGGGAAACCAGTGCGATCCTCGGTGTGGCTCAACCACCTGTGATTCTGGGCAACTCATTTAATCTCCTTGGTGCTATTAGTGCTGGTGTTGATGGTTAAGTGCCAGTGCTGAGCACCGGAAACCACCAACTCAAATTAAGCACTGGGGAAGCCCTCCTTCGTAATGTGGAAAGACATAACTGACTTTAAAGAAAAGATACACAACCTGCGACCATATCAAAATGAGGCGAAACAACATTGCGAAGTAAAAAAAAAAAAATTGCTAACCTGCTGTTCTTATTCACACGCAGCGGCACCCCTTAAGTGCGCTGTATCAAACTCAAACGAATAAACAGCTGGGCATTTATAAAACTACTCATTTAGAGTTTTATGAACGTTTAATACGGTGGCTGGAAAGATTGAAAGGTTATAGGGTTAAAGATTAATAATTGTTCGCCGATTACGAAACTGCGAGGGAGCGGGCAAGTCGGATTGCTGACTTGCAATTTTATTATCAGATGCTGGCACAGTAAGTTTGCAGGCAGTAAATATCTGGAGACCTGCCTGAACTAGGAAAGATATATTTCAGGGAGCCGCCTGACTCTATGCAGACGTC
This sequence comes from Lissotriton helveticus, assembly GCF_964261635.1. NCBI lineage: Eukaryota > Metazoa > Chordata > Amphibia > Caudata > Salamandridae > Lissotriton > Lissotriton helveticus. The sequence continues at coordinate 909,099,786 of NC_136072.1, read as the reverse complement.
AATGACAGACCGTCGAGAATCAGCGCGTGAAGAAGAATACCCCGGAGAGGGAAGTGAGGTGGTAATCTCGGAGAAGGAAGTGAAGTAAATACCACGGAGAGGAAAGTGAGGTAAGGAAGAGGCCCAAGAAGACGGCATCTTGGAAATGCCCCGACAAGAGCGCCCTTTACGAGGGCTTGCTTGCTTGCTTGCTCTAATTCTGGTCCGAGTTGGAAATTTTTTTGGTCTGCTGATATGCACGAGCTCTCTCTATTTTCAAATGTATGTACATTGCTGCTGACGTCAACGTTGTCTGAGGCAGACATTGGCTGCATCCTGAATCATTGTCTCCCTGAAAGGAGAAAGCTGAATCCTATTCCGATTCGCACTAAGTTACATTTGGTATAGTGGGCGAGCCAACAAGTTAACATGGGGAGCCGAGTTAAGGGGTCGGGCTTGTCGCTTAGAGCCCGTGATTGAGCTGAGCCCTGAAAATGTTTGCTAAGTAAATCATCAAAATCAGGTAAAATATGATAAAGTCTCTTCAAGATTCAATAAGGCGTATTTCTTTAACCCATGGACGCTTTGAAATTGATATGTCACATTATAACATTGCACTGAGGAGTACTTATTAAAAGTTATAGTTTTTAAACAAGAATCATTAGTGAACTAAGAAGCAAGACAGTTCCCATGTGAACCCTGTACTGGCCTAGATTATTATGGAGCAACATTATAGTCTATTAAATCAAACATAATGTTTTTGTACAACTGTTATTCTGTACTCACATAAGTAGTTTCATACGTGATAACAAATAAAAAAGAGTTTAGGTGAAATAAAATATTTTCCCAAGAGATCACACAGTTTAAGGGGGAAGGCCACGATTTATCTAGGTTTTCTGGTTCACTTTGTACAAATCAGCCACTAAATGGATATCTATTTGTTTTCCTTTTTTGGGTTAACGGTTGGTTTTTACCACTTTGTGCATTTTTTCAGCCGTTTCTATTTAGAGCAAACCCAACCTGCAGCGCATTTCAAGAGCACCAGTTACATTACACATAGTCGCATTCATTAATTATTGGCACAGGGAGTTTAAGTAATTTGCCCAGAATCACAGGATGTTGAGCCAACCCCAAGACTCAAACCTGGTTCCCCCATTCTAAAGTCGGCAGCTATGGCTGTAACACCATACCCTGTGTAGCGTAAAAGTGTCAGGCAGCCACACGAAAGCTCGGCTCGTTTTTGGACTCAAGGTTGTATGACCTCAAGCTGAGCCAGAGCCTGGATTAAGACTCAAGCCTGGCTAGAGCTGTCGGTGGCTCATCCACCTCTAATTAGGTGGTGGCTCAACCACCTCTAATTAGGTGGTACGTATAGTAATACGTATTGATAAATCGAGTGGGAGTAATTATGGGGCTAAAATCCCCTTCAACTTCCAATGAGCACTCGTACTTCGGTGTTAGTTACATTTTAGTTTTCGTAAAGGTCCTACCCAATAAAATAATACACTCACCTGTAAAGATCAGACCTGTACTACTAGAACATGGGTAGAACCATTGACAGGAAGTATTCTCATTGATCCCAATCTGAATTGCTCCAGCCTGGAACCCTCAATTGCCAGTCAGTATCTTCATTGGCCTTCAAATTCCATTGCCAAGTGATTTTCGCATTGCCCAAGTGTGCAAAACATGATTACCAGCCCGTATTAGCTTTGCCCTCAGGATGCAAAGAACCAATGCCATTTATTACATTATTGCTTCTGGTTTGTAAAGCACCATTGCCACTCCTGGCCCCTCTTTTCCCATATGAAAACAAAACCATTAATAGTTAGTATTATCATTGCCTAGTATTTAAAGCTCAATCGCAAGCCAATACCAACATTACTCCAGCAAATCACTGGTTCCAAACTAGCACTCTTCGTCCCGTACGAAAAGCACTATTTTTAGTGAATATACTTACTGTGTCCAGTAAGCAAAGACCCTGTATCAGTCAGTAATTATATTACATTCAGTATGCAATGCACCACTGCATTGTCAGTATCATTTCCTAAGTAAGAACATCACAACTGACACACTGACAGCCAGAATCCTCTATGTAGAGCGCCTTTGCCTATCTTTATCCTCTTTCCTTTTAGTATGCAAAGCATTATTGCCATGCCGTTTCCACATCATCCTTTGTTTCCATGCAATTTCTCTCCCACATGCTGGATTTACATGGCATGCTGGTGGCAATACACACATTTAATGCATCTGCATTGGTTAATCCGAGCCACCCTCTAGGGCCTACGGATGTAGGTAGGGTTGGGTGCCAGGAGGCTGGGCTCACTAGCTCTGAGAGCAAGCTGCATGCTAAGGTACATCTAGTGAATGGAAGCCCACATGCTGCTCCTTCCTTAGCTACTAACCTGAAGTGCGTGGTTTAGGGTGCACTAGAGTGGAGACTCCGGATCCAACATGTGCATCCTGGCATCCAAGAGTGATGTAGAGACAGCACCATTTCACTAGCTGCTTATTATTCTAGCCAGTTCTTAATCTGTAAAAGAATAAGTGCCAGGGCCCAAAGTTTTGCTCAGAAGCCTGCGGTTGGTGCTATTGAAGGTCGGGGTACTGAATACCAGAGCTACGTTGGGCTGGACAGGTCGTTTATTCTACCAGACATTTCCTAGGTGGGCTGGAGCCCTTGGAGGCCATCTATAACAAGCATTTACAATGCAATGGTCTCGGCATTGTTAATGTTAGAGCAATTGGCATTGCTCATGACATTATTATTATTAATGTTTTTTTTTCTCCAAAACATAAATAAATGGCATTGTCATTTACAATGCCAATAGCTTAATCGCTCGCAAATGCGAGACTTATTGCATTTACACCCACAGACAGAGCCACACACACAAAGCCACCCATACAGTCATTCATATAGAGTAACCCCCACACACACAGAGCCACCCACACAGTGGAGCAGGACAGGGGGGAGAACATGAGATCAAGTCAGGAGAAGAGGGATCTGAGGACATGGCAACATCGGGGCAGATGGGGAGGGATCTTAGGGGCAGTTTACCAGGGGAGAGGACAGTGAAAAGCAGACATGGGTCAGGAGTGGAGAAGGCATGGTAGCAGTGGGGTAGAATAGAAGAGGCAGAAGAAAATGGAGGAAGAAGGGGAGGGGTAAGGGAGTAGGAGGAGGAGGAAGAGGAGAGGGAGAAGGAGAAGAGGAGTGCGGAGATGAGAGGAGAGGAGCAGTTTTTAGGAGGTATTATGACAGTGGAGCAGGGCAGCAGGAGGAGGTGGTACGGGCAAACAATCGGGGGTGGTAAAGCAGGGAAGGAGAGAGCGGAGGACATGGAAAGGGTGGCTAATGGGGAGGTGGAAATGAAGTGGGCGGTCAATGGAACACAAACAACTATTTAAATGGGTGCAAGCATCCTTCTGAGATCACTGCAAGGCACATACCAGCGTGCGCGAATGACATGCATTAGTCAAGCGCCAAGAGGGCATTGAGCGCTATAACAATGGGCAGTTTTGTCAGTGTCAGAACTCACTTGCATTGTGTACTCTTGTCAATATTAGGATGTGATTTTGGACTACAATTTTTCATCAGGGAGATGGTGCACCGACCCTGGAGACCTCTGAAGTTTGAGTGCTCTGTGTTCTCAGTGGAGCGCTTATTATTATTATTATTATTATTATTATATAAAATTTATAACGCGCTCAGTTACCCAGGGGCATCCCGGCGCTGTAAGGAACGAAAAGGGAAAGCTCAAACTCAGTCACTACACCGGAAACAAATGAGTCTTCAGGAGTTTCCTAAAGTGCAGAATATTGGGCTCTGACCGAATCTTAAAGGGCAAGGAGTTCCACAGTGCCGCCACTTGCACTGAAAAACGCCGGCCCCCAGAGCGAGCTCTTTTTACTCTGGCTGACTGCAGAAGATGTCTTTGGTCCGAACGCAGTGGGCGTGTGGGCTTGTAGGGGCGTGCCATAATGGACAGGATAGAGGGGCCCCTACCATGCAAGATTTTATGAGCCGTGCATAACGCTTTGAATTTCACCCGCTCTTTAACGGGGAGCCAGTGAAGCGTTTTCAGGGCCGGGGCAGCTGAGTGTCTTCTAGGAACCTCCATCAGCACTCTAGCGGCTGCATTCTGCACCTGTTGAAGGATTTTAAAAGTCGCTTCGGGAGCACCGAGAAACAGCGCATTCCCGTAGTCAAGCCTCGACAAGATTAAACCACGAATCAAGAGCTTCCTAGATGGATTAGGGAGCAGTGGTAGCACCTTGCGAGCTGACCGTAACAGACCAAAACACACCCCCGCGGTCTTCCTGGCGTGCGTCCTGAAGGACAGATCTTCCTCCAACCAAACTCCCAAGCTCTTGATCTCCTTCTTGGGAGATGGTGGGTCACCCAGAGACCGGGGCCAACAGCTAGCGATGAGTGAGGGACTAGATTTGCCCAGCAGCATAAGCTCAGTTTTCTCTCCGTTGAGCTTAAGGGCAGAGTGGGACATCCAACGATGGACATTAGCAAGGCAGTCATAAAGAACTTCAGGTTGTTCCGTCAGCTGGGTGAGGCCTACAACCAGCTGAGTATCATCAGCATAGCTGATGATCTTCACTCCTGAAGGGGAGACCACTCTTTCAAGAGGAGTCATATAAATATTAAATAAGGTAGGGCTCAAAGACGAGCCCTGAGGGACTCCACATTGAAGAGGGAACAAGGTCGACTGCTCTGCCCCTTCCCAGACTTGATAGAAGCGGTTGGAGAGGAAGGATTCGAGCCATTTCAAGGCCATCCCTGTCACACCCACCTCTGACAGACGTTGGAGGAGCACCTGGTGACTTACGGTGTCAAAGGCAGCACTCAAGTCCAGGAGGATCACTGCCACTGACCCCCCTGTATCAAGAATGCTCCTTGCTTCCTCCACCACTGCCAATAAGGCTGTGTCCGTCCCCTGACCAGGGCGAAAGCCCGTCTGGGAGTCTCCCAGCAGATGATGGGATTCTAGATGATAAGAGAGCTGGCGGTTAACCATCTTTTCTGCGACTTTTGAGAAGCCGGGCAAAAGTGAAATAGGTCTGAAATTGGCCAAATTTGAGGAGTCCAATCCTGTTTTTTTCAGTAGTGCTTTGACAACTGCCTTTTTCCATCTCTGAGGCACCATGCCCTGGGAGAGTGAAAGGTTAATGAGGTCAGTAAGCGGAGTGGACAAAGTGTTTGCCAGGGAAATCTCTCAGCACCCTCCGGTGGTGGAGCGGACTTCTCCGCCTGCGCTTAATTTTGACGAGCTGTTGAGGGCAGCCCTTAAATTTTGCACACCTCTGACCTAAAGCAGGGCCTGCTCTCATTGCAGTCCCTGCAGTGCAGTGCAGTGGCATAATTAAAGGCTTTCTCATGTCCTGAAAAGGCCTCTCCGATTCGGAAAGATGTCTCTGCGAGGCGAGCACTTGCTGCTGGCATCAGGAGCGACCTGCAGGTTAGAATAAGTTAGCGGCTGGCAGGGCCAACCCAGCCTTTCATCCTCCCAAACAGGGAAGGATTAAAATGGACAGCAGTAATAGTTATTTATTTAAATCAACGACACATGGATAAGGGGCGTGGGGGCGAGGAGGAGAGGGCCCACGCAGAACACCGACATTGCGCATAAACTCAGACGATTCCCGAGCGGCTGGAATTCTCCAAAAAAGTTCCTCCTCCCTCCTCCTTCACCAACACAAGGGGGAAGCAGATCAGCCGCTGTGACTCGAGCCTACCAGCACCTCGGGGGTATGCATGCAGCGCCACTGCATGAAGCCGGGGTAGGCCTAGCAAGAGGCCCAAGGGAGCAATCCCGCCGTCACATGCGGCACGAGCACCACTCTCACCTCGAAGGAGCGCGTGGCCACTGCACACAGTCATTCATCGCTGGGGGCCCACAGAGAACCCCAGCAGCAACACTCCCTCGTCGCCAATGTTGTGTCGGCGACTCTGGGGCATAAGGAGTGCCGACCAGGGTGCAGGTATTCAATCAATCAATCAATTGTGTTTTATCTTTGCATACTGCAAAGCCTTGTAGAAAGGGTGACATGGAGACTCTGGCCTTACTGGTGTGGGGTTCTAGCGCAGGGGCTGAGCAATAGCCACATTAAATATATGTTCGTAGCCGCCTGTAAGCACAGCTGCCACGAGCTGCGCGCCCTCTGCCCTGCGGCTCCGCCTTCCACCCATGGACAGACACAGGGGCTGGGGCCTAAGACTGCCCGGGCTCTGCAGCTGCCTCTCTGGGGCCGTCAGGGCCATTTCCTGGATCTGAGAAAGAGTTTGCCGAGCTGTTGCTTAGGTTGAGATTTCGACAGCGTTCGGAGGTGAGCAGAGAGAGGGTTAGCGGGGTGGGAGTGTGGGTACATAGGGTTATCCAGAAAACAGAAGTATAAGATAGCATAGATTGACAAAGCTGTGCAGAATGCGCTTTTGCCAAAAGATGGCCACAAGATGCAAGTGAACACTGATGCCACAGAGGTTACATAATAAAAGCATTACAACTATTATAAAACTTTTCTGCACCCCTATACAACTTTGTATTTCTCGTTTTTTTTAATTAACAGACAATAGCATCATGTCTTTGGTATGGCTCGCTGCGTTAAAACGCTCAGTGTTGAAATATGTGATAAAAAGCAGGCCACGGCTTTAAACGCTGGCAATGTCAACTCGCCCTTCTATTCTTCTGAGGTTGCTAAACTGAGAACCATCTGAGGGGGTAACAGCAACACCTGATGGTTTAGCTATTACAAACAGAATATGTGGTGTGCAGTGCTAAACATAAATGCTATTTATTACATATCCCGCATTTTTCTGAAAAGAAATTGGCTTGTGTGTGGAAAGATACTACATTTGAACGACTCACCCAGTGTTCACTCCATCTGAAATGTTTATATAGTTTGCCCATGATCCTTTACAAAGCAGCAAACATTACCGAAAGCAGCGGATTTAGAGCCATCTGTGAAGAGGAGACCGGAAGTCTGGTTTTCCCATAGTAGGTAAGATAATTTGTACTGCTGAAATTGAGATAACTACTACATGCTTGCAAGAAGACACACTGCTTGTTGTGTAGTGACTGCACTTTTTGATTCCCACTGGCTACCGCGCAGCCCTCTTCACTTCAAGAGACTTCTTGCACACTGGAATAGGTGGCGGGTGCTGCCAGCCTGGACTGATGTACTTTGCAAAGCATGCGAGGAGGGGGGAGTGAAGGCACCCTTGGAATGGCTGTGTGCAGCCCAGCCCGCTCAGCGAAGCTTTTATCAGCGCCGCGCGCTGGTATGCAGACTCCCCCTGCATTCCAGAGAGGGAGAGGCGCGCGACGTGATCCGCTCTGCATTGCCAGGCTGTGGAGACAAGACCTGGCCGCGCGCACAACGTTATCCTATGGGGAAACGCTGCGCGCTGCCAGGTCTTGTCTCACTTCGGCGTTCTCAGACTGCTGAGACGCTAACTATAGTTCTCTGGCCAGAATGCGCTTTCAGCGCGTTACTAGCCAAGACCTAAAAAAAGCAGTGCCACTCCTCAGTCACTTCCCCCCAGATTAATTGAAGAAGGTGCAGCGAGGCTTCAAAAGAGGGAAAATAAGAGAGAGAGATGGAGAGGGGAGGCAGAGAGTTGTCAGAGAGGCAGAAGAAACAGAGAGGAGAGAATGAGAAAGAGAAAGACTGGATGGATGGAAAGAGAGAGAGAGAGTGCAAGAAGACAAATCGAGCGGGACTGGTTTGAGCATATTTGCCAGGGTGCTTTTGCTTTCCTAGTCCGGCCCTGAGGTTGCAGAGTCTTGATTCAATATCATGTCTGTCATCCACCACCATGGATTTTCTGCCTCGCTATCTCACTCTTGAAGGTTCTTTTTCATCTCTGCTTTCGCCCTTTGTCACTGTATTTCCATGTTTCTCTTCCTCCTGCTTTCATCCTATTGTGTTTTTCTCTCTCTTGCTTTCGTTCCTAGGATGTTGAGGAATTATAAGTACTAGTCCCCAAAAATGAGTGCAGGTAAGCCCCACTTATAACCACTGGCTTAAACTAAATACAGATTCTAGTTCACATTTGTAAGAGGCAAATTGTGAAACAGTACTGTTGGAAAGTACTCCTTTTTCATATGGCCAGCCCTACTTCTCACCTGGTACATTGCGTGATTTTGACTAGAAGTGCACAGGGCTCCTGCTAATCAGGTTCCCAGTGCCAGATCTCTTTTCCAAAACTGTACAATTTTTTCCCCAATTAGCAATATCTTTAGCACCCTCTGTAAATCCCTAGTAAGTGGTACCTCTGGTACCTAGGGCCTGGGGTACTAAAGAGGTTCACCTGAGGGATGCAGCATGAACTGTGCCACTCCAAGTGCCCCCTACCAAACTCATACAGGGCTGCCACCAGAGGCTGCATGTTTTAGTGAAAGCGCCACATGACACATATCCCTGTGTGTCATGTCCCCTAACACTGCAAGTAGTATTTGTAAGTCATCCCTACTGCAGGGCTTGCAGCCCAAGGCAGGGTGCTTAACATTAGGTGTGAGGGCATACCTGCCTGAGCAGATATGCCCCTGTGCTGGTCAGTTTTATTGCTGCCAGTACAAGTGAACATGGAAGCCATTTCAGAACATGTGCTGGACACTGGTTAAAACGAGTTCTCCAGCTACGTGATGGCTTCACTGAAAATAGGGATGTTTGGTATCAACCATCTCGTATTCACACCCCCATCCTGATTCCAGGGATGGATTTGTGAATACATGCACACAGAGGGCACCTTGTAGGTGCACCCTGAAAATCTGGTCTCTGCCAGCCTGCCACCCAAGACAGATTTTAGACCTCCCAAGGTGAGGGCCTTTGCTCTCGGGAGGTCAGAAACAAAGTCTTCATGGGAAGAGGGTGTTCACACGCCCTCTCTCAGGATGACCTGCTGATTAGCACTCCTAGGCTGGTGCTTCAAAGAAGCTCCCACCTTTGAAATGCGATCTGGTTCCTCTCACAGAATAGGAGACGACCCCTCCTTTGCCCAGAGCTCTTTGGCACCTGAATAGGTCAGAAAGTATCTAGTCAGGTAGGCTTGCCCACCCCCAGGGTGGTACCACCCATAAGGTGGCCTAACCTGATGTGGGCAGAACTTTTCAGAAGAGGCTATCTTTGTGATGGCACACGTGGGAACTCTGGGACAGGGTTCTGCCCACAAGAAGTGGTCATATAAGGGGTGTAGTGACCCCAAGGGTAAGTAGCCCATTGGCTACTAACCTACACATCCCTAATGCCACTAAATTCAGAATTAAGGATACCCTCTGACACCAGGAATTTAGATCCTGCTGGCCTGAAGAAAGAAGATGGATGTGAAGAGTTGCACACGAAGAATAGAAGAACCAGCAACTGACTTAGCAACAACACTGGTGGCCTGCCTGCTGACTTTGCCAACTGTGCCAAACGTCGACTTGTCCTGCAGCTGCTGAGATCCCAAAGCCCGGGAGACCTGCCAGTACATCGTCCAGGATCTAAGACCGCCCGATGGGCAATGGAACTGTCCCCTGAAAACAGAACCGAAGAACCGCCAGGACTCCGGAACTGCCAAAACCCGATGTCGTCAAGCACCACTGCACCAGAGCCCATGTCAAAGTCGGCCCACAGTGTCAGCATGGTCCCCAATCCCTCCAGGTACTGATTCCACTGTGATGATCCTTCTCATGAATTCCCCATTGTCACCTGCGCCTCTGAGTGCAGGCCCCCTCCACTGCGAATGTTGCCGGACGGAGAAACCCGACACCCCAAAGATCCTCGGCACCCGGACACCCTGTCCCGAGGAGAAGAGGACCAAATGTGTCCCCACGTCCCCCAACATAGCAAGACCCAATGCCACTCGTGGGCTTCACCGGAATGACCTCTCAGTTCACCCCTGCAGCCTCTTTGCATCCGGATCAATATCCATGGGTTTGCAATGGTTTAGAGTAGAGTGGACTGGATGAGAGTTGAAGGGTGTGAAGTGGAGTGGAGTAGAGTGTTGTAGAGGAGAGTGAAGTGGCATAGAGTGTCACAGAGGGAGTAGAGTGGCATAGAATGGAGGGGCATAGAGTGGAGTAGAGTGTCATGAAGTGGCATAGAGTGTAGTAGAGTAGAGTAGAGTGGAGTAGAGTTGAGTGGTGTAGAGTGGAGTAAAGTAGCATGGAAAGGGTGTAGAGGGACTTGCGTAGAGTTGAGTGGCATAGACTGGAGTGGGGTGTCATAGAGTGTTGTCATTGGAGAGTTGTGGAGTGGAGTGTTGAGTGCAGTGTCGTCAAGTGGAGAGTCATTGAGTGTTGCAAAGTGGAGTGTCATAGAGTAGAGTGGAGTAGACTGTTGTAGAGTAGAGTGGCATAGAGTTGAGTAGAGTGTTGTGGAGCAGCATAGAGTGTTGTAGAGTGAAGTGGCATAGATTGGCGTCATAGAGTACAGTAGTGTGTCTTAAGGTACAGTGGAGTTAAGTGGTGTGGAGTGGCATACTGGGAGTTGCATAGAGTGAAGTAGAGTGTCTTTCAGTGGCATGGAGTGGAGTACAGCAGAGTGTTGTTGAGAAAAGTGTCGTAGAGTGGAGTGTCATATAGTGAAGCGTCATCGTTGGAGTGTTGCCGAGTGGAGTGTCATTGAGTGAAGTGTCGTCGAGTGTCATAGAGTGGACTGTCGTAGAGTAGAGTGGAGTGGCATAGAGTGGAGTAGATTGTTTAAATGTAGAGTGGTGTACAGTGGAATTGAGTGTCATAGAGTGGAGTGGCATAGAGTGGAATTGTGGAGTAAAATAGTGTGTCAGAGTGCAGTGGAAGTGGCATGGAGAGGCATAGTCAGAGTTGCGTAGAGTGTCAAACAGTGTCATAGATTGGCATGAAGTTGAGTAGAATGTTGTTGAGTGTAGATGCGAAGAGTATCATAAAGTGGAGTAAAGTGTCAAAGATTTGAGTGGCATAGAGTGTAGTGTTGTAGAGTGGAGTGTAATAGAGTGGAGTACGGTGTCGTAGAGCGGAGTGGGATAGAGTGTTGTTTCATAGAGTGGTATGGCATAGACTGGAGTAGAGTGGAGTGGCATAGTGGCAGAAGGGCGTAGAGCGGAAGCATGAAGAGTGATCGGCTTGTAGGGGGAACAGCCATAACAATGCGGGGATTACCCCGCACTGCCATTACAACGCAGGGATTACAGCGAAAGTTGTTACAACGACTTTCGCTGGAGGGCGCTGTTGGATAGGGAATAGTTTAATTTTCTATCCAACACCTTCCCTACTGTCAACGTGGGCTGGAGTTGGAATAGAAAATTAAACTATTCCACTATCCAGCGCCCTCCAGTGAAAGTCGTTGTAACGACTTTCGTTGTAAACCCCGCGTTGTAATGGCATGCGGGGTAAAAGCCTACGTTGTATTGACATACAACCGCTTGTAGAGTGGCACAAAGTGGCGAGGCATAGAGCAGAGTGGTGTGACGTAGAGAGGAGTGTAGTGTTGTAGAGTGGAGCGGCATGTCATGGAGTAGAGTATTGTAGAATGAAGTAAAATGGTGTAGAGTAGCATAGAGTGGAGGAGCATTGACTGGAGGAGATTATTGTAGAGTGGAGTATTGTAGAGTGTTGTGGGATGGAGTAGCAAAGTGTGGAGTATGCATGGTGTGGTAGTGCACTACAGACAACACATTTTCAATTGAAATGACCATTACATTTGCAGAGACATCCAGTTTTACTGATAAAAGTATAATCACACAAACAATAACAAGTGGAAATGTCTTCACCCAGTGTGGTGATATGTTTTGATCATAGTAAAACATTTGTTTCCACCACACTTCAGGATTACAAAAAAAAGTGTTTCATCTATGCTTTCTAATTCTGCTATATTTTGGAATATATAAATAGTTTATTTACAGACATTTAAATGTGGTTGTGTGCTAGAAAAAAGCCTTTGCTTTCACAGCAAGATTGTCACAAAAATCCTCTCATTTTGAAGTCAGAGAAAGGAAAGTAAACACCAAGCTCTCTCACAAGAGCCTGACATTGGACCTCTGTCTTTGAATGCAGAGCAAATATGACAAGATAAGAACAAAATTTAAAGGTCTATTCACAGAAATCGAGCACTCGTGGAAGAATACAGTACAACAGAGGGGGACAAACTCACGATGGAGAGTCTAAAACCAGCAAATAGAAAAGCTATTGGTAAGCAATGGATGGAACGCTTTTCCTAGGAAGGTTTCTGAATTTCCCCAAGATGTCCTTAACAAATCAAACAGCTGTGCTTTCTGGCAGGGTTCCGCCTAAAAAGGAATACACCACACACCCGTTTTTTTCTTGAAACAAATGCAGTTTACCTGTAAATGATAACTTCTTTACTCATCCCTCTCACCTTTTTGCCAACTTGCCTGATTCACCCCACCCCTTTTCCTGCTACCTCCTCTGTCTGAAAATTCCTTGTATAAACTTGTAATCTTCCTGATTCAATTAGATTACCTCTTTTCCTTCTACTTCCTTTGACTGGCCTCTACTTTTTCACCATCCCAACATTCCTGATTGTTCCCATCTTAGGTTCCTCAGATGTACCTGTAAAATGTTGATATTTAATTATATATGTTAAAAAATCTTTACAATTGATATCTTGATTGAAAACTTGTAATAATTCGTGTAGAAACTGTGTTTCTTTCACTCTATCTCCTTTTGCCATATTCACGTTCATTTGCACTTTAATGACGACTCATTTCAATCTACACCACTCTGACGCACTTTGGGGAATGGTTCACGGTTTATGAAACTGTTAAATTATTTCCACTTTGTAACTCCAGATGCAATGAAAGTCCTCACCAGTGCCATTTAGCTGCACCCCTCCAGCCTGAACAAGATCGCACAGAAACACTGAAGTAGCCCAAGCTACAACCCAACAGAAAACAAAATGACACAAACACGACATTCTGAGCAGCTCACACAGTATATAAGGAGCCTTCCAAAAGAGGGCCGTTATGGCCATTTCCGGACTTTTACACCAAGTTAATGATACAATTTCTTGTATAGAACAACTAAGCTTTGATTGAAAAAGGAATGTTAATTAATCGTCTACCGAACGTGAAAAGGCTGATTTAGGGGTTGCGTAAGTGCGAGTTTGAACACCAAAATTTGTGTTTGGTGAACTTGGAATTGGGGGGATTCGAGGTTTATCCAGGGCAATTGCAGAGCTACAGTTGTGAGTTTCACTAAGCCAGGTGCACAGGGGCGTGATTCGGGGGGGGGGGGGGGGGGGGGTAGTTAGGGGCTTCCCACCAACCTCCCAGGGGCCACCACCATTGAAAGGTGGGGGCGCATTCAGCCCAAGGCCAATGAATATCTGTAAGATATGGGAGACCAAGGGGCGTTCTGCAGGAGGGTCCCATCATTTAGCGTTACACCACTGCAGGTGAAGGGTAACAGCCTAGCCACAGCGTGACCTGTTTAGGGCCCGGATGTCTTCCTGAGCAAGGAAGGATGTGCGTAGAAAACTCTTGCTTAAAAACGGATCCTTCCTTTTTGAGGCTCCAAGCATAATCTGTACCCCAAAAAACATTGCCTAGGTTCCACCATTGTTGCTGCTGACTGTAATGCAACTAATTTGGGGTCTGTGCACAGCATCTGGCAACATCTTTGCCTTAAAAAGAAACAGGTGGCTATTTAGATTTCTGCACCTCTTCATCTTACTGTCTCTTGGTGTGAACGTACAGCACAGGGGTATAGGCATGGGGAAAGTGGGACCCCCCCAGGAACGAGAAGTTTCTCTCTAGCTCACTTATGTGTATTTCTGTATCACAATATTTAATGTATAATTCAATATTATTCTGTAACATGCTTTGAATTAGCAGAAAATGTGTACTAAAATTAAAAGTTGGTCCAAAAAGAGGCACACAAAATATTTCTTGCCTGTGTCCCCAAAACTCCTAATTTGATACTGTACAGCATACTGCTGCCACTGTGGATACATTTGTGCCACATTAGCGCCTGTTAGCAAATGAACCACCAAAATACCGGTCACCAAATACTGAGGAATGGTATGAAACCGCGGCAAAACATTGCTAGACAGTGTTGCAAACAGGAGTACATAATACATGCCTCTACGTCATAGTTTTCACAAACCTAAAGGCCGTACAGCTAGGTAGCAACGAGCCTTTCTGCAACTGTTTTAAGATAAAATCTCAATGCAACAAATGTTGTGCTACAAAAATTTCGAACTCAAAATGAACAGGAGCTACTGTAAAAACCAAACAGCAATCCCGGGTAATGAATTTGCAATAGATAACAATAGTTCAATGTGTTATGAACCAAGATACATTATATCAAACATAACTATGAAATAAATACCGTAGTTAACGATGCAATACATGCCACAATTTTCAGTAAAAAGTAAACGCCTGGCAGAGATTTTCATTATATAAAGCAGATCACTTTAATTCTCAGCAAACCGTTGTGCAAAAAGCGTTTGAGGCTGTTGTGCTCAAATGGTGATAGAATAAAAAAGTAACAAAACTTGCATCCATAGGAATGAGGCAAACAAACAAGGGTTTGTGATTTGATCTTGGAAGCATGCAGGTGCCAGCTGCGGCCCCGGCTGGGAGTAAACTTGAAGTTGGGGTAAAAGGAACTTGTTTTGTGAGGCACTAAATGTGTTCAATGGCACCAGATGAACTCTACCCTAGTTCTTCAGACTCATGCTTCCCCTTTCAGAGGGGGTCAAAGGTCGCGTTGCTCTGTGGAGGCGGACCTCCACCCCCTGCAGCCACTGTAATCTACCAGCTGTGAAACAAAAACAGATGTTCTTTTCAGTCTTTGGGACTGTGAGAAATAACTGTACATGTGTAGTGTACCTGAGATAATTTTAGGATATGAAGTGTGTTATTTGTAAGAGGTGGGTTGAGAGCAAAAAACATATCGGAACCACCTTAAAATGTAATCCTGAGTGAATTTGCAATTTGTATATATATATATAATTCTAACCACTAGTATCTGTAGTAGACCTTTGTATTTTGTATTTACTAGCACTCCTATGTGATCCTAGAGTTTATCTGTTTGTATCTCTCCCTTGAGTGACTTTACAACTTGTACATTTGCTACTTTTTCTGTTTGTATCTCTTATGTAACTCATGTAATCCAAAGTCCTTATGTAACGCCACTGGTTCTTTTGTAAAGTGCTCTGACACCTTCGGGTAATGTTCGCACTATATAAAATCGTATTAAGTAAAAAAAATTTTTAAAAAATAAACCTCTCACTGGTGTGAGCCATTTAAACTGGTTACATCATCAGTATTGATAACTTTATTAGCCACAAGCCCTTCGGGACATTCTGTTCACTTTTTCATTTTTGAATTATATGCACTTGTTGCTGTCTTGTATGTTGACCCGTAGATTCACGATCTTGTACTTATTGTTTGGAACCATCACTCGATTCATTGTCTGAAGCACTGTAGGTTTATTCTTCGACACACCCTGCTCACCCCATCTTAGTTGGTACCATAAGATTTACTTTTTTATCATTTGTCGATCGCTTTAACTTAGTCTTTACCCGGGACTAATACACTCTGTACCTTTAAGAATCCAACTCCACCCGTCTATGTAACCTCCCTCTTAAACACTTCCGGGGTTTAACCTGATCTAATGCCGGTACGAGAACCGAGGCACCCTTGAAACGAAACTCGTTTGCATGTTAACGGTAAGCGGCTCGTTCACTCTTTGGCTACTTATGCACACGTTGATTATTAGTATTGCACTGAATTACATTCTTCACTCTGAACTGTTTCACGAACACCCGCTGCGTAACGCGCCTTTTCCCCGAGACTGTCATCTATCTTAGTGGGGTAATTGGACCGCAAAGATACGTCACCAATGTATTTTTTAATGATTTTCAATAGGCACGTTAGGAGCACTTCACTCGTTTTCGTTCCATCTTTTATAACACGAACATGTAACCCCCTTTCATTCAATACTCAGACCATTATTGTTTCCTTTTCGTCAACAGAACTTATTCCCTGACGAAGGCATGACTGCAATGCCGAAATGCATTGGAATGTTTGAGTGCATTTACCGAATCATGATGACATCATGCAATGTACACTTGTGATTACAACGAGATGCATGGAAAAAATATCTGATTAAATATTTGAACATTCATTTTCGTTTGAACTTTACTGTTATCGTTATACTCAACTGTTAGACCTGTCTGCTTCTGGGAAGACTCTAACCATCATGATTTATTTTTGTCCCCCTTAGCCTCCCAGAGTTTCTATTTTTATTTTTACATATGTCCATCAGGGAATTTTTTAATGCTGTCAGGGGGCTAGGTGTTCCTTGGCGATGACGCCATTTTTCCCTCATAACCTGTGAGGCCTAGTCAGCCCCCTTGAAAATCTAGGGATCTCCAGAAACCTAAGATGGTGTCCACCAACTGCCATAACGGACACTACTGGAGGACAGGTCCATAGGATAACATTAGGGAACTTTCTAGAATTGACTAGAGACTTCTGCAGGTCTCAGGCCACCCTATATAAGGCCAGTGACCAGCAGCCATTTTGTGCTGATCCAAGTGTGGAGGAGTGAGGCAGTGGTGAGAGGAGGTGGACGCACTGGGAGCAGCTAGTTTGTCTTTGAGGCAGACAGTCACTACAGAGAGACGTTCCCCCTTCAACCTCTGACCAATCCCTCCCCAAACATCAACTGCTGAGAATCAGAATAAGCTACGTGTGAAGTAAGACCCTTCTAAGACTGAGCCCCAACGAATCCTGACAGGTCGCTCTGAGTAGAGGGTTTCCCTAATTGCCAATGCCCAGCGCTGCACCTACCAGCGTGGGGGAACAGCTGTGAGCCCCGTGACGTGGCTGGAGTTCCTTGTCGTGCCCTGGTGAAGTCGTGGGTCTGTGGAGCCATAAACCTCCTGAGGAGCGAGGGCGCTGCTGGAGAACATCCTTCCCCTGGAGCCGGTGAGGGAAGTGACTGAGGGAGAGCAGCGGCGCTGCTCCGATCGTCTGCGGGACCCCGGGGGCACCGGCCGCGTCAATATCACCCCAAGGCTTGGAGAGTGCAGAGGCGCTTCCGCGCATGCCCGGAGCACGTCCGCTCCTGAAGGCAAGAGGGGTAGCGTAACCGAGCAGGTCCAGGCGAGTAGCGTCCTTCCTGTGAGCGGCCGCCGGAGGAGGCGGGAGAAGAGCGAGCGCTTCCGCGCATGCCCGGTGAGGAAGTGTTTGGCCTGAGGAGAGGCGCCGAGGGAGCGTCTCCGGATCGTCGAGTGGACCGCCGCGCAGAGGGCGTTGCTTGAGGACATCCTTCCCGGTGAGGAGCAGAAAGGAGGCCAAAGCGTGGCTTCGTCTTTACCCTCCCCGCTCGAGTGTCACGGAAAGAAGCTGACGCGAGCAGGAAGGGGGGAATTGTGATCATCGTCATTCCACCGCCCCAGCCCCGAGCAAGCAGCTGGCTCGGCGGGAGGAAGAGACAGTGAGATCTTGAAACCAGAGGGAGCCTTAAGGCAGCGGTGACGCGTGGGGACTGGGACAACATCGTCCCCACGCTAAAGTAAGGAGTAGGGAATAGGGGCCCCTGGGAAGTTCTGAGAACTGGGGGTAACTTTGCTCTGATTAATAATCTCAGCTGTGGAAAGGAGGAATAAGAGCATATTACAGAATTTAAAGTCAATTAAGGCTGAGGTCTAGTTTTATATATCAGGGTATTTTCAGAATTGAATGCAGAGTGGTGATGCTGGAGACTGATGCAATGTCTTATTGAAAATAGCTACTGAAACAGGCTAATATCACTGCAAGTGGCACACTGAATCTCTAATGTGAATTTACCCTTCTGTAACCAGTGATTAAAGGAGTAGACTGGTAGAGTTAACTATAAGCAATTTCCAAATGCAATGTACCTTTGATTCTTATTTACTGACTAGGAAAAGTATTAGATGTCACTTGAGAGCTATGAGAAAAGTGTAAATTATTTGTGTACTGCTTATATTTAAAACAAGAACCAGAAAGTATATTATTTTTATAAAAGGTACTGGTATTTTCCTAAGTTTGGTGTTGTGTCTTTTATTTTAGTGGTTCATCACTGAGTTACTGTGAGTGGGTCTTGTAAGCACTTAACCAACGCCTTGAGTTTAGCTGTAACCACTACTGTGCCAGGCTACCATATGTAGGCTTGGGTAATCTAGGTCCAACATAATTGGTGTTTCAGCGGTGGGATCACGGATTTGTGCTTACACTCACTTAGTAGTAACGCAGTGCCAACCACGGGACCCCACCTGGAGTTTTCTCCCTGCGGCCCTCCTAATTTATATTTTTGATTTTTCTAAATTTACTTCTGGTGGTGGGTGGAGGTTAACCTCAGGTCACTTCGTGGTTTTCTCCTGTGAGTAATTTTATACCATGGCAAAGCTGGAGGTGAATCTTAAAGAGCTGGAAGCCAATACTGTGGCCCAACTCAGGGATTGGTGTCAGCAGAACGGGGTATTTTTTAATAAAGGTGCCAAGAAAGGAGAGTTGCTGACAAGCATAAGGGCATGGTTAGAAGCTCGTCTAAGGGAGGAACCAGAAACGGAAGTGGGTGATGGGGACACTGTTACTGAGGCTGCATTGCTGAACCAAATGGGGAGAGGGAATCTTCTGACAGGTCCCAGGCTACCTTCAAGGGCAAGCAGCAGCGTTTCAGACAGGGGCTTAACCGAAGCCGAGCTGGAAGATAGGAGGGAGGAGAGGAGGTTGAAAATAGAACTAGCCAGGATGGACATGGAAAGGGAGGATAGGAGGTTGGCGCATGAGCGAACCATCAAAGAGATGGATTTACAAGCCCTAAACCGAGGATCCCCCAAATCAGAGAATGGTGGCAGCGATACCCAGACCAACATCAAAGAACCTAGACCGTACCTACCAAAAGATATTATGGCTTGTTATGTACCCAGTGACGACATTGCTAAGTGGCTAGCCGCCTACGAGGTCTCGCTAAGGGCCCATGGGATTCTGGAAGTCCACTGGGGAGGTGGGTTATACAAATACATGCCCCCCACTGGCAGGGATACTTTGTTGGCTCTTGACCAGAGTGAACAGACCTACTATCCGGCTATGAAATCAGCGCTGCTCAAGAAGTTTGGGTTGACCCCTGAGAAATATAGGCAAAAGTTCCGGGGCAGCTACAAGCTGGGCACGCAAAACTGGGTAGATTTCTTGGACTACTCCAGGAAGGCCCTGGAGGGTTGGGTAAGAGGCAGCGAAGTAGGAGACTATGAGGGACTATATGACCTCATACTCAAGGAACACCTACTCGAGAAGTGTCTTCCCGAACTAAGACAGCATCTGGTGGACAGCAAGCTGACCAGCCCCAGGAAGCTTGCTGAGGAGGCGGACATCTGGGTTAGTACCCGGGTGTCGACTAAGGGGACTGGAGGGAATTCCCAGAAGCAAGGACAGGGCGCCCCCCAGAGGAAAGAGGGAGGGGAAACTAAGAGGGAGTTCTCAAAAGGGCCACAAAATACTTCGCAAGGAAGGGGCAGAGGATTCATCCCCAAGAGTAACCCCCCTCGCAACCCTACCCCTGGCCAAAGCCAGCAGCCAAGGGTTGTTCATTGTTTTGAGTGTGGTGGTGTGGGACACTATAAAGGAGATGTGAGATGCCCAAAAAGACCACCCCCTCCCACTGGAGGAAAAGCCCCGGGAATCACTAGTGTAGTGCTCGGGGAGGAGATACCTTTGGTTAATGGAGGGGAGCGGGCGGGTGTCACCTTAGTGTCCCTGGGAGATAAGGAGATGGTTCCCAAGACCCAGCTGCCCTCTAATACTACTAAGTATGAGCAGTGGGTCACCATCAATGGCCGTAGAGGGGAGGCTCTGAGAGACACAGGAGCCAGCATGACTATGGTAAGGAGTCAGCTGGTGTCTCCAGAGCAGGTCATCCCAGATGTACTCCATCCCGCCGTAATGGCTGACGGCAGATTGGGCCACTACCCTGTGGCTGAGGTTCCCTTTGAGTGGGGAGGGGTTGCAGGTCCACTTCGAGTTGCCGTAAGCCCTGCCGTGCCTGTTGACTGCCTGTTAGGGAATGATATGGAGCACAATGCTTGGAGGAGGGTGGAGTACCAGACTCACTCTGAGATGCTGGGACTCCCTGACTGGACTTGTGTCAGCACAAGGTCCGCGACTGCCCGAAGGGGGAGTTCATTGACGCTGGAGCCTGGAACAATGGCCCAGCCGGCTGCCAGAGAGGAGAAGGACAGGAGGCCGGAGGACCCTGCCTCGACATCTCCACCTCGTGAGACAGCTGGACCACCTGCGGAGGTGGATCTGGAGTCCACCGGGGAGAATGTTGCTTCCCTGGAAAACCTACCCATCCCAACTGAATGGCATGTGGAGGGAGGTCCTTCCCGGGAAGAGTTCTGCAAAGCTCAGAAAGAGTGTCCTACTCTCGAGGGGCTGCGGCAACAGGCCAACGCCCAGGCAGCGGGAAACATTGAAGGGAGCTACCAGATTTACTGGGAGGATGGACTCCTCTACAGTGAACCCAAGGCACCTGGCCACGGTTCAGCCAGAGCCTTGGTGGTCCCTCAATGCTTTAGAGCCTTTCTACTGGAACTGGCTCATGAGATACCATTGGCAGGACACCTAGGACAGGACAAGACCTTTGCCCGGCTTGTCCCCCATTTCTACTGGCCTCGAATGAAAGTGGCGTCGGATACATATTGTCGGACGTGTGTGTCTTGCCAAGCCAGTGGGAAAACTGGGGTGAAGCTAAAAGCTCCCCTGGAACCACTACCTGTCGTTAGCACCCCCTTTGAGAGGGTGGGCATCGACATTGTAGGGCCATTGGATCCACCAACTTCAGCTGGACACCGGTTCATACTGGTTTTGGTGGATCATGCCACCCGGTACCCAGAGGCAATACCTCTGAGGACCATCACTGCACCTGCAGTGGCAAGGGCCCTGATGGGGATCTTCACCAGAGTGGGTTTCCCCAAGGAGGTCATTTCCGACAGGGGGACTAACTTCCTTTCAGCATACATGCGGGCCATGTGGAAGGAGTGCGGCGTTACCTATCGGTTTACCACTCCCTATCACCCACAAACCAATGGTCTTGTGGAAAGGTTTAACAAAACCTTGAAAGGTATGATACGGAGTCTACCTGAGAGCCTACGGAGGAAATGGGACATCCTCCTACCCTGTCTCTTGTTTTCCTACAGGGAAGTGCCACAGAAGGGAGTGGGCTTCAGCCCCTTCGAACTTTTGTACGGGCACCCTGTAAGGGGACCTCTCAGCCTGGTGAAAGACGGATGGGAACAGACTCCCAGGAAGCTTCCCCAGGACGTGGTGAGCTACATGCTGGCCTTCCGGAGCCAAATGGCTAAGTTGTGGAAGCAGGCTTCAGACAACTTGGAGGCCAGCCAAGCAGTTATGAAAGAGTGGTATGACCACAACGCTCACCCAGTGGAACTGGAGCCTGGACAGAAAGTGTGGGTAATGGAACCTGGAGAGCTAAATGCCCTCCAGGACCGTTGGACAGGCCCCTTTGAGGTTTTGGAGAAAAAGGGGAAGTCTACCTATTTGGTGGATCTTAAGACCCCGAGGCAGCCCCTCAGGGTGCTGCATGCCAATCGTCTCAAGCCACATCATGAGAGGCCCGAGGTTGTCTTAATGCTGGTGACCGATGGAGCAGAGGAAGAAGAAAGTGAACCTCTCCCTGATCTTCTCTCGTACAAAGAAAAAGATGGATCAGTGGAGGGAGTGATTCTCTCGCCATCCCTGACTTCTGAACAGCAAAGTGATTGCCGCCAGATCCTGGAGCAATTTTCTCCCCTGTTCTCCCTTGTCCCAGGTAGGACCCACCTGTGTACCCATGACGTGGACACAGGAGACAGCCCACCTGTGAAATCTAAAATCTACCGGCTGTCGGACAAGGTGAAGGCCAACATCAAAAGTGAAGTCGCCAAGATGCTGGAGCTAGGGGTGATTGAACCTTCTGGTAGCCCATGGTCTAGCCCGGTGGTTTTGGTACCAAAAGCTGCCCCACCAGGCACCACACCTGAATTGAGATTCTGTGTGGACTACCGAGGCTTGAACTCAGTGACTAAAACTGATGCACATCCTATCCCACGGGCGGATGAGCTTATTGACCGGCTGGGAGCTGCTCAATACTTAAGTACCTTTGACCTAACTTCAGGGTACTGGCAGATTTCCCTTACCGAGGAGGCGAAGGAAAGGTCAGCCTTCTCTACACCTGAGGGACACTACCAATTTCGTGTGATGCCCTTTGGGCTCAAGAATGCCCCTGCCACTTTTCAGCGGCTGGTGAACAGGGTCCTTTCGGGAATGGAAGCTTTTTCTGCTGCATACCTGGACGACATTGCTGTCTTCAGTAGCAGCTGGGAGGACCATTTGCAGCACCTGCAAGCTGTTCTTCATGCCCTGCAACAGGCTGGCTTGACCATCAAGGCCAGCAAGTGTCAGATCGGACAAGGGTCGGTGGTGTACCTAGGTCACTTGGTGGGCAGAGGGACGGTGCAGCCCCTCCAGGCAAAGATTGAGACCATCATCGCCTGGGAGCCCCCCAAGACTCAAACAGAGGTCCGAGCCTTCCTGGGCCTCACTGGATACTACCGTCGCTTCGTGAAGGGGTATGGCACTATTGTGGCACCCCTCACTGAACTTACTTCCAAGAAGCAACCCCGACGGGTAGTCTGGACGGAGGCTTGCCAGCGAGCCTTCATGACCTTGAAACAAGCATTGTGTTCCGCTCCCATTCTCAAGGCCCCTGATTTTGCTAGAGAATTCATTGTCCAAACAGATGCGTCAGAACATGGCATTGGAGCAGTGTTATCGCAGCTAAATGATGAGGGCTTGGATCAACCCGTGGTCTTCCTGTCCAGGAGACTACTCCCCAGGGAAAGGAGGTGGAGTACAATTGAGAGAGAAGCCTTTGCGGTGGTTTGGGCTCTGAAGAAGCTGCGACCCTACCTGTTTGGTTCGCACTTCCTAGTTCAGACTGACCATCGCCCCCTTCGTTGGCTGATGCAAATGAAGGGGGAGAATCCCAAGTTGCTAAGGTGGTCCATCTCCCTACAGGGAATGGACTTTAGGGTGGAACACCGACCTGGGGCAGACCATGCCAACGCAGACGGTCTATCCAGGTATTTCGGCCTTAGTGATGAGGACTCCCAAGGGGTTGGGTAGTTCTCCCCACTTTCAGCTGGGGGGGACGCGTGTTAGACCTGTCTGCTTCTGGGAAGACTCTAACCATCATGATTTATTTTTGTCCCCCTTAGCCTCCCAGAGTTTCTATTTTTATTTTTACATATGTCCATCAGGGAATTTTTTAATGCTGTCAGGGGGCTAGGTGTTCCTTGGCGATGACGCCATTTTTCCCTCATAACCTGTGAGGCCTAGTCAGCCCCCTTGAAAATCTAGGGATCTCCAGAAACCTAAGATGGTGTCCACCAACTGCCATAACGGACACTACTGGAGGACAGGTCCATAGGATAACATTAGGGAACTTTCTAGAATTGACTAGAGACTTCTGCAGGTCTCAGGCCACCCTATATAAGGCCAGTGACCAGCAGCCATTTTGTGCTGATCCAAGTGTGGAGGAGTGAGGCAGTGGTGAGAGGAGGTGGACGCACTGGGAGCAGCTAGTTTGTCTTTGAGGCAGACAGTCACTACAGAGAGACGTTCCCCCTTCAACCTCTGACCAATCCCTCCCCAAACATCAACTGCTGAGAATCAGAATAAGCTACGTGTGAAGGAAGACCCTTCTAAGACTGAGCCCCAACGAATCCTGACAGGTCGCTCTGAGTAGAGGGTTTCCCTAATTGCCAATGCCCAGCGCTGCACCTACCAGCGTGGGGGAACAGCTGTGAGCCCCGTGACGTGGCTGGAGTTCCTTGTCGTGCCCTGGTGAAGTCGTGGGTCTGTGGAGCCATAAACCTCCTGAGGAGCGAGGGCGCTGCTGGAGAACATCCTTCCCCTGGAGCCGGTGAGGGAAGTGACTGAGGGAGAGCAGCGGCGCTGCTCCGATCGTCTGCGGGACCCCGGGGGCACCGGCCGCGTCAATATCACCCCAAGGCTTGGAGAGTGCAGAGGCGCTTCCGCGCATGCCCGGAGCACGTCCGCTCCTGAAGGCAAGAGGGGTAGCGTAACCGAGCAGGTCCAGGCGAGTAGCGTCCTTCCTGTGAGCGGCCGCCGGAGGAGGCGGGAGAAGAGCGAGCGCTTCCGCGCATGCCCGGTGAGGAAGTGTTTGGCCTGAGGAGAGGCGCCGAGGGAGCGTCTCCGGATCGTCGAGTGGACCGCCGCGCAGAGGGCGTTGCTTGAGGACATCCTTCCCGGTGAGGAGCAGAAAGGAGGCCAAAGCGTGGCTTCGTCTTTACCCTCCCCGCTCGAGTGTCACGGAAAGAAGCTGACGCGAGCAGGAAGGGGGGAATTGTGATCATCGTCATTCCACCGCCCCAGCCCCGAGCAAGCAGCTGGCTCGGCGGGAGGAAGAGACAGTGAGATCTTGAAACCAGAGGGAGCCTTAAGGCAGCGGTGACGCGTGGGGACTGGGACAACATCGTCCCCACGCTAAAGTAAGGAGTAGGGAATAGGGGCCCATGGGAAGTTCTGAGAACTGGGGGTAACTTTGCTCTGATTAATAATCTCAGCTGTGGAAAGGAGGAATAAGAGCATATTACAGAATTTAAAGTCAATTAAGGCTGAGGTCTAGTTTTATATATCAGGGTATTTTCAGAATTGAATGCAGAGTGGTGATGCTGGAGACTGATGCAATGTCTTATTGAAAATAGCTACTGAAACAGGCTAATATCACTGCAAGTGGCACACTGAATCTCTAATGTGAATTTACCCTTCTGTAACCAGTGATTAAAGGAGTAGACTGGTAGAGTTAACTATAAGCAATTTCCAAATGCAATGTACCTTTGATTCTTATTTACTGACTAGGAAAAGTATTAGATGTCACTTGAGAGCTATGAGAAAAGTGTAAATTATTTGTGTACTGCTTATATTTAAAACAAGAACCAGAAAGTATATTATTTTTATAAAAGGTACTGGTATTTTCCTAAGTTTGGTGTTGTGTCTTTTATTTTAGTGGTTCATCACTGAGTTACTGTGAGTGGGTCTTGTAAGCACTTAACCAACGCCTTGAGTTTAGCTGTAACCACTACTGTGCCAGGCTACCATATGTAGGCTTGGGTAATCTAGGTCCAACATTGGGACATATAAGGCAGAGGTTGTAGGGCATTATATGTCCCTCCCTCCCCTTGGCTGATATCATAACTGGGCCAGGAGCATCTTTTCGAAATTTGGAATATGCTAGCCCCAAAAAATCTATCTTAAATCGCTGTCTAACAGCATGATGATCCGAGGTAATGAACATCATATACCATAGTCGAGGGCGACCCCACCTTCTTTATGCCTTCGTAGAGTTGGGACATGGAGCCTGCAAATTAAAAACCAAGTTTTATGATTGTCTTCAGATATCATTACATACACTGAGTCTGACATTTATCAAATGTTGAAATTGTCTTTCTCCGTATGTCTCACAGAGCGGGGCCTCTCTATCCGAGCCGTTGCCGGGTGAGGTGAGGCTTGACTCCCACACAGTGCTGGGTGAGTTGTTCTTCTCTTTAAATATTATATTACTCAGATTACCTGATTTTGACTTCATCTAAGTCATGTTTTTGACTGGCTCTCATTGAGCTGTCGCTAGAAGTGTATTAACACCACGTGAACTTGACCTCCACACCTTTTTGATTCAAAAGTTTGTACAATGTATGCAATATCAGCTTTTTCTTTCCTCATTTTTCGTAGGAGAGGATTGGTCTCTGCATGGTTGATCTACCAGATACGGTAGGGTGGCTTACCCAGCCACATGACTTAACTTACCATAACAACCGTGCCATATAGTTTGTTTTGATTTCCTAATTTTTCTATATAGTGAACACAATAGATGTTGCAGTAGCCGTTTTCACAGATTGGCCCTGACGAATGCCTGTAAAACTATACACCAAAGGCAGAAACATGTTGGCCTAATTCTTAGATGCTTACCTGACAGTGATATTGTCACACTGTTGCCACATCTGTTTTAAATCTGACGTCCAGGGAGATACCAATAAAAAATATTTTTTCTACCTTGACCGTCATTTTAACCACGCACTTTTTCTTGAGCACTGCACCCTATCAGTACCACTCGCAGTGAGGACTCATCTTCTTTCAGCATGGAAACTGTTGGCACTGATAGAGCGCGCGGGTCACCCGACCAATAATTTCGCCACTTCCGGCTTCGGGCCCATATATTTCAAATCACCATATACATTGATCGGATGACCTCACGGTCTGCTATCAGATATTTGTGAGTCCCCCTCGTTATTCCTCAGAGTACCCGACTTACCATCCACCGATGCGGGTACCTATGACCACAATGGATCAGGGAGCTAGCTGTAAAAGGAAAGGCAGCAAAATACAAACCCAACAAATAACCTTCAATACCTTGTAAAATGACCACGGACAACTGGAAGTTTTAAAATCTTTATCTAATTTAGTAAAATTCTGAAATCATCAAATTCACAGTAATTAAACAATCGATAATCAGAATAACAGAAAGTACATAGCTGAATAGCAAATAAGTCAGTGCAACCATTTATAAACTAATGGAACCAGGACACAATTAAAATAAAGGATCAGGAATTAGAACGTTTAGGATGAATCACTAAAGATGGGATAGGCTTTGATTAGGACTAGTATTCTAGAATTATCTCAAAAATATAAGACAGGAGTTTGGGACATTTATATAACTATAGGAGAGTCTATAGAGAGAGAGAGACACGCTATGCTTTAAGGCAAA
Source organism: Lissotriton helveticus (assembly GCF_964261635.1). Taxonomy (NCBI): domain Eukaryota; kingdom Metazoa; phylum Chordata; class Amphibia; order Caudata; family Salamandridae; genus Lissotriton; species Lissotriton helveticus. The sequence goes on along the minus strand of NC_136072.1, from coordinate 909,072,997 downwards.
AGTGCTTTAGACAATTTAAGTAGGGAGGTTCTAGACCATATCAGGAAATGACAAACTGCAATGCAAAATATAATTTCTAACAGATAGGGTAACATAGGAACACGTTATGAAACAAATGCAAATGACTTTATGATTCAATGGTTGCGAGAAAAAGCATGGAAAATGAATTCACGTGCAAAGATATGTCTTTATTGAAGCAAAAGACAGAAAAATAGAAAGGTGCAGTTTCAGGAGATTCAGAGCAATATTTACCTAGACTGGTGTGAAAACCAAACCCTGGCCACGGGTCAGTTAAGGACAGGAAACCCTCAAGGAAGGATACCCCTCGAATGGACAGCAGGTGCAGAATGGACACCCAGGACAGGACAGGAAACCCTCAGATTAGGAATCAGGACAGGACCTCTCGGACAGGACCCTCAGGACAGGACCAGCACCCGCAGTTCGGAAGCAACGCCTGCGCTCCACCCTCTCTGCAGTTATCGATCAAGACCCCGATTGGGTCAGCGAACTCCCAGCAAAGTGCTCCGCCAGCACTTTAAGGTTTAGTAAAACCTTAGTCTATGGTCAAATTTCGGACAGAGTGCTCCGCAGCTCTCTGTATCTTCAGTCACCTATTGAGTGCGTTGGGTCAGTGACAGGTCAGCTAAACCAGACAAGTCGGACAATTTCCCTAGGTGAACCCAGGGTAGATATACTGTTTTGGGACGGTGTACCACCCCCCAATGTTGCAAAGTGTCAGAATCCCTCAATTTGGATTGGTCCTAAGGTAGGGTCTGGGTAACACACCAATCAGAATAGACTATTTGGAGGCCTACTTTGCATCTCTGGGTACCGCCTAGCGAGATTGGGGTTCCCATGAGAAAGCCGCAGAGAATACAATGAGAAGAACACATTTCGTTACATTAGAACATAATCATGATGCTTCTGCTGGGTGAAGGTGCTCTTTTCCCAGGGTGGCTCTGGCATCAACCTTCTTTGGCCTGAGTTCAATGCCAATGGCTGCTTCTAGATTCTGCGCAGAAATACCCTCCAAGATGGACTCTCCAGCCCAGCACCCCTCCGAGTCGAGGATACATGAAAAGTAAGCGAAAACAAATTAAAACATAGAAGTGACGGTATGAAAAACACATCATGGGTTGTGTACTTTAAACTTATCATTATAAAATTATACTATGCAGTTTAAGTGTTAGCAACATATACACACTCACAAGAGCATCACCACGTTATTCACGAGAGCTGTGTATTACGCATGCGCACCCTTTCCCACCAAACTTATAACTACGTCAGGTCACGTGAGTGTGACTGACGCATGTGCAGAAGCCATTTACCAAGCGGCGGCCATGTTTTAGAGACATGGATTAGTTGTATTAGAAATACACGTACGCAAGCTTCCTCTACCTCGTTTGAATATAAAAATAAAAGATTAGTAAGACGTACAAATTCTATTAATTGATTACACATAGGCGAGGTTCATGACTCGAGCAAGTCGCGATGCGAAGCTTGCTCTATCAATCCCCTCTTTGATGATATTTACTATCATCACAAAAATAATGGAACCAGATGCCAACTTCTTCACACTTTATACAGCTCTATCTCTTCCAACAAACGATCCAGCTTCTCTTTTTCATTTTTGGTAGGGTGAGAATTTTTCACCTTTTTGTATATCTGATTATTCATTTCCTCTAATTCAAGCTCATCCACACTTCGTTTCACTCCTCTGGCATTCACTTGATGCTTTCTGGTGTGCTTACGGCATTTGCAACAGACAAATATGAAAAATAGGATAAGACCTATAATTCCAATTGGCATCAGTACCTTGAACAATAAGCTTTTACCTAAACTAGCAAACCAATGACCTACATTTGAGAGACCATCTACCAGTCTCTTCCAGGCACTGTCAACCTCGAGTGGTTTGAGTTCCTTTTCCAAATTAGTAATGTTTTTCACATATCTTTTGAGCTGCACACTTTTGTCCGGAATATAAGTGCAACAATGTTGCGCCTTCAACATCCGGCAGACTCCGCCCTCTTTTGCTAATAAGGTGTCAAGAGCAAGTCTGTTCTGCAAAACCATTGATCTGATCGCAACCATTTCGGTATTGACCAGCAGAAATCCATGAGCTGTGTCAGTAGACAACACATCCACTATAGTGGACAATTTGCAAATTCTGTGAGTGTTCAGAACCACTCCCACTCCAGGTATCAGTGCACTGAAAATACTACCCATTATTTCACCTACGCTTTCTCTTTTACTACGCACTAAGCCATTAGTATTTTCACTGCTTCCAGCAACTTCATTCACATGGTATATTTTTGGGAAGACAATGCCAAAGTGCAGCTTCCATACCAGTGATCCGGCAATTTGAAATAAGCCTTGTCTCCACATATATAATAAATTCCAGGAAACACAGGCTCTGACCCATTTTTGAAACCCCATCCTCCAATTACCTTGTAATTATGTTCACATTCACTTGAACCAATGAAAATGTTATTATAATAGCTAGTCTTCTCGCGGTGAAGACATAGCTTTCCTTTCTTTTCAAAATCCAGCAACAGAGCAGGTCCCGCCCCACCCTTTGAGGTGCCTTCCATGTCCTCAGCCCATTTTGGTGTTTTCTGTTTTTCGTCATCTGCCTTTCTTTTTATTTTTATTCTCCTCTTCTCTGCCATGTTCAGGAAAATCTTTTCCTGCTCACGCAAAGAGCAGGTCAAGTTATCTCTGTGTGCGTCACCTATGTCTATATTACCTATAGTCAGAAAGTATTCGCCCATATAGCGAGTAACGTCACTTTTGGTATGTACAGGATTCAGGTTCCCACGTATAGGAAGTTCAGAAAAGATCACGTCATTGTTAGAGTAATAGTACTGTAACGGTCCTCTTTTGTAAAATAAACTTGCTAAAATACTACAGGATATTCCGTATGTCAGGGGCAAGTGATGGTATGTCACGCCTTCAGCCACAGAGGTAGGTAGCTTCATGCAGACATAGCAATCTTCAATTTCCATAGTCTCTACATAGTGTATTAACAAGTTTGCGAAAACATTTAAATGTGTCTTGTTTCTAACTCCGTGGTAATGTAGTCCTTCCTCATCTGATGCTTCTAAGTCTCGTTTTGTCTGTCTGAGTGCTTTTTCATGTCTTTCTACACTTCGTGTTGTCAGTTCTTCAGTGTCGGTAATCTGAGTAGGGTCAATATTAGTATTCTTTCTCACCGCAAAAGGATGAAAACTGTCAGTCCTATCCAAACTAATATCACTATAATTATACTACATACACATACCTTGCAGCATGTTTTGCAACAACTGCGACTAGGTCTACCACTCACGTTTGAATCAGACATTTTGGCTCAGAAGAAGTTTCTCGACCCCTCTTTGTCTCTTTGCACCAGTAGCCTACTTTGTGCAAATTCACGGTGGCTCGTCTTCTTCTTCGGCAGAGTACTCAGCGACTGGCTCTCCGTCGCTTTCGTCAGTTATATCAAGATCCTCAAATTCTTCCAAAACGAGCGTCCATTCAGGAGACTTATACTTTTTGTTTTGTCTTTTTATTCGATCGCTCCTTCTTTTGGAAGTGTCTTCTGGTTGTTCTGCTATGCGAGAACTTCTCCTTTCTTCTGCACGTTTTTCTTCTACCGTTTTTATCCTCAGTCTCAATTTCTTTATGAATCCAGGCTCAATGTGCTTTCTTTTCTTAAGCCTTTTAGTTGGTACTGGGATTTCGTTTTCTTTTATTGCCCTTTTATTTTCATTTGCTTGTGGCAATGCCGCTTCTTTTTCTTCCCTTCCTATCTGACTAGTTCCAGGGCTCGTATCTATTTCTTCTGCCTGGTTACTAAACTGGCCTTGTTCAGGAGAGTTTTGCCTTTGCTTTTCAAATGTCTCTGTTTCTGTTTCCTGAACACGTTCTTCTAACCCTGTCTGATCCTGTTCGAGCACTTCGATCCCTTGATTTTCTTCTGCTTGAACTATTACACTATGTCTAGTCTGTTCCTTTTCGACATCAGGAGTCAGTGGAGGTGTATCAATTACTTGCTCAGTCCCTGTCTGACCTTCTCCTTCCTCAGGTTTGATGTGAATCTCAATAGTCTGAGGTTCTTCGCCTGTGCCTTGCTTTTCCTCTCTATTCCACTCTCTACCTTCCAAAATTCGCTCTCTTGTTCTGATGGGGTCTTCGGTGAGGTCAATCAAGGGTATCCACTCATCTGGCCATATGCTCGGCAGCTCGTCATCAGCTACTTCTGGACCAACTTCTGGGAACCCCTCAGCAGGCTGGACTCTTGGTAGTTCGTCATCAACTACTCCTGGACCAACGTCTGCGGACCCCTCAGCTTGACTGGTACTGGGCTGTACGTTGTCAGTTGTTTCTGGTCTTGCTTCTGCAGGCCCCTCTGCTGGACGGCCTTCTTCTCCAGGCTCCTCATCAGGTAGTACCTTCTGGGTGTGGCTGGCGTGGATCCAATGGGGAACACCTGCACACTTCACTGCTGTGGTCATCACCAGGATTACTTAACGCTTCTGTCCCCACCTTGGTTCCAGGCAGCTCGACCGAGTATGCTTCTTTATTTTGACCCAGTCCCCTGGAACCAGTTTGTGGAGAGGAGTCGTTGGATTGGTGACGGCGTCTTCTCCGATCTGGCGAGAGATATAACGTACTTGGTCACCTAATCTCTTGCAGTATTCAAGCACCAAATCATCAGTAATACTCAACAGTTTGCTTCCTGGTACCCACGCTTGTCTCATCACTCTTCCCATCAGGATTTCATGTGGGCTCAGGCCTGTCTTCCGGTCTGGAATACTTCGGAGTCCCATCAGAACCAGAGGCAGGGCCTTTACCCAGGTCATGCCAGATGCATCACACAATTTTGCTAGTCTTGTTTTGATAGTCCCGTTTATTTGTTCCACTACTCCAGAAGCCTCTGGATGATATGCACAGTGGAGTTTTTGCGAGATCCCAAATGCCTTACAGAGTTGGTCGATCACATCATTCTGAAAATGTCGGCCTCTATCTGATTCAATAGTGACTGGAACCCCGAATCTAGGTATCAGTTCTTTTAGTAAACACTTTGCTACTGTCAGTGCGTCACTTTGGGGAGTAGGGTAAGCTTCCACCCACTTTGAAAATAGGCAGACAATGACTAGGACATAACGCTTCCCCTCACAACGTGGCATGGTGATGAAATCAACCTGTATTCTCACAAAGGGACCCCCTGACCTCCCAATTTTCCCTAGTTCCACCATTGTTCTCTTGCCTGGATTCATCTGTTGACATGACAGGCACCTCTGGCAGAGGGACTCTGCTACTTTCCTGAACTTTTTGCTGTACCAAGTCTGTTGGAATACCAGAATCATGGCGTCCCTACCAATGTGTGATCCCTCATGTATCAATCTCGCCATTGTGCCAAGCAAGTGTCTGGGTAACACAGGCATACCATTTGGGCCCAAGATTAAGCATGGGCGGATTTTGCGGATCCACGATTCGCGGATCCAGCGGATTCACGGATCGTGGATCCGCAAAATCCGCGGATTCAGCGGATTTGCGGATTTGGGGGCGGGGCTTCCTCGAGCGTGTGGGCGGGGCCAAACGGACGGGGCTTCCACGCGAGCGCACATGCCTCTTGTGTGTCTAAAAGGTGACAGACCGATCAGAGCAGCAGATTAAGAGACAGAAGCCCCTGGTCACAGGAACAGCACGGGGGTTGCGCTCGTGAAAGTCAAAGATGCCCAGCCTCCCGTTTTTTTTTGGGCTGCTGAATGAGTCACTGCATTTGCGCTTCAACTAGTTCCAGCGACCAAGTGTGTGTCACTATGCAATCGCGCCGAAGTGCGCAGGGGTCCCTTGAGTGAAATGTCCATCATAGTGGGTAAATGGCGGGAAGACGGTGCACACCTCGAGTGTGTGGGCGGGGCCAAACGGACAGGGCGTCCATGCGAGCATGCCTCTTGTGTGTATAAAAGGTCAGAGACCGATCAGAGCAGCAGATTTATTATTTAATTTTGCCAGGACCGTCGTGCCCGAATGAACCCTGCCCTTCATATTTATTCAAGAAGACACCACTGTTGAAGTAATTTACGATGGCGCCGGCAAGCTGCCAGCGCCATCCTGCAAAAGTTACTTAATTAGCTTCAACAGGAAGCTCCAACTGCTAAAATAAAGCAGGCGCTCGAGCCCCTGCTGTATCTTATCTGTTAGAGCTTCCTGTTGAAGCTAATTAAGTAACAATTGCAGGATGGGCGCTGGCAGCTTGCCGGCGCCATCGTTAATTAGGCGCGCTTGAACTTTTGACCGCAAAATCCGCTCCGATCGCGGATTGCGGATTTTCGGCAAATCCGCGAGAGTTCGCGGATCGCGGATTTGCCGAAAATCCGCAAAATCCGCGATCGGAGCGGATTTTGCGCTCATGCTTACCCAAGATGACACCATCCTCACGTCTTGGTCTACACCCTTCTTCCTTCCACTTCTCTCTCTCTTGCCAGGGTGTCGCCTGCTGCCATTCTCTCACTTCATCCCATGTAGGCACTTCTTCAAACACTCGAAGTTGGCAGCTGGTTCCGGGCCCCCCCCCGTTTTGGATTTATGATCAATCGATCCCTGGCACATAATTGTGCCACTCGATCAGCGAAATCATTTCCCAATGATACAGGGTCAAAGTCCTTCTTATGGGCAACACACTTGACCACTGCCAATTCTTTTGGTAATTGGATTGCCTCTAAAAGGTCTTGAACAACTTTTCCATTTCGAATAGGGGTACCTGATGAAGTCAGGAACTCCCTCTGTAGCCATAATTGGCCAAAGTCATGCACAACTCCAAAACAGTACTGACTGTCAGTATACACTGTTAGGCGTACGTTTTTCCCCAATTTGCAAGCTTTTATCATAGCGATCAATTCGGCTACTTGTGCAGACTTTACTTCAAATAAATAACCTGCTTCTACAATTTTGGTTAAGGAGACTACCGCATAGGCAGCACTCAGGCCTCCTTGTTCATGTCTTAGGCATGAACCATCCACAAACAATTCCATGTCATGTTTAGGCAAAGGTGTTTCTTAAATTTTTTTGTATTTTTTTGTATTTGTGGTATACTTATAGAGCGCAAACCTGTCACCCAAAGGGTATCCTGGCGCTTTGAACCATAGACCAACAGATTACAGCAGCTTAGCCTGTCCTGGGGAAGAGATGAGTTTTTAGCGCCTTCCTGAAGGCTGGGAGATCCTCAAGATTCCTTAGAGATATCGGCAGGGAGTTCCAGAGCTTGGCCGCCGCTACTCTAAAGGATCGGCCGCCCATCCTCACTCTCTGGAAACGCGGAACTACAAGTAGCCTAGAAGAAGAGGAGCGTAAGGCTCGAGATGGAAGGTACCAAGCGAACATCTTCCGCAAAGAGACCGGGCCAAGGCCATGGATAGCCCTGAACACGATGCAAGCTGCTTTATAATGCACGCGTAGATGAACCGGCAACCAGTGAAGTTCCTGAGGCGCTGCCGTGGATGAACTGTAGTAGGGACGTGAGAGGGCGAGTTTGGCAGCTATGTTTTGCACCCTTTGTAGCTTACCCAGTAGTGTTATCGGGGCCTCCAGAAGTAGTCTGTTACAGTAGTCGAGTCGACTTAGGATGGTACTCCGTACTACTTCTGGTCTGGCTTGCTCAGGAAGAAAGGGCAAGACTTTGCGCAGCATGCGAATCAGCATCATGCACGTCGAGGTGACCTTATTTACGTGCAGATCTAACTGCAAGTTGGGCCCGAAGCTAACGCCCAATTTCCGTGCTGATGGTGCAGCTGACACCGTCTCAAAAAAAGACGGGGGCCAGAAGTCATCTGGAAGAGACCGAGGGATTCGGTCGTTGGAACAATATAGGACCTCTGTCTTAGTCCCATTAAACTGCAACGAGTTTAATCGGAGCCATTCCGCTGTGGCCTGCATGCAACGATGGAAAGTTTCCAAAGGGACTGCATCCTGTCCCTCCAGTGAAAAGACCAGCTGGGTATCGTCCGCATAGTTAAATGCGGAGATCCCAAATGATTTAATAAGCTGGACCAGAGGGCGGAGGTAGATATTAAAGAGTATAGGGCTGATGGCAGAGCCCTGAGGTACTCCTTGTCCTACTCTCCGCTCCTCTGAGCTGAAGGGGGGGAGCGATACCCGTTGTTGACGATTGTCCAAGTAGGAGATCAGCCAGTCCCTGGCCTTATCTTTAACCCCGCATTCTTCCAGCCTCCTAATCAAGGTTGGATGGCTGACCGTGTCGAACGCGGCCGACATGTCGAGCAGCACCAAGAAGGCTGCCCGACCACTGTCGACTCGCGTCCGAAGATTGTCTAACACGGTCACTAGCGCAGATTCCGTCCCATGAGCTGGGCGGAAACCAAATTGCGTTTCATCCAGCCAGGTGTTCCCTTCTAAGAAGCCGGACAGAGTGCGGGTAACCAGTTTTTCCATGATTTTAACTGGAAAGGGAAGCAGGGAAATTGGCCGGTAGTTGGTAAGACAGGCAGGGTCGAGCGTAGGTTTTTTTAAGAGCGGGGAGACCACTGCCTTCTTCCAGCAATCTGGTACAGTCCCTGATTCAAACGACTGGCAGCAGATGGAGTGCAGAGGCTGAAAGAGTTCCTCCTGAAACACCCTCCAGAATTTAGGAGGGAGAGGGTCAAGAGGCGAACCAGATGAAATCGTAAGTGCCAGACTGCCAAACTCCTCCAAAGAGGGCAGGGGAAAGCTATTCAACTGGGGTCGGCTGGACTCTATCACCGGAGCTCCCAAGCTGAGTGCGTGAGCCTCTGGTCGGGGTCGACTGGAAGGCGAGGCCGGAGCTTCCAAACAGAGGTCAGAGCCCCTCTGCAGGGGTCGACTGGCAATCGCCTCCGGAGTTCCCGAACCAGTGGAGATGGAAAAGCTGTTGAGCTGGGGTCGACTGGACTCTATCGCCGGAGCTCCCAAGTTAAGTGCGTGAGCCTCTGGCCAGGGTCGACTGGAAGGTGAGGCCGGAGCTTCCAAACAGAGGTCAGAGCCTCTCTGCAGGGGTCGACTGGCCGTCGCCTCCGGAGTTCCCGAACCAGTGGTAAGATTGACTGAGTCCTGTAGGCCCTCTAGAATTTTACAGATGTTCTCCTCAAAGGCATCAGCAAGCGAGTCACACAAAGCCTGCGATGTAGGTACGATGTTAGTCGCACACACAGGGTGCGCGAGGTCCCTAACAATCTTAAAAAGGGCCTGTGCCTTATTTGGGGCCTGATTCAGGAAGGATTCAAAGTAAGCCGCCTTGGCTATCTTGATCTGTGCCTTATATTTTTGTAAGGCGGACCGGAACACGGCTTTCTCCGAGTCTGAGTACCGTTTTCTCCATGCTCTTTAATGTCTGGGCGTGGTTTTGTGCAAAATTCTGTTAAATCAATGCAGTTATGCTCATCTTCCTCCCCATCTTCCATATCCATTGAGTTGGGAAGCAGAGTGGCGGGATTCAGAATGTTGCACCTGACAATTGTTATATTTGCAGCACCCACGAGAATCCTCTCGTATTTAGTCAGCCGACTAGGGGTGAGATACTGAGTTTTCGTTCTAGTTAGCAAAATCACCACTCCATGTGGAACATACACAGTTACAGGATGTCCCATGACAATGGATTCACTCTGTTCTAGACTTGTGCAGGTAGCAGCTACTGCTTTCAGACATCCTGGTAATCCAGCAGCCACTGGATCCAGGGTGGCAGAGAAATATGCCACTGGCCTCCTGGTTGTGCCATGCTCTTGGGTTAGGACTGACAACGCGCAATTATCGCGAGTGTCACAGAACAGGGCAAATTCCTTGGAATAGTCTAGCATTCCTAATGCAGGGGCTGTACACAGACAATCTCGCAATTTTGTGAAGGCTGTTAAGCTTTCATCATCCCATTCTACAACATCCGGTGTTCCTCTCTTGGTCATTTTTATCAAAGGCCTAGCTAGGACTGCAAATCCCAGAATCCATTGCCTGCAGTATCCTATCACCCCAAGAAACATTCTGATTTCTTTCTGAGTACGGGGTAACTGCATCTTTTGAATTATTCTCACTCTTTCTGACGTTACTTTCCTGATGCCTTTCTCTATCTGGTGCCCCAGATATTTTACTGATTTTGCACAGAACTGTAATTTTTCAGGGGCCACTTTATGTCCCTTCTCACTCAGGTGATTCAGTAGGGCAATGGTGTCAATCACACAGTCCTTATGACTTTTGGACGCCACCAAGAGGTCGTCAATGTATTGCACCAAGACAGAATTTCCAGGTAAGACCAAAGTTTCCAAGCATTTTTTCAAGATCTGATTAAAGATAGAGGGGCTCTCTGTGTACCCCTGGGGGACCCTATTCCAGACATACACGTGACTGTTGAAAGCAAATGAGAAAAGAAATTTGCTGTCTGGATGCAGGGGAATGGAAAAGAATGCATGACATAGGTCTATCACAGTGAACCACTCAGCATCCCAGGGAATCTGGTACAGAATCACTGCTGGGTTCGGGACAATAGGGCAGCAAGGAACCACTATTTTGTTTACCTTTCTTAGGTCCTGCACTACTCTGTACTTGCCACTAGGCTTTTTGATGCCCATAATCGGTGAGTTGCATGGGCTACTCATTACTTCCTGTATGATGTTTCCTTCTAGCAGTTTCTGTATTTCCAGGGCAACACCTGTTCTCACTTCTGCATTCATTCTGTAGGGTTTAGTATTAGGGTATACTGCATTGTCTTTTATGGCTATCTGTATGGGGTCTACGTTTTTCATTAACCCTACATCTTTCCCGGTAAAGTCCCATACCTCTGGCTTCACTGTTTCTTGGAGTTCTTTGGGCAAATCCTGCATAGTCATTCGTTTAATTTCTGAGTCCGGTCTTATTAACATTAATTTATAAATGCCATCTTCATCTGGGGTCTGAATTTCAACACCCTTTGGTGTGCAAAAGATGGTACAGTTCATTTTGCACAGCAAATCACGTCCCAGTAAGTTCACTGGACTGGTGTCACAAACGACAAATCTATGCATTTCTTTAAAGTTTCCAATTGAGATCTCCATGGGCTCGGTAACAGGAGTACTAATCAGTTGATTAGATACCCCCACTACTTGGATTGCTTCTCCCGAGAGGGGTAGGTTTGGAACGTCCACGGTTCTCACAGTAGAACGGGTAGCGCCAGTGTCCAATAGAAAAGTGACATCATTTCCGTCAACCTTTCCTTCAATGTATGGCTCTGACTGGTCTACCGGCAAGGAGGCGCCAAGCACGCACTCCTCGTCCTCCCCTCTCAGGCCCCGTCAGTACTGGTCATCACAAAAGAAGGTATCATTTAGTAAATACTGCGAAGTTGCTGCATTTCTGTTCTCATTGCTCCCCCAGACTTCTACGTCCTCACCCTGTGTGGATTTTTCCTTAAACACTTGCTTTGGTGCTCGGGGCAACTGAATCGTTTTTACCTGTTGTTGGGTCTTTCTTGGTCTTTCATTCTGCGTCTGTGGAGTTAAATCAGGTGTTTGGGAGTTATCATCCTGCAAATAGGGACACTCGTCTCGCCAGTGTCCAATTTCTCCGCACTGGTGGCAGGGAAATTTCTTCTTAGCCTCCTCCCTGCTCATTTTGGGCCGGGGCTTTCCTCCTCCCCCACCCCCAGGACCTGGATTCTGAGTAGTTTTGGCCATTTTATTCAATTGTTTTTCCTGCTGTTCTGCGAGCTTCACTTGAGCCCACATAACCTTCTCCTTGAGAGCCTTTTTCTTTTCTGCCATCTCGTCCTCACAGTACTTTGCGTACCGTAGGACCTCATCCATCTTTTTAGTATGCCAACAGATTTTGTTATCTTTTATCCACTGACAAATTTCGGGTCTTAAACCATTTACAAACCTGTAAATAAAATGTGTCATATCCTTCATCTCGATGTTATCTATACCACTGTATGTTTTGAACACCTGCAACAGCCTTTCATAAAAGGAGTGCACTGTCTCATCTCTTTCCTGCGTGGTTCTATCTATCTTGGTCCAATCAGTTTCCTTTGCTGGCACTTTTAGTTTCAGATGCTGAATTACTTGTTCATATTTTCTCATCACTTCTTTCGATGGTTCCCCTGTTTTGTCATCTCTCGGGTATTCCTCACTAGGCCAAGCTATGGCTATTTTACACTCGGTCCATAGATCTACCGGGACCACTATGTCGAAAAACCCATCCAGGTCTTTCCACAGGCATTTTTGCACCTTTACGAACCTTTCCACCTGCCTGTACCAGTCGACTGGCTTTTCGCGCAATTTCTGGAAATCGTTAGTAAAGGACACAATATCCTGTCTGGACCATGGAACGTGCACATATTTTCCACCTGGTACTTCGCGCATAGGGCATAACTGTTCTGGCTTGTCAGCTTCTCTTAGAGCGAATTCGGGAGTTGCCTGCCTAGACCTGGCCTCATCCTTTTTCTTGGCCCATCTGGCTTTCCACTTTTCCACATCTCCCCATTTTTGTAATACTGTCAATAGTTCTTTGACCTGTGCTTTCTTCCCTAAAACATTCAAGTTTTCCAAATCCTTGTCTGAGAAATCTGCCCTATATGGTTTCTGCAGTGGTTTTGATTTTGAAATATCTATTCCCATGCTAGCAGCAGTATCTGTCAGTTTTTCATGAAGTACTCGGGTATTTCGGGTGAGACTCTTGCAGATAAACAGCATTTCGTCTTCAGAGTAGGTATTTAATCTGTCTAATCCTACGTTTCCTGCCATCAACTCCTCTATTTCTATTCTCAGCTTGTAGAGATCTAAAGGTTTCGTTGGGGACGCTTGTTTTTCAAATTCTTGACTCCATCTTTCGATTTCTTCAGGAGTCACCAATGTGACACTCTTCGTACCTGAGGTCGATTCCATTTGAATTTCCCTCGCATTAAAAGGATTGTGTCTTTTCTGGATCCTTTTTCCTGTATTTCTAACGGGCAGATCTAGCAGCGAGACCTCCGACTCGCACTCACTTGTCTGGTCATCTACAATTAATGGTTCTGGTCTGGTCGGTGCAATGACAGGAGTAATTACTGGAGTTTTCGGACTTCCTTGACGGTCCCCGTACAACGGAACCACCGGTCCGATAGTTACTGGGATCGTTAAAGCTTCAGGACTTGCATTCAGTTGTGACATTTTCCGTATTATCTCAGCTCTCTGATTTCCTAGCGCTTCTCGTTCCTTTTCTTCTAATAACCTGTCCAAAGTGTTTCCATGTAACACCTGCGGGGTTAGAATGGGAGCATAACTCGGGGAAGTGGGATGTGTCTCACTCGGCCCTCCACCATAATTAGGTTTCTGAAACAAACTTCCTGTGCCTAGGATTCTCGGATCGTCCTCATCCCGGGGTTGTAATAATGGCATTCCTGTACCTAAGGACCTCACCTCACCTCCGTAAGGGGGACGAGGGCAAAAATCTCCTTCCCGTGAATATCCCATTTCCCCACCTACAGGTCTCCTGGGGTAAATACTTCTGGTTTCTACGGGTCCTAGATTCTCAGTATAAGGAGGAACTAGATAATCCCCTCCTACACTTGCGGACCTGACCTCTTACCTTTGTAGGGGTCTCCGGGGAATATCTCCTGCACTCGAAGGTCGGTGTCCCTCATTATAAGGAGGCGGACTTCTCATGCATATGTCATCTAACAACTCGTCGTCTGATTCTCCTAGGGGCCCCCAGTGCTTGGACTTCTCCGTCCTTTCCCCCCCCCCCAGGAGGATCTTCTGCTGGCATCATGGGAAACAGACCCTCAACAATCATGCTCTGTCTCCACTGTTTCATTTTTTTGTCTCGTGATTCTTGTTTTAGTTTTGGGTAATACTTTGTCAGCCCTTTGTCCATTCGGGGCTTTTCTCTTTGGAAAGCCTCAATCTCCCATTCCTCTAATGCCTCATACTGCGTTAGTCTCGGTCTGGGATGTAATTCATTCATTCGGGTTCTTAAATTGAACAAGATCCTACCATTAAAGGTACCTTCTAACGGAAAGGCCATTATTCCGTCATCTTGTGTGTATTTCGCCCAATTTTCTAACCACACACATGTATTGTACCCTCTGTCGAACATCATGAAAGAGGCGGGAGTATTTGGTGGAGGAATAACAATGCCCTCTCTAGTTTGAATCGGCTTGTCCTTTTTGAAGTAATTCTTTACCTTATTTACAAGGGACATTTTTCGCTTATTTCCGTACATAATGCCGTATATATTAGCCTTCCACTGATCCTTTCAAACCCTAGGTTTCTTGGATCGGGTCTAGTCTCTGGAGTGTACGAGTGCCACATACGATTTCTACGCTTACTTTATTTACAAAATTACCTCCAATCAGAATGCGCCTTGCAACTCTGTGCAACCAATGGGGTGCACGAGTTCAAATATTTTCGGCCAATGGGTGCGCGGCCTTTTCGTGAGACAGTTCTCACGCTTCGGCGCTCACCCCTCCTTCACAATTCCAGCCCCGCTACCCGCCCGCTGTTTCTACCAATCTCAGCGCGGCACGGAGTGACGTCAGAGACGCTTCGCGACTGACTCTCTCCCTTCACAAGGTAACGGAAACTTTCTTTCTTTCTAAAGTGCTTAGTACTTGGTTATTTTACAACGAATACACATTCGCCACAGTGCTCAAGTGTCTAGACAGGAAAGAGTTGTTTTACTGCAAGTAAACTACTTCCATTTACTTTTCACACACTACGGGTAGATCTCGTCCGCCCACCCTTCACTCTAGCATCAGTGAACCTGTTACTTCCCTAGACCCATCCACTCTTTCCGGGATATATCCGAGTCTAAGGTTTCCCAGCGGACCCCTTTGCTTTCACCCAAGCTCCGATGAACCTGCTACTCTTCCGATGTGACCCTTATTAGGTTACGCCACTATGGGAATTTTGCCAATGAACCTCGTTACTAACATTTATTCACACATGTATGCAGAAAACCCTAGTTAGTGCTTCTGGTTCTACCTAACCTGCACCTAACTTTCCTTGAGCCTGTGACCTCAAGGCAATGGATTCTATTCACCACTTGCCATTCAATTTCCCCGGGGAGTTCCGACAACACTTAACAAAACGTTTTACATACGCATGGATTAATACATATAACAATATAAGAACAAGAATAACAATTTTCAAACAATTCATATATTTCAAAAGCAGCGCATTCTCAAGAGATTGATCAAGTCCCCCGAAATGGCTGTTCTTATAGCAGCAATAATGTTTAGCAGCTATCGACTTGACTAGCCTAACTAGTCCTACCTAACCTTTAACTATTCCCTAACCATCCCTCTGCTGCCAGAAAATACTGATAGAGCGCGCGGGTCACCCGACCAATAATTTCGCCACTTCCGGCTTCGGGCCCATATATTTCAAATCACCATATACATTGATCGGATGACCTCACGGTCTGCTATCAGATATTTGTGAGTCCCCCTCGTTATTCCTCAGAGTACCCGACTTACCATCCACCGATGCGGGTACCTATGACCACAATGGATCAGGGAGCTAGCTGTAAAAGGAAAGGCAGCAAAATACAAACCCAACAAATAACCTTCAATACCTTGTAAAATGACCACGGACAACTGGAAGTTTTAAAATCTTTATCTAATTTAGTAAAATTCAGAAATCATCAAATTCACAGTAATTAAACAATCGATAATCAGAATAACAGAAAGTACATAGCTGAATAGCAAATAAGTCAGTGCAACCATTTATAAACTAATGGAACCAGGACACAATTAAAATAAAGGATCAGGAATTAGAACGTTTAGGATGAATCACTAAAGATGGGATAGGCTTTGATTAGGACTAGTATTCTAGAATTATCTCAAAAATATGAGACAGGAGTTCGGGACATTTATATAACTATAGGAGAGTCTATAGAGAGAGAGAGACACACTATGCTTTAAGGCAAAAGTGCTTTAGACAATTTAAGTAGGGAGGTTCTAGACCATATCAGGAAATGACAAACTGCAATGCAAAATATAATTTCTAACAGATAGGGTAACATAGGAACACGTTATGAAACAAATGCAAATGACTTTATGATTCAATGGTTGCGAGAAAAAGCATGGAAAATGAATTCACGTGCAAAGATATGTCTTTATTGAAGCAAAAGACAGAAAAATAGAAAGGTGCAGTTTCAGGAGATTCAGAGCAATATTTACCTAGACTGGTGTGAAAACCAAACCCTGGCCACGGGTCAGTTAAGGACAGGAAACCCTCAAGGAAGGATACCCCTCGAATGGACAGCAGGTGCAGAATGGACACCCAGGACAGGACAGGAAACCCTCAGATTAGGAATCAGGACAGGACCTCTCGGACAGGACCCTCAGGACAGGACCAGCACCCGCAGTTCGGAAGCAACGCCTGCGCTCCACCCTCTCTGCAGTTATCGATCAAGACCCCGATTGGGTCAGCGAACTCCCAGCAAAGTGCTCCGCCAGCACTTTAAGGTTTAGTAAAACCTTAGTCTATGGTCAAATTTCGGACAGAGTGCTCCGCAGCTCTCTGTATCTTCAGTCACCTATTGAGTGCGTTGGGTCAGTGACAGGTCAGCTAAACCAGACAAGTCGGACAATTTCCCTAGGTGAACCCAGGGTAGATATACTGTTTTGGGACGGTGTACCACCCCCCAATGTTGCAAAGTGTCAGAATCCCTCAATTTGGATTGGTCCTAAGGTAGGGTCTGGGTAACACACCAATCAGAATAGACTATTTGGAGGCCTACTTTGCATCTCTGGGTACCGCCTAGCGAGATTGGGGTTCCCATGAGAAAGCCGCACAGAATACAATGAGAAGAACACATTTCGTTACATTAGAACATAATCATGATACTTCTGCTGGGTGAAGGTGCTCTTTTCCCAGGGTGGCTCTGGCATCAACCTTCTTTGGCCTGAGTTCAATGCCAATGGCTGCTTCTAGATTCTGCGCAGAAATACCCTCCAAGATGGACTCCCCAGCTCAGCACCCCTCCGAGTCGAGGATACATGAAAAGTAAGCGAAAACAAATTAAAACATAGAAGTGACGGTATGAAAAACACATCATGGGTTGTGTACTTTAAACTTATCATTATAAAATTATACTATGCAGTTTAAGTGTTAGCAACATATACACACTCACAAGAGCATCACCACGTTATTCACGAGAGCTGTGTATTACGCATGCGCACCCTTTCCCACCAAACTTATAACTACGTCAGGTCACGTGAGTGTGACTGACGCATGCGCAGAAGCCATTTACCAAGCGGCGGCCATGTTTTAGAGACATGGATTAGTTGTATTAGAAATACACGTACGCAAGCTTCCTCTACCTTGTTTGAATATAAAAATAAAAGATTAGTAAGACGTACAAATTCTATTAATTGATTACACATAGGCGAGGTTCATGACTCGAGCAAGTCGCGATGCGAAGCTTGCTCTATCAGCACCAAGCAAGTACATTGGAGCTTGGCCATATGAGCACCTGCTGATAAGGTCCTAGATGACGAGGTTCCGCCAAATGGGTGGGCTGATAGGACTCTTTCATCACTGATGGACCCTCACCGTTAGTCGTGATATAGGTGTGTGTCAGTTTCTCGTGGTCACTTCTCCTTCATCCAATAGACCTCCAAGTTTTTCTTTGTTGTTATTATTGAGTATCTTGGAGTGCCGTGGAGGGAGTAGAGTGGTGTAGAGTGGAAGGGCATAGAGTGGAGTATATTTGAAATGCATAGATTGTGAGAGTGAAGTAGAATGTCATGAAGTGGCATAGAGCGTTGTGGAGTGGTGTCGAGTGTTGCTGAATAGAGTGACATATAGCAGAGTAGATTGTCGTAGAGTGGAGTGGCATAGTGTTGAGTAGTATAGGAGAGTGGATAGGCATATAGTGTAGTAGAGTGTTGTTGAGTTGAGTGGTGAAGAGAAGGGTGGCATAGAGTTGAGTGGGTAGCATAGAGTGGAGAGGAGTAGAGTGTCATAGAATAGAGTGGAGTAAAGTGGCATGGAGTGGCATAGAGGGAGTTGCCTTGAGTGTCGTAGAGTGGAATAGTGTTGTAGAGTATGATAGAGTGTTGTAGAGTAGAGTAGAGTGGAATAGAGTTTAATGGAATAGAGCGTGTGAGTGGAGTATCATAGAGTGGAGTGGAGTAGAGTGGAGGGGAGTAGAGTGGAGAAGAGTGGCCTAGAGTGAAGTGGCATAAATTACAGTGTTGCAAAGTAGATTAGGGTAGAGCGCAGTGGGGTAGGGTGCATTGATTTTGAGTAAAGTGGCGTAGAGTACATTGAGGTTGAGTGCAGTGACATAGAGTAGAGTGGTGTGAAGTGCAGTGGCATAGAGTGGTGCAGAGTAGAGTGCAGTGGTGTAGAGTACAGTGGAATAGAGTAGATTGTTTCAGAGTAAAGTGAAGTGGTTCAGGGTAGAGTGGAGTGGTGCAGTGGTATAGAGTAGAGCGGCGCAGAGTGCAGTAGTGTAGAGTGCAGTGAAGCGGTGTGGAATAGATTAGAGTTGCCTGGAGTGATGCAGAGAGTATTGGCATAGAGTGCAGTTGAATTACTTAGAGTTGAGTGGTGAAGAGTAGAGTGAAGTGGCATAGAGTAGAGTGGTGTAGAGTAGAGTGCTACAGAGTAGAGTGGTGCAGAGTAGAATGGTGCAGAGAGCAGTGGCATGTAGTAGAATAGGGTGGCGTAGTGTGCAGTGATGTGAGCGCAATGATGTAGATTGACGTAGAGTTCAGTGGTGCAGAGTAGAGTGGTGTTGAGTTCAGTGGCATAGAGTGCAGTCTTGCAGAGTAGAGTGTCATAGAGTGCAGTGGCGTAGAGTGCAGAGTGCAGTGAATTAGCGTGCAATGGTGTGGAGTGGCATAGCTGCAGTGGCTCATCGTGCAGTGGTGTATAGTCCAGTGTTCCAGAGTAGAGTCGTGTTGAGTTCAGTAGCCGAGAGTGCGGGCTTGCAGAGTAGAGTGTCATAGAGTGCAGTGATGTGGAAAAGAGTGGCGTACAGTAGAGTGGCATAGCGTAGAGTGGCGCAGAGTAGAGTGGCGCAGGGTAAAATAGAGTGGCCTACTGTGCAGTGGCGTAGAGTGCAGTGGCATAGAGTAAATTGCCTTTGAGTAAAGTGGTGTTGAGTGCATTGGCATAGTGTACAGTGGTTTAAAGTAGAGTGGCATAGAGTACAGTGTATTAGAGTAGACTGGCGTAGAGGGCAGTGGACTGGAGTAGAGCACTACAGAGTAGAGTGGCAAAGCGTAGAGTGCAGTTGTGGAGTGGTACAGAGTGAAATAGTGTGGCATAGAGTGCAGTGGCATATAGTAGATTGTTTCAGAGTAGAGTGGAGTGGTGCAGGTTAAAGTGCAGCAGAATAGAGAAATGGAGTGGAGCTCAGAGGCATAGAGTGGTGTGGGGAAGAATAGAATGAGGTAGAGCACAGGGGCATAAAGTGGAGTGGCGCAGAGTGGAGTAGAGTGCAGTGGAGTAGAGCAGATTGTTTCAGAGTAGAGTGAAGTGGAGTTGAATCGAGTGCTGTAGGATAGAGTAGAGTGGTGCAGGATAGAGTGAAGTGGTGTAGATTAGTGGTGTAGAATGCTTTGTTGTAGGGTGCAGTAGCATAGAGTGCAGTGTTGCAGAGTAGAGTGTCGTAGATTGAAGTGCCGTATAGTGGAGCGGTGCAGAGTAGAATGTAGTGGTCTAACTGGACTGGTGTGAAGTGCAGTGGTGCATAGTAGAGTGGGGTAGAGTGCACTTGCAAAGAGTAGAATGGTGCAGTGTAGAGTAGAAAGGCATAGAGTGAAGTGGCACAGAGTGTCGCACTAGACACCAGTGGTGCTAAAGCTGGACCTGGTGGTAGACTGTTGTTGTTTCATTGGAACATGTTCACCTATTTCATTGTTGACAACACACACATCCACCAATTAGTATAAAAACGATGTTTTGACATAGGCAGGGTGTTTAAAGTTGTAGTGTAAATAATGTAGCGAGTTTCTGGGCTCCTGATTGTAGTTTTCAGGAAAGCAGTAATCTCTGTTGTCTAGGTTTTTATGTCATGGTGCTACCGCACATATGGCACATACTGAAGCTATTGCTCATTAAGTGTAGTGGTGTAGGCTATACCTTTTCACTTGCCAATGCATGGTATTAATATAAAGGTTTGGTACTCAGACTCACTGACTGTAAACAGAAAGATCATTAGACCTTCTCTAGAGGGTCACATTAAGCAAAAGCCAACAGTGATTTGATAAAAGAACCTTGACGTAGGAAGCTGGCTCTTTATGTGATATATCAAAAAGTTTATACACTGATGCAGGGAAAAGTTCTGTGGTTCTTTGGGAGGTCTTGGTCTTTATTGAAGGCAGGCAGTCCTTGAAGAATTTGGAGACACAGCTGCAGGACGAGTTGTTTTTGGTGCAAGGTCAACAGCGAACAACAGTCAGGACAGCAGGGCTGGCGCCAATTCAGGTGCTCTTTTCAGTCTTCCGGTTTTGCGGCTCTCCCTGTCCTTCTTTGTAGGTCATCGGGATCTGCTTCCCTGGTACCAGGGACTTCCCTAAATACTGAATTTAGGTGTGTTAGGGGAGTGTAGGGTAGTAGCCAATGGGCTGCTGACATTTGGGGTCACTACGCCCCATATATGACCACTTGCTGTGGAAAGTGGGCCTAACCCTGTCCCAGAACGCCTAACGGTGCCATCACAAAGATGGCTTCTTCTGAAAACTTGTGTCCATCTCACAGTAGCCCACCTTAGGGGTGGTACTAGCCAGGAGGTGGCATGCCTACCTGATTAGCTAATTTAACTGCCTTTCCTGCTGCCAATGATGGAGCCTGACATTTGACCTTGGTGTTTAAATGCACAGCAAATGTGACAAGATAAGAACAAGATTTAAAGGCCTGTTTACAGAAAGTGAGATCTTGGAAGGATACAGTAAACAAAGTTTGGGCAAGGGAAGGGATGAACTCAAGCTGGACAGGCTGGAACAAATAGAGTCAGCAAATAGAAAGCAAGGAAATGTGGGTTACAAACCAAAAATCCAGTGGGAAACAATGGGCAGAATGCATATCTAGGGACGTTTTCTGAATGTCTCCAAGATGTCTTCAGCAAACCAGACAGCTGTGCAGCCAGGTAGGCTTCAACCTAAAAATGACCATGTTCTCTTTAATAGTTGTTCCTAAATGTCTATAGTAAATTACAGCAACTGCCTGGCCTGTGAAGGGAAATGGACAACCTTGAAAGAAGCAGAAGAGAGATGCCAAACAAACAACAAATATCAACGTTTCCAATTTGTTATTGTAACACTGGAACAAGTACTGCACAATGTACTGCTTTCATTGTGCAATACTTTTGCTTTGGTAACCTATTATACAAAGTATCAGAGGTTTGCTGCTTTTGACAGACCCAGACTTATTTTGACAGCAGAATAAGATTTTACAACCATTTTGATGCCAGACTGCTCAAGGTTGCCACTCAACATCCATGGCTTTTTGACACTCCCCCAGATTTACAAGGGCAAAAACTAACACCTTTCTAGGGGAGGCATTAAAGTGGTGAAAAGAGGAGAAATACTTTTATTTCTCCTCATTTTTTGCTCTTTCAATGTGTGCTGGATTCTACAGCACAAATAGAAGGAGCAAAACGCCACTAATGATTGTTTTTGTGCAGCAAGGTGTCCCTTCTTGGACGAACACAATCATCCCTGCAACACAGGCAGCCTTGCACGATGGTGCAAGGGTGCCTGCATTGGTGCACTGCTGCTGTTTGTGCGCCTGCACAGGGGAGAGCACAGACATGCACCGTATTCTTGTAAATATGGCGCATTTCTGCGTTTTTTAAATGACTCCGTTCGGCACAGCCAAATTGCTTGTGGCGCTGCACAATTTCATTGCAAATATGCCCCCAAGTGATTTTGGCGGATGTACTAAAATATATTACCAGGCTCAAGCAGTTTGTATTTTAGTATGTTTGGTATATACACTTATATTTCCATTTCTTCCCCTTCCCAGAAATGTTTCACCTTGCTGTAATCAAACATCATCTGGATGGGAGTGAGCCAGTAGGAGTTTGAGTCAGAGATGCCCACTTTGACTTACTCAACTGGTGTCCGAGGAATGCAGCAAAATAACATATCTCGGAATTGTGCTATTGAGGATGCTAATTTTGGTACAAACTGCAACTTTAATACAGGGGTGACTCACCCGTGAGAGCGGAGGAGCATCACCCCACTGCCAAAAGTGCCCCCCAGGAAAGCCCCAGATATGAAAAATAAAATTCATTTGTTACCTTTTTATTTTTCATCCACCCGTCTTGAACCGAGGGTCAGGACGCGGTGGGGCCACTGCTGAACTGCTGCACTGCTGCTGAGTGGCAGCAGTGAGCTGTGCACTTCAGTTTAAAGTGTGCATGTTTTTTTGACTGGCCGTCTTGTGATGGCCATCCAGACATGCACATTTTACTCTTCTCTAACCTAGCTGTTTTAAGACAGCTGGTTTAGAGCAAGTGCAAGCCTCCGGTGCCCACTGGAGTGCCGAGAGAGGCTGCTTCCTCCAATCCTGGTGCGGCTCTCATGCTAGTGAGAGTGGTGTCAGGATTAGTTAGGGGAATTTTGCTGGAGACATAGCAGAACACGGACAGAGTGAGGAAGACATCGGACGTTATGCAGCAAGCAAGGTATGGATTATTTCTTTTTATTTTCACTTACCACTCACCTTTATGCATGCACTCATCGATCACAAATTTGCCCGCACCTCCACTCTGACTACTTGCCAGCTGCTGCTGCTTTAATATATTGTTCCAGTATTTATAAATGACAGATAGGAAAGGATTTAGGTCTTTGTCCCAGCTTTCTTTCATTTTATTATTCTATTCCATTTCTACTTAGAGCTTTGTGTGGCTCAGAAGTCTGATGAAGTCAGGGGCCGTGTGTGAGCATTTCGGTTTTGAAATGAGTATTTTAGCTTAAAGAAGGTATAGAAGCCAATATCTTGCAGTTTATGTTCCTCTTTAATTTGGGTCAAGGAAATAGGTTGGTCTTTCGTACCAAGATCCTTGATTGAATGTATGCCAGCATTTATAAGGACTCACAAGTAATTGGATAGCTGTTAATTTTTACCATTTTATTTTTCCAGAGGGGAGAAGATGTGGTATGTTTGAGTTGAAGTTTCAACTCGTTGTCTATGGTTTTCAGGGCCTTTGCCGCTTCTTGTATTATTTGTGGTAAGGTCAGCAGCTGTTTTGCTGAGCCACTAGAAGGGACATTGGTAGATAGGAGTCTATGGTTCTTTTTCTAGGTGGGTTCTTCTGGAGTCTGGTTTTGCCAACCACTGTACGCAGGTTGGGAGCTGGGCATGTTCCGCCAAATTCTTTATTCAGTCTTAATTTAGCTTGTGATAGATGTGTGTGTTTTTGTGGGACCAAATGATTGTGCTAATTAGTCAGTCATTGGTTTTGTAGGAAAATGGTGGTCACCTCCGGCCAACATCGCAGTCATGTAGTTTATTTTAGTGGTAATTGTCATTTTAGTTGCTTCAGCTCCTCCCCACCACATTAAAACCTTTGGTAACCATGAATCTGTTATGTCTGATGGCTTTTATTGTTAGCATTGATGTGGAAGGAGACAGACCCGAATGTCAAGGGGTAGGGCAAGGATGTGAGGGATAATAAATCACAGGCGGAAGAGCAGAGGTGAAAGGAGGAAAGAATCCAAACTCACTGGCTAAAAAAGAGGCATGAGAGAAACCATAGGGTATAAACAGCAAATAAAGGATGCAAGGGCCCTCAGGTCCCAAACCAAAGAAGAGACCTGAGGAAGACCCTAAAACAAGCAGCACAGGAAAGATACAACTTAAGAGTCCACAGGTTACAGTCCAAAGAAGAGACGTGAGAAAGACGGTAAAATAAAGAGCAAAGGAGGGATGTGAGGGGCCCTAGATCCCAAACAAAAGAAGCAGCGTAAAAGAGACGCTAAAGCAAAACGCTTAGGAAAGATGGTATGAAGCCAAGGTCCCAAACCATAGATGCAGTGAAAAAGACGCAAAACCAAGAAGTCTAGGAAGAATGCAAGAGACCCCTGGCCAAGACACAAGCCAAAGAAGAGGGAATAAAGAAGAAGAAGGGAGTTAGTGAATCTTGGCCAGAGGGAGAAGTGGAATGATCTGAGAGGGTCTCGGTCTTTAAATTGTGTAGGCATTTGTCGGTGTTCGGCACAGGCACTTATTCAGTAACACCAGCGTGTATTTATGACAGTATACCACAAGGTGGAGCTGTCAGTGTATTTTAAAAAATAAAATAGTTCAGTAATGGATGCTGGTTGATGGTTGGAAGAATGCATATTCTATGTCAGGACCGGAGGCTCCGATTATGCTTCTCAATTTTCTTTACTGAAAATTCTCAGCAGGCAATCAGAAAAATGAAAACAAAATACATACTACAATACCCATAAACCCTAGAGGGTATCACATGGTAACCATAGAGTAGACCCCTATATAAGGAGTGCAAGAGAATAGTACATCCTCTTTCTTTGCTGCTACGCAGCCAGTTAAGTGCATTTCCTCATCTTTACTTGTGCTTTCATGTTATGACTTAAATACTCTATTTGTGCACTAATATTTATGTATTCACATTTACCTGTCTATTGTTGTTTGGTCGCTGTTCGTGTTGCAATTGTTGCTGGTGTTTGCACGCTCCTGGCGCTCTCTTTTCTTGTATTGCTCCTGTTGCGTGTTTTCACGCTCAGCCTCTGGTGTTGACTCCGGTTTTCACTGCCTTCCTACTTTTTTGCACACGGCGGCCCTTGTCTGTGTGCGGCCGCCGCCGTCTGTGCCCTTTCATCTCCTGTCCCGAGCGCTTTCCCTACACGCGCTCCACTGCTGTATCGCGGTCTGATTTTCATTGGTCTTCTGTGGTTACGGGCTGTACGCGCCGTTGGGAGCGCGGTCAGCCTCCCAGTTCCCGGGCGCTTTGTGCCTGCGGGCTTATTGGTGTAGCGGGAGACGGGGAGCGAGGTCGCGCGCACTCTGCCTGCGCCGGCCTCGATTCTGGCATTGGTTTCGGCCATTCTGCGCATGCGTGGCGGCCGTTTTTCTGCATATTGGCATACGTTTACTGGTAATTCTGGAGCGCAGGAGCAGCGCTTGTTTTTGTTCTAAACCCACAACCTTGCCAGCCTCCCAGCGATGACCAGGTTATGCTGTAGGGCTTTGAGTTGGATAATTTGCCTAGGCTTTGCCTAGAGTGGTATTGCTGGGCAAGCCCTCCCTCCACGCTTTAATATCTTTGCACACTTGGAATTCTACGATCC
Source organism: Lissotriton helveticus (assembly GCF_964261635.1). Lineage (NCBI taxonomy): Eukaryota > Metazoa > Chordata > Amphibia > Caudata > Salamandridae > Lissotriton > Lissotriton helveticus. The sequence continues at coordinate 909,047,760 of NC_136072.1, read as the reverse complement.
TGTGTTGCTTGGCTTGCCTGGGGTTTTTACCACTCCCCCTTAATTGTCACTGTCATTACATTTAGGTTAATCTGTGCCACTGACAGTGATTATTGTCCGCATTTCCTCCTGTGGGTGGAATTTTGTCACTTTCCAGTGCCTATCATGACTGAATATTTTTATGATGACGCAACTATTTTGAGGAGGAACCCTCTGGGTCATTGGAGAATGAGCTTGTTGAAGCTCTGGATGTGGGAGTTCAGCACTCCGTTAACAAGGCTATGGTCAGGGCTATTGAACCCTTAAAACGCCATTTATGCAACTATGCTGTACAGCTGTGCTGGGTACCTGGCACTAAGTCCCGTGCTTCTTCTGGAGTTAAGGCTTCTAAGAACCCCCACTCTGCCGATTTTGCCAAGCTCGCACAGACCTTGTCTTCTGAACACTCTTATGTATCTACGAGCAAGGACAAATGTTCTGACTCGCCTCACAGGGATGATGGTGATACCTCCTCCTCTGCTTCGATGTCTGACTCCGACGTTTCTTTTCCTCCAGCCAAGAAGCAACGCAAAGAGCGGTTCATTGACGCTCCCTCTCATCCAAATTTGCTGACCTTTATTCCCACTGCAATTATTCATCCAAACTCTTCCTCTTGGCTTCCCTCTACTGAGGTTGCTGATTACGTGCAGTCCCACTTGAGGCAACCCTTTGACAAAGATGTCAGGGCGCGTTTGCGATCAGAATGTCCACATCCAGATTTGGGGGACAAAGTGGCAGATACTCCGGAAGTGGATCCTTCCATGCTACGTATTTGAAGAAATATACTAAGGATCCTAAGAAAAGTTTGGATCGTACATGGAGGTCCTGCCAGGACAAATTACTCGAATTGACTGGCCCCCTAACAAAAATTTTGGATTTGGGTTTCAAATCGAAGGCTTCAGGTTAAATAATCAATCCTGATGTCTTAATTGGCTGGGCTCAGTGTGCTGTTTGTCTATTGGGCAATGCCAACTGTGCAATGTCTAGTGAGCGCCGTCGCTCTATTCTACCGAAGCTTGACCCAAAATTAGCGGAATTATCTTCCTCTGAATCGGGTCCCTTAGCGCAAGGTCTTTTATTTGGCCAGCCATTTCTGAATGAATTGACGAAATTCGTCGCCGCTTTTAGTGGCCTTGACAAAGCCCAAGGTTCCTTAAAATGGGCTTTTCGTCCGGTGTTTGGAAGGGCCGGACGACATCGGGGGAGGTCGTTCGGCCGCGGTTACCAGCAAAGCACCCAACGAGGATATAATTCCCAATGTGGAAAATTTCAAGACTCTAATTCCTCTGCCAATTTCTATCGCACACGTGGATCCCGCAACTACAACAAGAAGGGACGCTATGGTGGTAACCAGGGAAGTCAACGCGATATTGCTGCCTCAGGTGAGCCTACTTCCTTTTTCAGAGGTTCAATTTGGGAGGTCGACTCCAGTTTTTTCTCAACAAATGGCAAGAGATCTCGCAAGATGTGTGGATCCTGGAATCGGTTCAGGGTTACAAAATCGAATTTCTCCATTCCCCATCTCAGACTCTTGCCCCGCGTTCGGTGGTCTTTTCCCATCAGGATCAGGTCTTCATATACAGTGAGATCGAGTCTCTGCTGCTGAAAGGGGCCATTGTGTGGACGGTTCGTCATCCCCAGGGCTTTGTCAGCAATGTCTTCCTGGTCCAGAAGAAGGGGGGTGGATCCAGGCTTGTTTTGAATCTCAGGGAGTTCAATGGATGGGTTGTATATCGTGACTTCAAGATGGAGGGGATCCATCTTCTTCGCGATCTTCTTCAGGAAGGGGACTGGATGGTCCGCCTGGATCTGAAAGATGCTTATCTGTCAGTGCCCATTTACAGACCTCATCATCGTTTTCTTCAATTCCAATGGCAGGGGATGTGGTATGAGTGCAAAGTATTTCCTTTCGGACTCTCGTCAGCACCTTGGTGCTTACGAAACTTCTGAGGCCTGTAGTCGAGTTTCTTTGTACCAGAGGTGTTCACCTGTATCTAGACGACATTCTCATCATGGGTCAGTGTCCTCGACTAGTATTACAACATCTTGCCTGGACCGTAGACCTATTGCAGAATTTGGGATTTCTGGTCAACCCTCAGAAATCTGTGTTGATTCCCTCTCAAACTGTGGTGTTTCTGGGCTTTCTGGTCGATTCCCTCTCTTGTCAACTCCTCTTGCCTCCTCAGGAGATCAGATCAATCAAGAGAGAGTTGAGGTTGATTTTGAATAAGCAGACTGTGTCATTGAGGTCTCTAGCCCGGGTCGTCGGGTTGTTAGCTTCTTCTATACAAGCGATCTTCCCAGGTCCCCTTCATTACCGGGCACTTCACCGGCTCAAGATACGCCATCTCCAGAAAGGCCTCAGGTATTCCGATCAGATTCCTCTCTCGGAGGAGGCGAGGTGGGAGATGTTGTGGTGGCTAGAACATATGGAGTCGTGGAACAGTCGAGCCCTGTTCGGCAATACGCCGGAGGTAGTCATCGAATCCGAAGCCAGTCGGTGGTGTTGGGGAGCCCGGTGTGGTCAGGTGTCCACGGGCGGTCATTGGTCCCCAGAAGAACTGTCTCTCCACATCAATTGCCTGGAACTTGTAGCGGGTTCCTGTGCGATTCGGTGTCTCTCGCCCCGTCAGACGAATTGCTGCATCCTTCTCCGTATGGACTACCTGTCTGCGGTTTGTTATGTCAACAATTTGAGCGGGACCCGATCCCGACTTCTAGCGGAGATTGCCAAGGATTTTTGGCACTTTTGCCTCCAGAACAAATTGTTTGTGGTGGCGGAGTATCTTCCAGGGTGCAGCAACCAGGTTGCCGATTGGCATTCCCGACATCTCCGGGACTTCAGCGATTGGTGGCTTCACCCTCAAGTGTTCCGTTTGCTGTCCAGGTTGTGGGGTCTTTGCCAGATCGATCTGTTTGCTTCCAGGCTCAACAAACAGATTCCAGTGTTCTTCAGCTGGCGTCCGGATCGGAGGCTCTAGTTTCGGATGCTTTTCTGCAGGTGTGGCCCCCGGCTCTGGATCTTTGTTATGCGTTCCCTCCGTTTGTGATGATTCCGAGGGTCCTGGCTCGGACCAAGTGTTATCAGGCGGAACTTATTCTGATCACTCCTCTTTGGAAGGCTCAAGCATGGTTCCCAGTGCTTCTGGAGATGTTGTGTGCGGTTCCAGTCCTTCTTCCCCAGCGGTGGAATCTGTTGTTAGACCCTCTTCAATCTCCCCATCCGTTGATCACGTCAGGTCAACTCAGGCTGGTCGCTTGGTGAATTTCGGGGATCGCTGGAACGTCCCAGGCCTTTCGAGAGACGCTACCAGATTTATCAACGAAGCTTGGTCGCCCAACACCCACAAACGTTATGCTACAGCATGGAAACGTTGGTGTGATTGGTGCTCTCCACAGGAAGTGTTGTATAGCTCCTATATATCCCTATATCGTGTTAAGTTAGCATAGGTACGTTTGAGATTTAAACGCCATTTTTCCTTTCTTGCAACTTCTGCACCCGACCCTTATTTGTTGACTTAGCTTTCAACCTAGTAGTTTGCCGTGGTGAATGTGAGAATAATATGTTATTGCTCTGATATCTGCTTTGTTTAATAAAACATGTCTGCACGAAGAGTGCTGAAGTTTCAGGAGCAACACGATATGGAATTGTTATGAGGTCTGATCTCCACGCCTTCATAGTCATAACACAAGTGCAGCCTTTGCCAACTTGGGCTTGAGGCGGGATTGATATTGCTTTGCACGAGAATTGTTAACACACTTGATGCGGTGCACATGCAGAGAGAGCTGGTGTATGCTGATGTGATTCCTTCATGCTAGGACACTAAGGTATGGGCCCGCCCTAAAACAACCCAAAGAGACCTTCTTAGCTAATAATATAATATATGTGTTAGGGAGGGTGAGATATAAGTGTTGTTAACTCTTATTCATTACAGCATGTTAACATGCTGTCACCATTCGCTTTTTATGTCTTAGTAACTATGCTGATAATTTTGCTACTGATAATAAGTATACTTGTATTATCTAAGATACTGCGCCTGAGAAGACGGCATTAGTAAATAAACATTTCAAATGCACATGTGTCTTCTTTACTCCATGTTCTGGTTTGTAATGATAATATAACGAAAGAGTGTTCATGAGTCCCACGTACCCTGAGGTACTGTAAGTTCATGTTCTGGTTTGTCTAAACATTGGAAGTTTGATATGTCCAATGAGACACTGTAGCTAGCTCGGTAAGGGGTGAGTTGGTTGCTAAGGTAAGTTTTGGGACACCCTAATTTGCCGAGGTTCCACTCCTCTGTGCACAGTTCTGTGTGAGTACAGAAACCCTGCAACATGGCGCCCAACGGTTTCGGTGGTCTTATATCATGACACTCGAGTAGTTTATCATTCATGCCTTAACCCCTTCACATCCGTTTCCGGAAAACGGGGTGTTGGTGAAACCTACCTATTTTTTGAAATAGGTCTTTATTCAAGCTTGATTCTTACTTAAACGGTTTCTTTGAATTACTACCCAGTTGTGCTACAAAGTATTCTTTGTGTTTTCTTGTTTCCAATTCTGTGATGGCGGCAGCGGTGGCTATTGCGCAGCATAGTCGCGTAGCGGTACGCAATCATCTTCAGACGTACCAGGTCCCAGTAGATGGGATGGCTGTGATTTTCGTGGTAAGTGCAGATCCGGCGTTTCCTTACGAGTTGTTTTACTCTTGGGTTACGTTTCCGGCTGTGGACGCTAATTCTGGTTTGTACCACTCCTACACCGCCTCGGATGTCCCGGCTGAATATACGCCTTACAGGGCATTGGAAATACCTATTGATCATTGGCAGCATCGAGTTTGGTTTGATGGCGCCCTCCCCCACTCTTTGTCCCGTGCGAGGTTGGGTCCACTCTCTATTCCAGGTACGAATTGGCCTGCATTGGGTGGCTTTACCCCGCACCCGAATCACGGGGCTTGTACCCTGGCAGAAATTCGCAGGCTACATGTAGTTTCCATTTCCGTGATTCGTGCTTTAGTGCAATACATTGGTCGACATCTTCCTGGTGGTCCCCAGGGAGGTGCGGCCGCTCCCATGGAACGAGGCGGAATGCGTCTCAATCCAGTGATGGTAAATTCGGTTTTTGGTGCGCGTCCTGTTGACAACGATGACTTCCCATTCTGGCTAGCGGAGAAGTTTGATCAACTGGAGGCGGTTTTTCCGAATTCTACTCCTGCTGATAAACATAGAATGTTGACGATTACTCTACCGAAGGATATTACTCCTGAACTTGCTGACTGTGACAGCTGGGGAAAAACATTTGCGGCAGTTTATACAAGGTGCTTCGGCACCCCGTCTATGACTGCCCTGCCTGAAATCGTTAGACGTGTTCAGAATGATCACGGTCCAGAGGCAGCGGTTGAATTGGGTATGCGCCTGTGTGGTTCTTTTGAGATTGTAAGTGATCTCATTCTCTCCAATGTTAAAGGAGATGCAGTTAACTTTCAGGTGTCGAATGCTTTGGCTGCTCTGCCCGATGCCGACAAACCCCGCCAGTTAGCAAAGATTGTGGTGGCCGCTTATAAAACGATTGGCCGCACAAGTAGAGGTCTGAAATATTTTCCAGTGAAGGAGAAAAAACAACCACAGGGACAATCTGCAGTGACAGATGCCCAGCCCAAGTCCAAGAAACAAAATTGGCCTAAAAAACAGACACAGGGGAAGCAGACAATGCAGACTCAGGGTACTTTTCCTGCAATACTAGCTCCTGCGCCATCCGAAAAAGTTTATGATTTGCGCGACCGCGCGATGATTAAATCACCTGATCGTTTTCAGGGTTCTGATCAACGCTCTCCTCGTTCCTTTCAGGACACATCGGCCCCGAAGACCGGTGGAGGAGGAGGGGGTGGACGTGGACGTGGTGGCCAACAAGGACGTGGTCAGTCCCGCCAGACGGACGGCGCAGTGAAGCAGGAGGATTCTACGCCTAGGCGTCCGCAGTTTGCGAAAAAGAAAGTCGCAGCCTTAACAGCGCATCGATATGCCACTGATAGTGAGAACGCGGCTTCGGAATCTGACGTGGGCTCTGACCTTGCTGGACAGCGCGGCGGAGATAACCATAGTCAGAGAGGCGCTGCGTCCACTACTGAGGGTGACAGCGACTGATGTCTACGTTGTGATAGAAACAGCGGATACGAGACTTGCTCCCCCTGAAAGACTATATGAAATTGTCCTGTTAATTGAAGGTGACATACAGCGTACCGTTAAAGGTGTATTTTGGGAGAATCTGTCTTCTACATATGATATTTTACTTTCGGAGGCTGACTGGCCCCCACCTTTTGTGCTCGCGGCGCCGCGAGGGGAGGAGGTAATCCTACCCAGTTTCGCGAACACTGTCTCGAAAGAGCATGCGCAGCATTTTGCAGAAGAGTGGGCTCGGGCTCTCGCGCCGGCTCTGTACCGTAACCAATGTGGTTGGGATAAATTGTCACCTTGCCACGAAATTCCGTTGCGGTCTCAGCCGCAGCCTCAACCTCAATATCCCATTCGGCGTGAAGCAAAATCTTCCGTCGCGGAAATCCTTGAACAATTGGAATATCAGGGAGTTATTGAAACGTGTGTGTCACCGATGAATAATCCCCTTTTTTACTGTGAATAAACCTGACGGATCATATCGTTTGGTTTTGGATTACCGGCATTTGAACTCGCATTGCCGTAACTGTGCAGTACAAAATACCCACGGCTCTGCCCTAGTGGATAGTCTCGTGCGTAAGCGTTTCAAGACAACGCTTGACATATCCAATGGTTTTTATGCCCACAGATTGGACAGCTTTAGCTCCCAATGGACCAGTTTTACAAGCGCTGGAGTCCAAAAGCAATTCCGGCGTCTTCCAATGGGCTACAAGAATAGTCCTGGTGTATTTACCGCTCGAATTGTCTCTATTCTGGAGGCACTCGACCCTGATGCTTTTTCGTATGTGGATGACATATATCTCACTGACGACGATATTTGGGAGCATCTGTGTCGTGTAAATTCTCTTGTTTGCAACTTCGCAGACATGGGTTACAAATTCAACTTTGCAAAATCGCACATTGCTGAACATACAGTGTTGTTTTTGGGCTATGAGCTCAACAATGAAGGTAGAGGTTTGGCTCCTCACTTCTTGGAGAAGTGCGCACAATTACGCGCTCCAACAACACTGAAAAAATTACAGTCTTTACTGGGCTTTTTGAATTTCGGCAGAACTTACATTCCGGAATATGCCCAGCGTATCAAGCCTTTGTATGCTTTGATACAACCAACTTTCTCAAAATCATGCTGGCTGCCTGAGCATTCAGCCATTTTGCAATCCTTGCAGGCTGATCTGCTCGCTTCTAAATATTTACTGACTCGTGATAACCACACCAACCTGGTAATAAGAATAATTCCTGGGACGGTGGGTTTCACTTACCTCACTTTTAATGAAGGTGACACAGTACCTATCGCTTACAAGTCTCACTTGTACACTTCGGCTGAAATGCGGTTTCCCACTGTGGAAAAAGTTTTAACTGCTGTGCAGATGGCAATTCTGAAAGAACGTGCTCTGTCACAGGGAAAACGCATGCTAGTGGTAACACCCTGTCCTCATTTGGAGGCAGTCACGAAAGCGAGTGTACCAAATTCAAAAGCTTTGCACCCTCGGTGGATTCAGTGGGCTGCGTCATTGTCATCCTCGGATGTCATGTTTATTTTTGACGCTTCCTTACGGTCGCAGGAGTACTTGCAGTATGAATTCGTTCATCCTGCTCCTCTGGCGATGCGACCTTTGGAGGACTTCCATTGCATCATTTACACTGATGGGTCGGCGCAGGTTGCGCATGGCTCTAAACATGCCTACGTTTCCGCATGCGCCATTGTGGTCGGTGCTATGTTGAATGATGAGTTCATATCCAGGGAGGTACACACGTTGCCCCTGGGCGATTGCACCGCACAATTGGCAGAGCTTCGTGCTCTATTACTAGCTTTGGAGTACGCGGATCCAAGTGTTACTACTCTAATTGTAAGTGATTCTTACTACTGTGTCCAGTCTTACAATGAAAACTTGTTCTTTTGGATTCAAAATGATTTTCATGATTCCAAGGGTAGCACAATAAAACATAAAATGATCTGGGTTCGAGTGGCAGAGCTTAAGGCTATATTGCCTCTCGTTTATGTGATTCATACTCTCGGTCATCAGCGCGTGGGAGTACACGCTCTTGGCAACTCGCTTGCTGATGAAGCGGCGAAATCAGCAGTATCTACATACTTAGTTGCAGCAGTTACTAGGTCTAAAACAAAGATTGATAGCGACATCTTGGCAGCGGTTGCTGCCTCTGAGAAGGGAAGTAAACATCCTTCGGGATTCCCTTCGAAGTATAAATACCACTTAAGTCCCGAAAAGGTTCCTTTTGTGACAATTCCTGATGTTGGGGAACGGCTGATTCCCAACTCGGATCGCAGAACAGACTTGATTACAGCGGCTCATGAAGGTGTGGCGTCTGCGCATGCGGGCGTCTCGGCCACTGTAACGCAACTACAACAACGTTTCTGGTGGCGGGGACTGTACAAACAGACGCGTGATTATGTCCTTCTTTGTGACATATGCCAGCAGATTAAACGTTCAGCTGCTACGCGTCCGCCACAGACTCAGTTGTACATTTCTAATAAACCACTAGGCTGTGTTTATTTAGATCACTGCGGTCCATTTTCATCTGATACTGCGTATAAATACATCTTAGTAGCAGTTGACTCATGCACACGCTTTGTTTGGGTATGGCCACATCGCAGCGCTGATTCCCGGACTGTCATCAGAGATTTGCGTATCTTTATAGGGATTTTTGCCTGTGGTACCTTCCATTCGGATCAGGGTCCGGCTTTCGCCTCTAAGGCGTATAAGGATGCCATGACTTCGATGGGGGTCCAAGTCAAGTTTTCGTCACCCTACAGACCCGAGGGTAATAGTGTAGTTGAACGAATGAACCGTGATTTAAAGCAATCTTTGACAGCCCGGGTTATAGGCACTGGCAGAAACTGGCTGGCTCACCTCTATGGCGTGCAGCGTGCTCTTAATAATCTCCCTAGAAGGTCTCTGGGTGGGCGGACCCCATACGAAATGCTCTTTGGCATCAAGATGTTCGTCCCTGACCTTGACGGTCTAGACTCGGTGGTTCGCGCCACTTCCTTTGACGCAGATGAACATTGCAATGTTTTACAGAATCTACAAAAGACGAGAGACACTCTTGCTAAGGAACATTTGCCCTCCACATCGGATGATGCGTTGCAGATCCCGGTAGTTGGCTGGCTACCCCAAGTTGGAGAACTGGTTCGAGAGAAAATCGACAACAAGAAAGAGTTTGGTCCCTCCTATCGAACTCCAGTCCCAGTGCTTGGAGTGAAGGGCACAAGAACAGTCATTTTACCACCACTTCCAGGTCGTAAGGAAAACAGGTTTATTTCTATTGACAATGTCAAGATACACAGAGTGGCCGATTCTTCTTAGCATGACACCGGCTGTTTCCTGTCCTTCCATTGTGAGAAATTCAATTATGCCCACTGCTTCTAATAATGAACCTGAGGTGACCATCGAATTACCTGCTGTTTCCAGTCCATTATTGAATAATTTACCAGGAACTAACCTTGATGAGACAGACTATACATACCCCACTGATTTGTCCATGCCTGACCTGCAAGCTCGTTTAGCCACGGAATCCAGATTTTCATTTGACTCTGCTTCCCTTGCCTCGAAAAAACCCTCTAAAATTGCATTATATGCTAGCCTGTTTAAAAAACATTTTTTGATACCTCCTTGGATATACATTTGGCTGGTCCTTTTTTCAGTTTACCTTTTTATGTCAATTGGTTTTGTGTTTTATTTTTTTCGGATTATGAATGGACACTATGTCGAGGAGAGAACTTGCATTACTCATTTGAATGGAACTTTGGCCCCACTTTCCTCTTCACATTCTACACACAGATTAAAAAGAGACTTGACTTTGGTTAACATCACAGCGTGGCCTGTTCTGGATGGAATCGCGTGGGATGCAGTTCGTTTTCAGATTCATGGTCCAACGGAAGTCGTTAATGTTCCTAATGTACTGAGAGTTAATATGGGGGATGTGGTGAAACAAAACATTCGTTCTGATGATTGGGATGTTAATGCTGTAGAAAGTTTGTTTTCTGATTTAAAATACTATGCTGCTTTTGATGCTGAGGATTTATATTTAGAATCTGCTAATTATGGTGAATTGTTCTGTTACCAACATTATGGCAATCACTTCTTACACAAGACATCTTCCCGAAGGGATGCGGTTAATTTTACTCAGTGGGAACATTGCCCAGCACCGACACATGGGAGTTCAGAAACGTTTCTTAAAAAGTATACTTATTTCACTGACTTTAATCAGTCCAATCCCGAGTCCTTTTATTTTAAATTTCACAAACAGCCACTGTCCAAGGTTCGACTTACAAATACAAAATTGTTATATTCAAAGGCCTTCCTGGATCAATTAGTTACTGGAGGGTATGAGTTATGGAAGAATACCATAGACCTTAAATAAGTTTGGGGCTCAAGGGCCTGGCAGGTACAAGGCACTGAGGCTTTGCACCGTGCATGTCTCATCCCAAATCATATGTGGTTTTTAAATGAAACCATTTCCCAGACCACGTGCTTTGGATTGGCTACATCTAAAAGGTTAAACACCCCGTCTTTCCCGGAGTTGGAGGAATATGAGAATTGGAGTAATTTTACTAAATTGTCCATTAGAGATATACAGGCTCTGCTTCTGAATTCCTCCTTTAACATTTCCAGTATGAATCCCAAGGGTTGGCTGCTTTGGCACCGTAGTGCTGATTCTTGCCAAAAGAGATTTTTAAATATAACTGACGGTTTTAAGGCTGTTAGATCTGATCCCCGTTTTGATTTGAGTCATACTGTCACCTCTTACTCTGTTGGCAAGTTGTGTCAAGCTTGGCTGAAACATTCAACTTTACCTGCGGTTAAGTATCACCTTTCCAAACTGAATGCAGACGTGGATTTGAATGATTTCATTAAGGGCCCAGCTAGTGGCAGGTCGAAACGCTGGTTATATGGTGTTTACAATGAAATTTGGAAACTCTCACAGATTGAGGCTGCTTCACGCCTTAGGGCTATTGATCAGGCAAATCTTGAGAAAGTTCTTGCAGTTGTTGACAATAGCATTAACGTGCTTTCCTCTAGAATTTACACATTAGATAATATTGTGTCGTCTGTTGTTGATATTGTACATGATGAAGTATCTGTATTATACCATGGTCAAAATCAATTACGTTCGATCATGCAGTTTGCATGGACACTTCAGACTCTGAAAATGGGTAAAGTTCCCTGGGGATACATGAATGTTTCTTCTTTATTTGCACCGTTTAATTTGACAGACAAACAACGCTTGCTTTCAATGCGTGATGCTTCCTTTTCTATGCTCCATATTGAAAGGTTGGAATCTTTACCTTTTTCTGTGGCAGAGACCACTGCTGCTACGTGGCTTATCCACGGTTTAATAACGCTGCCTTTTGCTTTATATAAGTTTTCAAATTGTATGAAGTATGTGCCAATAGGTCGTTTTGAACCCTTAGGTAGCGGTTTTCTTCATGAAGTCTGGTCACTCCCATACACATACAGATGTTTCAAGGATGAACAAGAGGTTTATCTAACAGGGGATGAGTGTACTGAGACGCCAGATCATTCTTTAATGTGCAGACACATACAGTTACACGGTTCATGTAACAAGGACCGACCGAATATGGCTTGCGTTTTACAGGGCACACCAGTTCCTGCTATCATCCCCACGTTTAAATTGTTAGAGAATGGTAGTTATTTAATGCTCAATAATGAAAACTGCTGTGGTTTAATTAAAGGTATAGCTTTCATAGTAACGGTTAGTGAACGAGTTATTTGCTGCAGAAATGTTCTTTATCCTCCCACACGTGAACATAGGGAGTCTTCCATTTGGCCACAGATACCGACCTTGGGAGCAGAATTCAGCGGCATGGCTAGAATAAGAGCTCTATTGTCCCAGAAAGAGGTGGCCTTGAGCTCGGCCCGTGAAACTTTCGTGCTTCACATTGCTAACACCCGTACGGAGGTTCAGGCTCTTTTAAACACTGATTTGCCCTTGCATTTCGGAGCCATGGTCCGTTCTATCTTTAACGCATCCTCCACAACGGGCCTAGCACATTTTTTTAAAGTTGTTAGCGGTGGTCTCGTGACTTCCTTTGAGAAGATTTTTGGAGTCATCCCTGCCTTCTTCCATTCTATTTTTTCTTCCTTATTTGGAGGGTTCCCGTTTTTGCTTGCATTAGCGGCTGGCGCATTGGTGGTTTTCTGCCTTTTTAAATATGGATGCCCTTCCTGTGCAAGACCACGCACAGCTACTACTGACGCGGTTTCGCAACCGCATGCTTGATTACTATGGCACACTGCCGTTAGCGACTCTAAGCACGGCGTTTGGATTATCTTTTCGGTTCTCCTATTTCACCTGTGTCCAGCCTGTATTTCGCTGCCTGACCTGTGATTTCCTTTGGGCCATTGATTTGTGTCTCTGCGGACCAATATCTGCTGACGTCGATTTTGATCAACTGATGAGTCCTATCATTGCTCACGAGTTGGTTTGTTCTGACGAAAGGATTATGGCCTTGGCGGTGGCACATGGACTAATGGGTCCCTGGGATGTGTTGTCGGCAGCGCAAAGTTTCTTGGAACGAAGTTTTCTTGAAAACCCACCGAGCTGTCCTCTGATGGTTATAGAGGATCCGGTGCTGGAAGATCACGTATGTTCCTTTCATCTTTTGAATTGGATGGCTGAACTGTTTTCGGATGAGGACAGTGACTTTCTCCTGGAGGCTGTTGCAGCTTACTTTTCATATACAGTCTTATCATAGACACTGCCTCAAATTGGCATGCTGATTGATGGCATATCCTTGATTTTCTTGACTTTTGGTCGAGACATTTTATTTTTGCTTGCCTATTGGCTTGAGCCACAGTATACTTGTGGGCTATTTTTTAGCATTAGTTTTTATAACTTGAATTTTTATTCATGCTCGTTTATAATTGGATTCTGCTCTCATGTGATGGCACTTCTGTTATCTTATTTAGTCCGTTCTCGGATCATGGGGGGGTGTTGTATAGCTCCTATATATCCCTATATCGTGTTAAGTTAGCATAGGTACGTTTGAGATTTAAACGCCATTTTTCCTTTCTTGCAACTTCTGCACCCGACCCTTATTTGTTGACTTAGCTTTCAACCTAGTAGTTTGCCGTGGTGAATGTGAGAATAATATGTTATTGCTCTGATATCTGCTTTGTTTAATAAAACATGTCTGCACGAAGAGTGCTGAAGTTTCAGGAGCAACACGATATGGAATTGTTATGAGGTCTGATCTCCACGCCTTCATAGTCATAACACAAGTGCAGCCTTTGCCAACTTGGGCTTGAGGCGGGATTGATATTGCTTTGCACGAGAATTGTTAACACACTTGATGCGGTGCACATGCAGAGAGAGCTGGTGTATGCTGATGTGATTCCTTCATGCTAGGACACTAAGGTATGGGCCCGCCCTAAAACAACCCAAAGAGACCTTCTTAGCTAATAATATAATATATGTGTTAGGGAGGGTGAGATATAAGTGTTGTTAACTCTTATTCATTACAGCATGTTAACATGCTGTCACCATTCGCTTTTTATGTCTTAGTAACTATGCTGATAATTTTGCTACTGATAATAAGTATACTTGTATTATCTAAGATACTGCGCCTGAGAAGACGGCATTAGTAAATAAACATTTCAAATGCACATGTGTCTTCTTTACTCCATGTTCTGGTTTGTAATGATAATATAACGAAAGAGTGTTCATGAGTCCCACGTACCCTGAGGTACTGTAAGTTCATGTTCTGGTTTGTCTAAACATTGGAAGTTTGATATGTCCAATGAGACACTGTAGCTAGCTCGGTAAGGGGTGAGTTGGTTGCTAAGGTAAGTTTTGGGACACCCTAATTTGCCGAGGTTCCACTCCTCTGTGCACAGTTCTGTGTGAGTACAGAAACCCTGCAACAGAAGTGGATCCCTCTTCAGCAGATGTCTCCCTGGTAGTGAACTTTCTGGCGTCTTTGGCCGCCTCCGGTCTTGCTTACCGCACTGTTAACAATTTCCGGTCAGCCATCTCTGCGGGTCACGTGCCCATTGACGGCAAACATATTGGGGAACATCCGTTGTTATGTAAACTACTTAGAGGTATCCGGTTGGTTAAACCTCCCTGTTCTAAATATTCAGATGTTTGGGATGTCTCCTTTGTCTTACGTCTTTTGGATTCCTGGCCGGTAAATCAAACTTTGTCTCGGAAGCAACTTTCTGCCAAACTCGCTATGTTGCTTTGTCTAGTCTCCTGTAAATGCGTTTCTGATATTCGTGCTCTTGATTTGGTGGGTCGTCAGTTTTCTCCAGATGGTGTTACTTTTCGGATTACAAGACACACTAAATGTAACACCTCTTCCCTCACTTATCCTGCATTTCCTGACAATCCAAAACTGTGTGTGGTACAATGTATCTGAGATTATGAGGTGAGTATTGCAGGTTTTCGTCAAGATATGATGGGTCAATTGTTGATTGCTTTGCAGAAGCCTTTCCACCCAGTGACCCCAGCTACAGTAGCAAGATGGGACATTGGCTCATGGGCGTTTCAGGGAAGACATGGCTTGGCAGTTCGGGCTGGACTGTTCCCATGAGGCACAAGTTCAAGACTTATTTGCATACAGCTGGGTCTGAACTGGGGTGGCGAAGTGAGTTAAAGAATCATGATGGATGGGGTGAGTGTCTGAAAAGTTTCAGGGCTCGTCCATCATCTCCTTGTGTTTGCAATGTGTAGACACCCACATACATACATCTCCTTGTGTTTGCAATGTGTAGATACCCACATACGTTGGGGCGCCTGAAGACATTTAGTTAAAGGACAGTCAGCAATTCCCTCTGTTCTTCTTGTATCTTAGCTGGGTGGATGTGTTGAAAATGAGAATGTGGGGCACATGTGGTTGTTTTCTCCTGTATGCCAGAATCATCCGATCATCAGGGGAAACACAGACACACTTTGCATGGTGCTTAGATTGGCAAAGAGATGGCCCAGGAGAGAGATTTACTTTCTCGAGCTCTATGTGTAACAAAGTGTTTAACTCTATGTGTACAGTTAAATTAATAATGGACATTTATTCTGCACACAATTCAAACTGAATTGGTTTTGAAAGTTAATAACACGTTATTGCTACCCAACTCATGGGAGTGCCATTTTATTAACCAAGCGTGAACGCAGTCTAATGCATGCACTCGAGGCTGTTTATAACTATGTGCTGCGGGTGTGTAGCGCCTCTGAAATATTTGACCAGGTTTGGAAATCGGAACATGTAATGTAAACATGAATATCTGCAACAAACCTGCTAGCCCACTGAGCTATTTTACAAAGAATGCAAGTTAGTGACCCTCAGGTTTCCTGCGATGCTTTGCAGCAGGCACATTCAACCTGTTAGTTATTTTAAGATTATTCAAACCTACGACCTTATATTCAATGCAAATCCTTATTACAAAGGCATTCCGCCCTGCAGAGCACGGACATGATATGCAGTGACTCTCCTCATGCTGGCCCCGCCCCTTCGACACTGCCCTCCAGATTAGATACTGTGTCTGCCGTGCAGAATGTGTGGGTTTCTGGCGTGAAGTTTTGTTATCCAGTGTGTGCTGCCGCCGCAACAAGTGAGTTTGAAGAACACTGGTATTTACAGGCTTTGCGAATTTTTGCGGGTGGTGTGGTGGGGTGGGGGTCATCTGATTTCACGCTGTAGCGGGCTGTAGTTTTTAAATCGTCCCTGTTAAACAGCCAAGCTAAACCCTCGTTCGGGCGGGGCCGCGTGCTCCATTTATGGAAGCAGCAGCTGCCACTGGGACATGTAGTGCATTTGATTTTTGATGAGTCACTCAATTCTTCGCTAGATTCGGTGCAATGACGCTGTAAATGTAAAAGAATCGAACACGCAACCGGCCGTGACACCTGGGTATCACCGCTTACAGATCCTACAGGCAATACCACAGTGACAGCCGACATGTTCACTTCTCCCATATCGCCAATCTAAGTCACGTCTCTCTGCTGCTTTTGAGAAAGTGAAACGTGACTTTTTGCACTGCTAACACGTAGTAGGCACTGTAGGTTCGACATTTCATCCTTTTTCTTCGTGCACGTTAGTAACGTAGTGTTGATGCTTATTAAAAAAATGGAACTCTGATTGATTCCTGAAATGATTGGATTATGGACTCAGGTTGTTTGTTTCTATTGAGAGATTCGGATGATGCCTGATGTACCCTTATTTTTTTTTAAAAGAGCATCTGACCTCTGTCAAAGGGTCACCACGATTGAGAAACGGTTGAACTGAATTGATTCACTTTGTTTTCAATGCCCATTGAACTGTCGATCATTTATTACACGAATGGCTTGCTTTTGCACTACTAGTACTGATGCACTTTAAGACCCTTGATTTATTCTGATCATTCTGATAAAACAATGCTGCTATTAGGAGCTATAGCTGTGTTGCGTATTGAAATCGAGACACCCACAGGTGTTTAAACTTTAATAAAGGATTGGGAATCGACATTGTCTGAAATATCTGCTGCATTACAGCACTTTATTGTTTTCTTCAATAAAAAAATAGAAATAATCCATCTCCCACAATTACACATTATGAATGCATAGCTGCACGGACAATTTCCAAATTGTTTACGAGGGTGTGTTTCCTGGGAACCATTGAGGGAACTGCTATCTTATCTGTTATCGCCACCTAGCGGCCATTACGTTAATCATTTTCAAAACACTGAATCGTTCTGTGATAAAAAATAAAGTTCAAACCACTGAATGTTATGTTACGTAACTTACGTTGCATAATTAACAGGCTGGTTTCGATTTGCGCTCCGATTTGTGAAGTAAGGAAAGGGTGTCCCGCCACTATCAGCCTGTGTATCCCACCAACCATTCACCTTAAACTACATAGCCCCCAACTAATAATTACAGTATTACTAAATAACAAAGTAACTGAAGTAAATGGATGCAGTTTTTCTTGAGAGAACATTACTAATCACAATAACCAACGATAACCACTGGACTAACCACTAACCTTGGGTTTCAGAGTCACGTCCTACTTGACTACCTTCTTAGTGAGGCGAATGCCAACTCCTTCAGTCCAAGGCAGAGGTAAGAGGGAAATGTGTCAAGTTCCCTTACAGTAGTCTCACCTGAGTAGCCGAGATTTCTTAATATTTCATGCAAAGAGGCGCTACGTTGTGCAAGAAGGAAAATACAGCCGTGAGCCATATTTACTGAGACTGGCCGGCTGCTGGTGCCATTCCTTGTGTTGACACCCAATGAATCTACTCTAAACGAGGCCATGGTGTGGAGGAGAGTGTGCACTGTCTAAATAAGAATTTGCCTTGGAGATTTATCCTTCCAGTACAAATTCCTATGTGTACACAATGCCAGATCATTCCTGCACATTGGATGTGTGCTGTGCACTGAATACATGCCAACAGAAGAGTCAGGTGGGAGACTCCCATTTATTGTTGCCAAAATGGCTTCATTTTAGCTGCCTTCTGCTTAAAAGTGCCTTTACTTCAGTAGAAGTCAGTGGGGGAAAGGAAAATACAGTCCCCTGATATGTTTTTCAAAATCTTCCACTATTCTCTTCTAAAATGTTGGCATGTATGGCACTGCAGCACACTTGTAATGTGTCATTTAAAAAAAAGAAAAGGCATTCCCCTTGTTTACACCTGCTTCAAGTAGGCATTAGTTTTTGACACAAAGCATTGCTCAGCTTTCTTAGATTAACCTTTGCCTCAAAATATATAGCTGTTATCACAGATTTGCCCCTGAAACCCCCTTGTTAAAAAGTTGTGCAAAGCACTGTGAAGGTGTTTTTGCTCTGTGAAGCATTCACTCTTCCGGCTTAAACCATCTTTTGGGCTGGATAGCAAATAGCAAACTCAGCTTTGCATCATGCTAGCACTGTTGTAATGCCTTAGAAAGACTGGGCCCTGGTTCTCTGCTGTCAGGACTGTCAGCATATAATTCCTGTGTACTAACACATGCGTTTTCAGTGAGGCTTTCCAGGGGGCTCTGTAGCCCCCCATCTTTATCTCTCAGAGGGCCAAATCGTTAAGGGACACTTAATCAATCAATCAATCAATCAAACATTTGTAAAGCACACTACTCACCCAAGAGGATCTCAATGCGCTGGGGGGAGCAGGAGGGGTGCCCCTACTGCTCGAACAGCCAGGTTTTGAGAAGTCTCCTGAAGGTCAGCAGGTTCTGGATTTGCCGCAGGTGGATGGGGAGGGTGTTCCAAGTCTTGGCAGCGAGGTGAGAGAAAGATCTGCCGCCTGTGGTCGCTCTTTGGATGCGGGGGATGGTGGCGACGGTGAGATCAGCGAAGCAGAGCTGGTGCTTCGGGGTGTAGAAGGTGATTCGTCTGTTGAGGTATGCTGGTCCGGTGTTGTGGAGTGCCTTGTGTTTAGAACAACAAGGGTACCCCAAACAAGTCAGCACAGGACCTCGGGGAGCATATTTTAAGAAACAACAATGGTCCCATGCAACATAGATTCATACGGAAAGATAAATACAGACACAGTCAATTCTGTATTAATATGACTTGTCCAGCCGGAGAGAGGTCTCAATGTATTTACTCAAACAGGAATAAACAAAGAATTTCCTTCAACAGTTTCACGTGGTGGGGCACAAGCCTGTACCCCAATTAAGCACATACAGCTTAGAACAATTGAAGAGGTAGTGAACAGGAAAGGGCTTTTAGGCAAAAGCTTAAGAGTTCTCAAATAGCAGTTAGAACAAGGATTTCAAGATGCACCTTTACATCAACATAGTACATGATATAAACAATGTATAAGGCACATAAAAGGTCGACAGCGTTTCGATCCCACTGTTAAATCAAAGGGATCATCATCAGGACATTGATAAGTGCCTAATTTAATTCAAGCCTCTAAAACCTAAAAGAGAATGTGGGGAGGAAAAAGAATATAGGGAGAAATATAAAACATCAACATTTTGTAGAAAACGACTCACATAGTGGTGATGGGTGGAAAAGTGGTGTGAAGTAATAACAAAACAGGCAAGTCATTCCTTAACGGTGGAGCTAAAAACAGAAGTGTAATTAGATACAGTAGAACTTGAGCTAAGTGTTCGGTCGGGCTAATTATTTTCAAGGAACATAAGGTTGTAGCGAAATAAAGCGAGTTTGTCAGCGAATAGAGCAATAGAATCGGCAAGTTCCTAAAAGGTGGTTGAATAATTAAGCACGTAGACTTAGTGACTGGTTGTAGTTTCCCGTGAGTGGGAAGCTGCCAGGGTGGAGGAATGAAAGTTGCTTGTAAATTCAGTGAGTAATTGCAGTACCCCGTGAGTGAGGAACTGCAGTGATCGTGACCAATTTGGAATAAACAAGACTCCCGCTGTAGTTTAAATTGCGAGGGTCATGGCGCGGAAGCATCGTGGTAATCATGCCGGAGGTGGGGGAAACGGAATCTGACTGCTGTTACACGAGTGCCAAGTAGGAAATTAGTTAAAAACGGTGCAGTGAAGGAAAGCGGGCTTACCATGTTAGATCCATGGCCGGGGTAAGGGATAAGGCGTTCAAGTGGCTACCTAAGAGGAATATCGGGGAAGGTAATCAGGGTAAGGAGAGCAAGGTGAGTGCCTTGTGAGTGTGGGTGAGGAGTTTGAAGGTGATCCTCTTATTGACGGGGAGCCAGTGTAGATCTCTCAGGTGGGGTGTGATGTGGCTGCAGCGGGGGATGTCGAGGATGAGGCATGCAGAGGCGTTCTGTATGCGTTGTAGTCATTACAGAAGTTTGGTTGATGCTCCTGCATAGAGGGCGTTGCCGTCATCCAGTCTGCTGCTGCTGAGGGCATGGGTGACCGTCCTTCTGGTTTTGGTGGGGATCTATTTGTAGATCTTGCGGAGCATGCGAAGGGTGTTGAAGCAGGAGGATGAGACAGCGTTGACTTGCTTGGTCATGGATGGCGATAAGTCGAGGATGAACCCCAGGCTGTGTGCGTGGTCGGTGGGCGCTGGTGCAGCTCCCACCTTGGCCGGCCACCAGGAGTCATCCCGGGCGGAGGGTGTGGAGCCGAGGATGAGGACCTCCTTCTTGTCCGAGTTCAGTTTCAGTTGGCTGTTCTTCATCCATTCTGCGACGGCCTTCATTCCTTCATTGAGGTTGGTTTTGGCATTGGAGGGGTCCTCGGTGAGGGAGAGGATCAGCTGGGTGTCGTCGGCATATGAGATGATGTTGAGGTCGTGCGATTGAACTATGTGGGCGAGCGGTGCCATGTAGACGTTAAAGAGTGTCAGGCTGAGGGATGATCCTTTGGGTACGCCGCAGATGATGTTGAAGGCTTTGGATCGGAAAGGCGAGAGGCAAACACTCTGGATTCAGCCGGAGAGGAAGGAGGTGGTCCATTCCAGGGCCTTGTCATGGATCCCTGCGTTGTGGAGGTGTGTGCTTAGGGTGTGGTGCAAGACAGTATCGAAGGCGGCTGGGAGGTCCAAGCAGATGAGGGCAGCGGTTTCTCCGTTGTCCAGCAGGGACCTGGTGTCGTCTGTAGTTGCTATGAGGGTAGTTTCGGTGCTGTGGTTGCTGCGGAACCCGGACTGGGATGGGTCCAGGATGTTGTTCTCCTCGAGGTAGCGGGTAAGTTGCCTTTGACGATCTTCTTGATGACTTTCGCCGGGAACGGGAGTAGGGAGATGGGCCGGAAGTTCTTGAGGCCTCTCGGGTCCACCCTGGGTTTCTTGAGTAAGGCGGTGATCTTGGCGTGCTACCAGCTCTCCCGGAAGGTGGCGGACTCGAAGAAGATGTGCCAGGGAATCTGGTCCTGGGCACGGTCCAGGCACGGACAGGCGCAGATGGGCTTGCCTTTGGTGCGCCTTCGGTGCAGCCGTGCAGCAGCCGCCATAAGAAGGTGAGGTGGGAGGGAGGCGCAGCTGGGAGGCGGGAGCTGGACGAATGGGTGAGCAGGGGGGCGGGGCCTCAGGGGATGCAGTGGCGGGAAATGGGAGAGCAGAACGGGCAGAATTTACAGAGGCAGAATATATATGTTTTTTATATAGATTCAAAGTGCTGAGATATTAATATTATCATTGTAAAGCCTGAAGAAAGTAGTTGGACCTGCACATACCACCGAAATGGGTCGCTTCTTAGTCGTTTTTAAAAGATTTTTCTTTTACTTGGTTATGGAATCAAAATGTACTGTATAATATGACAATACCCCCAATTCTGATTTAGGATGGAATGTCAATGTTGATTTTCATAATTAATGTGCACTTTGTTTTTAAGGCGTATTTTTTTGTGTTAGCTACTGTACAAAAACTTTGAATGCATTGTTGTGATATTGTTTTTGAATACTAGAGTGGATTGCTCTATTTTTTATTTTCATTTCTAATTGTTTTATAACGAATTATGGGAATTAATGAATAAACATTTATATATTTGATTGGTTGGCTATTGTGATAGGCTCCTGAGGTTTAAATGAAGAGTAAGAATTTGGTGTGCGATTATTGCTTCCCAAAGGGATTCATTTTTTCAGACGTAGTGTCAAGTTGGTGTCCTGTCCCTTTGGCAGAGTAGGACCCCTCTCTCTTGTTTCAGAGCCTCTCTTCTGCAGGTACAGGCTCCCAGAGTGCACTGCGGCCAATCCTGACAATGCTTTCATGCTGCTGAAAGCAGCATCAGAATTGATCTGAGTGCCGTGGATTTGTGCTCCCAGTTAGACTGAGCTGCCTGTGCCTGCTCGCTCCAACCCGGCAACGCTGCTCTGGTTGGAGAGAGCTTCAGTGCACATGACGGTTTGGCTGGCCTGAGACCCCGGTCAGATCGTCATGCGCACGGAATAGCAGTGCAACCACTCCTCCAACAGCCTGTCATCATCCTGGCCCCGCCCTCAAGCCTTGGCTCAGAGAAAAAAAAACGAAAATAAACAAGGGTTTATTATGGCTTAATTTTTCATTTTTTGTGGCTGCTGGCAGGTGAGGCAACGCTCCTCTGCCAAAGGCAGGAGCGGCCGCTGTTCAAGTTTGTGATAAAGCACAAGGAAGGTTATTTTGAAATTCCATAACTAAGTAGGAAATTGTTTCAAATGGAAAGTATAGATCCCAAAAATATACATACTTTTTACAAAACAGTCCTTGATAAGTTCACACTGCAGCAAGATACCTTGTAGACAACCCAAGTGCTCTAAATATTTTCACAGAGGCTGGTGGGGTAATAAGAAGCCACTTAAATTGGTCGGTACACCCTGATTTTATGTTGTGGCATTAAAGGCTTTGAAATGTGCGTGCTAGTATCTGCTCCTGTGGTTGCTGCCACTCTGTTACATGAAAAAAAGTTTTGCTTTCTAGCATTAGTGCTAATTCTGTGCCCAAGAGAAGTTTGCAGAGTGATAAGGAATGGGCATCACTTAGGTTTCAGGCTTTTTTCAAGAAGGTCAACAAAGGTCAATGGACTGCTGTGCAACATGACTTTTGAAAAGAAAAGCGCTATGAGGTGGTCAATGCTGGATACCTCGTCTCGCCTTTTCTTGACGTTAGGCCATGTTGCATAGCAGCTTGCACTGCTACGCAACAAGCCTTAAAAACATTGACAAAGCCAATAGATCTGGCACAGATGAGACCTTTTGGCTTTGCTAATGGTTATTTGTTTTCAAAATGCCAAAGCTGACTACTATAACATGGACTCCAAAGGGAATCAGTAAATATTGTGCAACATCAGATGTGGAAACTAAATATTTCTCCAGTATCCACGACTGCTACAATTTCAGTGGGCTTCATCAATATGCTATATACTTAAAGCTGGGATTTTATTAGTGCATTTCTGAGCCTACAGTGCACAATGAGTCATCTACAGCTGCTTTTATAGCAAAGACGCCTATTAGATTTGAGTGCAGGCTGCCTTTGGACCTACAGAGTGTTGTGTGATTTCCTGTAATTACAAAACGGCAGAGGTCTCCATGTTGTGGTAAATGCTCCTCTGCCTCTTTGCAGTATGTTTCTCTACACCTTAAGAGACCCCATGTAGATGGCTCCAGTAAATGGTTAGTGGCCTTACTTGGTGGATACGCCTTGTTTTCTTACTTGCTCTTTTGTAGTGTATTGCTTTGTATCATCGGGGATAGGTGCTCATAAGTTTTAGTAGTAAATGTGAAAGGGATGGGGAGCATCAAAGCAAATCAAACTGTATTTTTTATAGTGCGGCTTATCACCTGTGACAATATCATGCAATGCGCTCTGGGTCTTAATTGAAGAGCAAGGTCTTGAGGCCCTTCCTGAAGTCTGTCAAAGAGGAAGCTGTTAGAAGGTGGCAGGGAAGGGCGTTCCAGGCTTTGACTTCAAGGTAGGAGAATGATCGTCCTCTGGTGCGGCAGTGGCGGATGCGTGGTGTCTGTGCAAGGGAAAGGTTAGAGGAGTGTCGCTTTCTGGGTTAATGGTGGAAGTTCAGGCGGTGGTTCATGTATGCCGGTCCTTGGTCATGTAGGACTTTGTAGATGTGAATCAGGAGCTTGAAATGGCGTATTTTCTGGATGGGGAGCCAGTGGAGGGCTCTCAGGTGCTGGGAGATATGGGTCCTTATGGGAAGGTTGAGGATCAGTCTGTCTGCTTAGTTCTGGATCATCTGGAGTCTTCTCATGAATTCGCCGGTGGTGCCTGCATAGAGTGCGTTGCCGTAGTCCAGACGGCTGGTGATGAGGGTCTGCTTCACTGTTGTCCTGGTGCAGTTGGTAGCCATTTGAATATTCTGCGAAAAGTGTGGAAGCAGGCCGAGGAGACTTTGTCGTCCTGTCTTTTCATGGAGAGCTCCCTGTCTAGGATGATGCCGAGGTTGTGGCCATAATCTTTTGGAGTGGGGGTGGGTCCAACTTCCGATGGCCACCAGGAGTCGTTCCAGAGGGAGGTATGGCTGCCAAAAACCAGGACTTCGATTTTGTCTGTGTTGAGTTTCAGGCAGTTGATTTTCATCCAGACTGAGCCGTTCTTCATGCAGTTGTGGAAGTTGGTTTTGGTCGTCGTGGGGTCCGCTCAGAGTAAGAGCACACTGGAAAATGGGCAATACAACTACAATAGGGGGGGGCTTAGAGAGGGCCTACGGCAGGGCTAAGGAGTGGATTAGGGCAAGACGTGCTCCCACCCACAGAAGAGCAAGCCCATGCTATTCATTAATTGCTGTTACTACAGCCAAAGGGACCACAACTGTGGTAAATTACTCCAGTCCATGGCTGTAGTAAGTCCAGCACCACAGCTGGCCAACCACTGGTGCTGCAACACCCTCCCAAATCAGTGGAGGTAGCGATTTAAAATACAGTGCCATAGGAAATAACATTACATTAAATTATTTTAAGTAGTTAAAAATACAAATAAATATAATTTACTTTTTTTAAAAATCTAAAAATAATGTTTATTATTTAATCATAAAATATTTTAACAACTTTTTTGAATTAAAGAAAGAATGTTAAATTATATCGTAATATAATATAATTAAATTCCTTTGAATTAATTATGCACATTAGCTTTAATAACACATTAAAACAACTTTTTAGGTGGGAATGTATTTTTTAATTTAAACTTCAGCAAAATAATTTTAATTTAATATATTCAAGTAAGTTTAATTTTGTATTACAAATTAATTAAATCATGTTGTATACCTTTTTCTTGTGTTCTACATTTGAAATAAGTAGATAAAACAAATTTACATTCATATTTAACATAAACATATTTATACACATTTTTTTCCAAGTTTAATAACTTTGTTTACTTTTCAGTATACTTTACCATATGTGTATAATGCAATCAGGGTGAAGATCTCATTATAGTAAATAGGGAACCTTACCTTATAATTTACCACCGGGAGATATTTGGAGTCAGGACAGAGATCTCCTTATGATAAAGTATATGGAAAGGTTTAGTGGTAAACTACACTCGGAAGTTTGACAGCACCCCCTTTTTCAGGGTGTTGAGATGCGTAAGAATAACATTTGAGTAACTGTACACTCTGATTTTATGAATAGCCAAAAGTAGTAAAGTTACTCAAAGGGTTATGAATAAAGTTCCTTGTTCAACTTACTCCGAAGTATAAATTACCTTTGTGAATAACCTCCACAGTGTTGTCAAATGAATATCAATAGTAATTGCTGCCATCATGGAGTTATGGATTTATACTTTTATTATTAAAAGATGTTGAATCCTGATACAGAGCCTGTAGGCCACACGAGAACAGGGCTGTGGTTAACAGAACCAACACAGATTTGCTGGAGAGAGGTAAACATTTCTAAACAGACCGTTTTAAAAGTAATGCACTTTAGAAGAACTGACCACTCACATGCGCATGCTGCATTTGATAGGAGTATCTTTTTTTAAATTAATTTTTTTTAATTGATTTTCCCAAATTAAAAGAATACGCTTAGGATTACAATCATCAATAGCAGTTCTAGCAGTGATAGGAGTATCTTTCATAAAAAAGACACAGTGGCCCCACTAGGGTCCCAGTCACCAATAGCATGGGCCGTCTGGGCTAGTAGACACTCCAGTAGGGCCACACTTTAAAACTCACTCAATGAGGCTCCGAGCAGCTTCATAGGTCTTGTTTTCATCAGAGACCTGACCTTAAGTACACCTCACTCTTGTTACCTGCATAATGAGCACACAGGGAAAGGGTTAACCATTTAATTGAAGAACAAAAGAGCTGAGATCATTGCTTATGTCCCAAGTCCCAGTGCAGTCAATAATCAGGGTATAGAAAAATTTAAGAACTCCACAGTATGTAGAAGGGTTCCCGTGCATTGAAAATATAGTAACCATGGATTAGTGGGCTGTCAGGTGTGTGGCATCTCTCATCCTGTATTATGTGTCTTTGTCTCTGTCCTGCAGGTTCCTGTCTGGGCAGTCTGCTCACATCATGGGAGAAAATGTGTTCCACCTCAACACCCCCCTCCTGGAAAGTAAAGCCATGTCCTCCCTGGCTGGCACAAAGGTTTTCATGAAGATGGACAATGTCCAGCCAGTAGGGTCTTTCAAAATCCGTGGAATTGGTCACTTGTGCCAGAAGGTGCGTACTTTAGATAATGTGAACGTGCCGGGCCAGTCCAGTGGAGGTTCCCGAGGGGTCCTAGTGGCTATGATTTAGTAAATGATCATTAACATCATCTGGGATTTTTGTGGGGTCAGAAGTCTTTCCTGGCTAATGTGACTTGGGGTTTTCTAGTTCCTGCTCCTCACTATCCACATCTATGCCCCAGGCTGTGTAATGACCAGTTAGTGACATTCTGCCTCTAAAATGGCCTCTGACTGTGAGAAAACGTGGTGACATTCTATATTTAGTGTTGCAAGTCCTTGGTTCCCAGATGGAATTGTGGCTCATTGACAGCACAAAGGTAACAGATGATCTAAAAGTTGCACAATTATGGATCTTGTGGCCTAGTTAATGTTAATGCGTGTCTAATTCTGTTGCTTGCCTCTTCATTGAAGCCACTCCATCAATTCAGTACCTCTCTTTTCTTACCTTTAGTTCACTTTCCTACTGTGATTTGGTTGACGCCGTTATCTTTCTTTCTCTTTTTCACAACCAAGTTACTGTCACCTGCTCCCCCAAGCCATTTACCTCCTTTAGTATGTATGTGCCACTCTAAGATCACTTGCTTCTATATGGTGTCTAATTTCCCCTCTTGCTTCCACTGTTCTGTGTTTGTAGATCTTCTTGTTTTATCTATTTTCCCCTGTTCTTGTTACACTCTTTGTTATTTAACCCACCCCCTTCCAAATAATTATTCTGTATGCATATCTCACTTTCTATCCTTCCCCCCACTCTCTGGCAACTCTCCTCTATCTCTCACCCTCTCTTCTTCCTCTTGCACTCACTATCCGTGCTTCTTTTCTCTGTCATTATGAACTTTCCTCCTTGCACCATTCTCTCTGTACTCACCAGCGTTACTTCTACCCGGAACTCATCCCTCCAGGCATTCACAACAACATAGGAAGCTGCAAGTGCCCCCTTGATGGGAGCCTGTTCCATAGCGAAGTTATCTGAAAAGTTTCCTCAGATAGTCTCACATTCTCTGAATTGTTCAATGGCTGATCATATGATCATATTCATTACTTAGTCTGGGGACTAACTATTAATAAACTTGTATGGGGTAACCAAGCCCTCTATCTACCCTTAGGCTCTAAGGAAGCCCAGTCTTGTTGAACCTTTTCCATAACGGAGGCTTGCACGATTTTAATATTCTTTCTGTGTAAAGGGTCTGTGGCACAAAACCTTTGGCTTTGGGCACAGGGCACTTTGGCCACACCCTGAGCAAAATCACGTGCACCCAGAATCTGCGGTATATGACACTTTGGCTGCACCCTCAAACTAGCCACGTGGCTCTAAATCTGTGGTACGTGACGCTTTGGCCATACCCTCCAGCTGAAATGTGGCCCAATCACCCCTGTGTAAAGGCTTTGTTGGTGAATTACGGGCTCTGGGTGCAGGACATACTTTACAGCTTCACCCTGCGGGCAGCCCATCTGCCTTAGAACAGAGTGGTCATCCTTTTTTATTTTTCTTAAAATGTGTGGATCTTGAAAGGAATCCACAGACCCAAGATGAGGCTGTATCCTAATCTTGGATCTAATGTACTTGGGCGATTCCTCAGAATCCCCTGGTCTCATTTTGTATCTGCTGGTTCTGTGACCCCCCAGCTCAAGTTGCAGAGAAATATATATTTATTTATGCTATTCCTTTTCTCACCCTTTCCTAGAAACTGGGACATCCTCCCCTGGATTGTACAATGTTTCCCTTTCTTCTGAAAGTTTAATAACATTTCCAATTTGCTTTTTTGCAGTATGTGGAGCAAGGCAGCAGACACTTCATATGCTCATCAGGTAATCCAGTATTTGAGGATTCGTTAATACAGAGGGATATTGAAGTGTTGAAAGAAAGGAGAAAGAGAGAAAGAAGTTGAGGAAGGGTTAATGAGTTATTTGGGAAGGACAATCAAACGAATATTAAAAAATTAGGAAGGGGAAAGGGAAGTAAGCCATGAAATAAATTGATGCAGTATACAAGAGGTAGCAAAGGAAGAAGGAACACACAGCAAAAAAAAATAAGGGAAAAAAATCTGGTGAATTTGAAAGACGGGGTTTGATTGAAGTAACTAGAGAGAATCTAATTCAGGTATCAATGGGTTCAGATGACAAAGAAGTAAGGGAAGACCAGATGAAGGCTAGAAGAGAGGAATGAAACAGGATAGAGATAAATTAAGAGACGCAATTAGAAATAAATTAAAGAAGGTGGCAAAGAATGCAAAGGTGAATTTGAGGATGAAGAAGGAGTAATGGGAAGAAAGAGTACAGAAAGAGAGAGAGAAATGGTAGCGGAAGGATGAAAAATAAAAAATAAAAAGGTATACTGAAGGCTAAATGAAGAAGAGAAGACAGAATGCTGTACAAGTACTCTCATAGCATCCTCACTTCTCCATCAGGGCAGAACAAGTCGCAGTTCGTGGTGCTCCTAATGATCCCTTCTGGCATACGGGGTCAACGTTACTCACAGTTCATGGGCTTTGGCCCTATCAGTACAGTGATCTCCCAGGCAGCGCCTCCTGGAGTAGGGGGTCCCCATCTCACTACCGCACAGTGGTACAGTCCATTTTCTCATGGCACTCTTTTCCCAGGCAGCCCCTCTTGGCATATGGGGTCACCACATTGCTTCCAATCACAGGCTTTGGCTTGATCAGTGCTGCACAACACACTGCTAAATTTATGGTGTCCCTCCCTTGACGGGGGTCGACGACTTGGTCCTGCACACATGCAATTACCGGAGTTTTGCAGCAGCCTTTTCCTCATCCCTCACACAGAGAGTCCACTCCCCAACCACTGGACTGAAAAGGAAAACTAGCAACAGCACCAGTATCTGGGGAGAGTGAGAAGAAATGGCAGTATGACACCCTAATGCTACTAGCTACTCCCCTTCTACTCTTGGACCTGGAAAACAAGTTATGTTTAATAAACCATATGACAATAAGTCCATAGCTGCCTGAATGTCCACAGGTCTTTTCCCTGGCAATAATGTGGAATAGTAAGAACCCATTGTTGGTTGCCAATAAATTGACTCCAATCACCCACAAAAAGGAATAAATCTTTCCATTCTAATTCGAAACAATACTGTACGCCCCTTATTCTAATGCAATCTTGATCGGCATTAAGTCGTCATTGAATGAAAATGCCCCCATAGTGTGGCGTCTCAGACCTCAAAAAGATTAGTGAGGTAAGGCCAACAAGAAAGTGTACTTAGTGGAAAAAGTGAATTCAAGCATCCAACAAGCCAGTAAGTAAGCCCAATCAAACAAGACAAGGCTTCCATTTATAACGGATTTGTCGATTTATTGCTAAAAGACTGGGTATACCATTACATTAAGAAATTTGGATCCAAACGCAAACAGGGTGTTAAAGTTTAGCTCAAGTTTGCCACAAGTGCGCTTCCATCTGTTTTAACAAACTACAGAACATTTGTAAGTTACAATAATGAACACATGGCATTTTATGGGACTAGAATGGTAGTGATTCTTTTCGTGATCATTATACAATAGACTGTGTTTGCAAGACTGCACTACTGGAATTGTTACCAAACTTACGAATTTCAATGATTCACCTCCCTACACAATATATTTATCATTCCTTATTCAATATACATCTTCAAAATTAGAGTGAAGCATTGAATTGCATGACAGGCACAAGAGTGAGGGGGGTCTTAGAGAAAGGAACAGAAACTGCTTATTCCCTGACCCTAAAAGTGCAACAGCTTTATTTTCTGCATTCTGACATGTGCTAAAGAGGTAATAAACTGGGGGAAAGGTGTGCGAAGTAGAAGATAGGGGAATAGTTCGAACTCCTCTATCATTGTGTCATGGACACAAGACAGTTGGAAAACTTTAAAAAAGAAAACCTCTCGGTGAACAAATATTTAATGCCAGGGATAAGAGCACTTTTCTTTATGGCCAGGTCAGGAACCATTTCAAGAACCTATAATTGTAGAAAGCTTTGCTTTGTTGGAAAGAATAACTCTGAGATGTCAAAAGATTGATAAATTGTTTCAGGTAGGAGATTGGATGGAGGTATTGGCGTCAGCTACTTCTCATGGGGCTACACGACCCACATAGAGCAAGGACAGAGCTTGCCCTATATGAAACAGGATGGCCGTAGCTTCTGCCCTCAATGTGATTTTTGAGAAGTCTCTCCTGATAGAAAATGTAAATTATGCCACCCATATGTCTGAACAGAGATTCCGGAACAGAAGTGTGGGTGTGTCGCAGATTGAGAGGTCGTAAGTTTGAGCACAGGAGGGTGTGACCTTTATCACCTTTAGGAAATGCTTGTTCATAGAGCCAGTTTGTGGCCGTGGCTGGACCCGCAGCACTGCATAGACAAAGGGCCATTAACACATTCCCATGGATCAATTGTAAGGGTGAATCTACCACTCAAACCTCTGGCTAATGCCAGAATTGGATCAAGGGAATGTATGATGTGAAGAAGGGTAGCTGAGAGGTATTGTCTCAGACACTCTGAGTGTGGGCGCCTCCTGGCAGGAAATAAACTGCTGGGGACAGAGTGCAGGTACATAGTGGACTAGAGCAGTGACACTGACCATTTCAGGAAAGTACACTTTGTTCTAATGGACAAATCTGCACAAAGAAAGTTCTTCCTTTCATTGCTTATTTTCTTTGTCAGCACTAACCATGCATTCTCCTTGCAAGGGAAAATATGGCCTTGGTGTGCACAGCTGTAGGTAAACACCAGAGACTCTGTTGCATTCTGTTCCCCAATAATATTTGTAGCTACATGTAACTTATAAATGATACATAACAACAAGTAGCCTCCAGCAGCCCATCTGTTCCTGTTTACAATTACAAATTTCCCTAAGCCACAATGTAGTCATTAAGAAATAAGCAACAGTAAGGGAAACACAGCTCTGGATTTAAAAATGAAATCATGTCTATTTCAAATCCAAAATAACTGCAAAATATTAAAAGAAATACAAAACCTAATTTGTAATATTAACAAATACATTTAAACAAACGCATACAAAGCTATTAGAGTTCATCTACTTTTGTGTAACGCACAAACAAACACAGACACTCTCTTTCTCTCTTACTTATTATTTCTTCCCTGCAAACAGCTTTGGCTGTCTGTTGTCGAAAGTCCTGTTGTTGAAAATACCAGTGCTAGCAGTGGTCTTTCTGTCAGCCCTTTGCACATCATTGGTTGACTTTCTTACCAGTCTCATTTGCTTGCTTCCTATGTGATGACTTAGCTTCCTCTTCTTGCTTCCTTGTGTACCTCTCCGGGAGCATACCTTCTTTACCAACCTTTTGATTGGATGACTAATATATTTCCACCGCTTACATCCAGTAACACATTTTTCTTTTGTTTTTAGCACTTCATGGGAGTGTATGTGTTTTCTTGCTATCTCCCCCCCCCTTTGCCCTGTGTGCTATTTCCCCTTTAAACTTCAGGCCATACTCACACTTCCATTGCTCTCACAGCTCTATGTTGCTGTCACCAACCCTTTACGTCCTGCTCACCTTTTTTTTTTAAATAACCCCCCTCCCGTTACTCAACCTCCCCTCTAAGCTCATCACTGCTGCTCATCAGCAGAATTTATCTGAAAGCCCCATCTCCCCACTCTTCCACTGCTCCCCTGCCCCTCCCCTTCCCTTTTTCTTATTCTCAATATCACTTTTTAGGTTTTGCCTGGCGAAAAGATGCGCTCTGCGCATCTTTTTCGCGCAGGCGAAATCCTGATGAGAACGGTAGTGTGGCTTTGGGTCGGCCCTCGTCATTCATTGGCTGGCTCCATAAATGGAGCCTAGCCATTGGACGAGGGGCCTGTCCGTCAATGCCGGACCAGATTCGGGGGCGTTCCCGAGATTCTTTGGCTTTTGCCGACGTCACGCGACGTCAGCCGAAAGCCGGGAACGCCCCCGAATCTGGTCCGGCATTGCCGGCACTTCTGCGTCTCTCCACCCCCCTTTCCCGCCCCCTCCCGCTTGTTGCCTGATGCGCTGCAGGATGGCCGCCTGTTGAAGGGGCTCTGCAGGTCAGACTTTCCAATCCTAGAAATCACCACGAAGGCGCGGGTCCTGCTGACATAAAAACCCCGCTACCATGAGCTAAAAACAGCTGGAGAGCCTGGATGAATTCCCAGCTGTCCTGCAAAGCCGGAACACACTGACAACTGCTGGTGTGTGCCGAGGCCGCGACCATGGCTGAAAATGGCTGCCTTACTCGGCGAGATCCAGTAGCTGCTCCAGACTGCCAGGCGCCCTACACGAAGAGAAGACACCAACTTACATCCGGGGGCACAGGGGACGGACGGCGGAACCGGAGCTCAGTTCATATGGTAGAGCTGGCCTGCATATACTGACAAGAGCCCGGGCGGAGGGCGTGTGCGCGCGCCCTGGTGGCGACTGTGGCTGCGGCTGGCGAGATCGGAGGCGAGCTGTTGCAGACCTGCGTGGGAGCGAGAGCCGGATCTGTGACCGCTGGTGGCGAACTGAAGACAGCGTTGGGAAAAGGTGCGGTAAGTGGGGCTGAGTCCGCTGCTGGGAAGGGGTTGGGCTGAGCCACGCCGCATAGGCCCTGGCCCCGTTGCAGCAACTGACAGCTGCGGGGCTGGGATATTGTTGTGTAGGCCCGGACACCACCCGCCCTTCACTGGGCCTTGGCCTGCTTCTACACAGGGGCGGCTTCTGTGCAGGCATCGGCGGCAAGAAGTAGGGAGGCTGAGGTGGGTCGCGGCCATCTGGCTAGCCTCCCCTGCATTAAAACTGCAGGAGGGTGTTCCGGCTGTACATGGGCCCGCTAAGCCTCCTTCTCCTGCTCGGCGGCCTGCGTGGGGCCCCCCCTCCTCCTGCCCTGAAGTTGGAAAGACGACCCTGGCCCCCGGCTCCGCATCCACTGTTTTTATCAGGCTCTACATATCTGGTGTGTACATGTAATGCACTAACTACACTGTGGTAGTTAACTACACTATGGCGAAGGTGCACATTTCGGCGTGACTGTTGCTGGGGCAATCAGGGACAGACTGTTCCTCACTGAGGCACTGTATTGAGACGATCTCGGCGCATTGCCTATAACCAGCTGCCTAGTTGGGATCTTTTACCGGGCGTGCTCCACCAACCTGTTTGCCTACGCAGGAGGAGTGCAAACCTTGCCACTGACACGCATCACTATGTCTATTTCATACGGGCTGGGGGCTATCTAGAACGCCCCCCCTTCACTGTCATCCTGTCTGATTGCGGAGAGGGTCCTCCCTTGGTTTTCATTCTCACTTGAGTCACAAACTGCACTATTTGTCCCTAAGTGCATGTGGGGTGGTACACCGCGGCTGGGCTAACGACAAACCTCACTTAGAGGACATAGGGGTCACTGTAACAGCTGCTGGATTGCCTTCGGCGATATGTGGGGACATTTAAGGCTTGGCCGTGGACTATCAGCTCAGACGGACTCGTGGCTGACTGCGATATTGGGCTTGCTATCATGGGTAAGATAGATCCAAAGCAGCCCAAGATCCCATTCGAGAGCAAACGTCAAACGTGCACCACGGAGGTGACAACAGAACTGGACGCCACCCAGGGCCCTAAAGAGATGGCAGACCAACCGGTAGAAGATATGCGCTCTATCCTACTTGATGTGCGCTCCAGCCTCAAAACCATAGACAATAATATTGATGCATTAACCTCAAGCCTGGATGTTGTCAAAAAGCGGGTGGTTGCACATGAAACTTGCCTGGATGTCCTGGAAAACAGATTGTCGCGGAGAAGCCTCGTTGCCTGCTTGTGCCTCCGTGTGCCCCTGTTGCCTGCTTGTACCTCCGTGTGCCCCTGTTGCCTGCTTGTGCCTCCGTGTGCCCCTGTTGCCTGCTTGTGCCTCAGTGTGCCCCTGTTGCCTGCTTCTGCCTCCGTTTTCGTGCCCCTGTTGCCTGCTTGTGCCTCCGTGTGCCCCTGTTGCCTGCTTGTGCCTCCGTGTGCCCCTGTTGCCTGCTTGTGCCTCCGTGTGCCCCTGTTGCCTGCTTGTGCCTCCATGTGCCCCTGTTGCCTGCTTGTGCTGTGTGGGTGTGTGTGGAGGGCTCTGTGTAGCTGTGTGTGTGGGAAGCTTTGTGTGGCTGTGTGTGTGGGGGGCTGTGTGGGTGTGTGTGTGGGGGGTCTGTGTGGGTGTGTGTGTGGGGGGGCTCTGTGTGTGTTTGTGTGTGTCATTTGCGAGAGATAAAGCTAGTGGCATTGTAAATGGCAATGCCATTTATTTATGTTAAAAAAACATAAATAAAAATAATGTCAAGAGCAATGCCAATAGCTCTAACTTTAACAAAGGCAAAACCATTGCATTGTAAATGCTTGTTAGTAGAGGTTAGCAGTTGCATATTGTTGCCTAACCACGCCTTTCATCTTGGAACAGTAAAAAAAAAAAAAATAGGCAGGTAATTCATGTCAGATACACAAATGCGTAGTGATGCTAAAACATGTACGTGTAATCATGCTGGGGCCCCTTTAGCATGATGATGCATGCATGCCTTAACATCATTGTGCTTTCGTTTTAGCATATGCAATTCTGCATCAGCAATAACCATTTCTTGCACCACCAGCAAAAGGCATTTGCAAAGCCAATAAGTCTACATTGACAAAATCACCTTCTCTTTGGGAGAGGAGGAGGCCTGTTCCAGTCCTATTCTCCTAACTTCGCCCCAACTGACTTCAGCATATTTTTCTTCCATAGTATAGGCACTTGCAGTTTCCTCTGATCAATATAAACAATTAAACTCAATTGGAACAATATGAACCTGCACTAAAATACATAATGCATAAGTGGCTGGTGACATCAATAATGCCCTTAACAATATTTATTTTTTCTTTATTTCAATATTTTATCATTAGCTTAATTATAACAATACAATATTACTTAAAACAAACCCTCTGCTGTTCATTTTGATTCGAAATTAAAATGAGTTAATCACAGCAAATTAATATTAGCAACAATGTTGCAATTTGAAACCAGAGCATTTCATTGGTTACACTAAAACACAATTCCACCAATGGTTTACATAAATCTATTAATCCCAACGCGGGCCTACACATTAGATATGAATGATACTCTTTTTATGCCATTCCTCAGGTGTTTAATAACTAGCACGTAGCCCATGGAGAGACTAGAAGGTCCAGTGGTCGAAGTGGGTAAAATAAAGTAGGGGAACTGTGGGCGGAGACTCCGAGGACGGGTATAACCCAAGGATTGGATCAGTGGGCGGAGTCAGAGGTGTGGCCAGAATGTGCAAAACATCCCAATTTTTAGTATTTTTTTTTTTTTTTTTTTTTCAAAACCTTTATTGCACTTAGCATATTACACAGCGGATCGCCTACAACCCCACGGGCCGGCCGCTATATCGTGTAAGTTAGACATGATTTAAGTTTGCAATGAAATAAAGAAAGCAACAGTGTTTTCAAGTGTCCAGTAGAGCATATTACACAGTAAAAGTGCATTCGAGACAGCATTATCAACGTTAGAAGTGGTTTTGATGGTATTTTGTCTTTTTTGAAAAACAACAAACTCTAAACCTAAAACAGTAGGAATGATAGTACGATCCAATTTTTAGTATTTGTTTGGCATTTCACTGACCAGTTACAGCTTATTGTGTTATTTAATTCAACCAATAGATACACTTGCTCATTTAAGGTTTAATATGAGTTATTGGCATTTAAATAAATTCTCAAAGTGGTATGTATTTCCAATCACACAATGTCCAAAATACACCTAAAAGTGGAATCACAAGCCGTTTGTCTCTGAGCCATACAGTTATTGTCATCAGCACTTCTCCCTTCATCCACAAGAGCAGTTCAAACATGAATGGCAAAATATCCTAGTTTGCAAATGTTTTCTATATAATTATGGCTCTGCCATATTTGCCACATGTTATGTCATCCACTGCATAATCTTACAGTTTTAACTAATCATTTTTGTAGCTTAAACGGATAAAAAGTTACTAAAAAAGTGACTTGTGTTGCTGCAAAGTGGACGGCCCTTTGCAAAGGTTGCCTGATCACCATTCTCACTGCTACATTTGTATGTTACACTGGTACATGTGTAAAAATGTCAAAATAATAAAGTATAAGAAAATATATTGCATTATTCTGCATCCTGGTTTTGTTGCATAATTTAGTCAACACTGCTGCATAATTCCAGTGGCCCCAGTGCAGGTAGCACATGTTAAAAGTGCTTGTGAATGAAGCAGAGAGACTGTGAAGTTTGTAAACTCAGTTTGGTGTGCATGCAAATCCTGCATTGCCGATCCATGATGAGTTGCAGCAACTACTGCTGAAACAAGGGCAATGGAGGTACCAGTGGATGAGGCGAACTGGCCTCGAGGGCAGAGCCGGCTTTAGTGCTGGTGGCGCCCTATGCAACAATGTTTGTTGGTGCCCCCCAATGACCACCTACGCCTTGGACTCCCTCACTACCATGCTTTAAGAGTTCCCCTCAAGGGTCCATAACCAAACTCTTTCTTAGATGCATTTAATTTGATTTACAGTGCCACTCATACCAGTGTACGGTGTCAGAGCACTTTACAACACACACACTGCTCAGAGACCATCATTTATACATGTGTAAATCTCTGTATAGGAAATGTTACATAAGACAAAGAACTACAAGGTGTAGAAGTCACATGACAACCATACTAGTAGGCAGTATAGTTTAATAGCTCACTGTTCTATGTTAGGATTTTAACTTCTAAACTGTAAGTAACAAAAGGATATCTCTAACAAAAGCAGTAACCCACTCACCTAGTTAACATTAAGAGCACTTTGTGATCTGCACGTTACATGTTCTTTGCAGCAGGCACATTAACCCTCTGCGCTACCTTTCCAGGAGTCAACCTTTCCACTAGACAAAACTCCAATCTCTTTCTAGGAAGAACATTAATCACTGGAGTTATCATTACATTTTTATTGTTGCTGAAAATGGCTGGAGGCCAGAAAGGAGGCAGCAAGTTTTTTAAAACCATAATATACTTGCAAACACTACGCCCCACCCGAAATTGGTGCCTGGTGCGGTCACACCTTTCGCACCGCCCTAGCCTGCTCAAGGTTCCTGTGACCACAATGAAAGAGTCACAGTGACTGGATCACTGTTGCTCTAGGGTGTGCTGCTTCGTAGGCCTGCCCGCAAGACAGGAGATGAACTACAGTATTGATTGTGATGGACAAGCCTTCAAGGTTAACCCACACTTGCCACCACGAGGGTCTACTTGCTGGTGCTAAGACACCAGGGCATCTAAGGTCTATCAGGGCCTTCTAAGGTCTAGCATGTGAATATGCTCCTTCAGAAAAGTTGTCTGGTGGACTGGTCATGAAGGCTGAACCTTGTTTCCCCAGTTACAAATTCAGCAGCTCTGGCCATAGTGTCACATCCTCTCCCCCACTGAACACCATACGGCCCCACTGAGAGAAACTCGCACTGCCTTCAGCTACAACCTAATTGTGCCCTGCTATAAACACCTTGATGTGGCTCAATTCAAATTATGCTCTAGACAAGAGTAATATGCTGCCTAAAAAAAATTACAGCATCCTGCAAAAAGCAAACACTCATAGGGAATGCAAGATTAAGTAAAGCATGTGAAATGTAAGCAGAAACAACATGTTACCTTAACAATTTCTCACTCACTATTTAGAAATCAGTGAGTGCTTTTACCTGAAAAGATAAGGACATGACTAAAGGGCCCAGAAAGGACCTGTTTCAACGTCCATTGCTTATATCCCAAAAAACGTAAGCAGTCTAGTTTTAAAAGACCACTTCTATAAACAGAGAGCCATGGTACACATTTTGTTTTCCAATCCAGCCATCAACCAGGTATTGCAGTGCCTCCAGTAATGGTGCACTTCCCCACCCGGGTAAAACAATGTTTTTCAAAGAAAGACAAGAAATCAAAAGTAGCGCTTCACTGGCAAAGTCTTAAAGGTAAGGCTGATGTGTTTGGGTGTGAATAAAATCAAATCTGGCCACTTTGCAATCACTCTGACTTGTTTTCTTTCTGAGATCCATTTTACAGGGAGGCAAATAAATGAAAGAAGGAAAGAGAGGTTGTGAACCGTTTCTTCCAGTCATAGTTTTCAGTAAGTGAAGAGGGGCTGCTAGACAGAAAGAGAGGGAATAGGAGGAAGAGAGAGTGGGCAGGAGGGCAGCAGCCAGCGCAGAGCAGAAGTAGATATTGTCAGTGTCTTCTCTGGGCGAATTGAGTAGAGAGAGAGAGGTTTCTACCAGACCTGAGGAGTTAATTAAACATAATATCCCACTTACCAGCAACTAGTTGCAGTAACGTTCAATTACTAGAATTGTGGTATTACCATAAATGGCTCTAAGAACTCTGAATGAGAATCTTAGTGCAATATTCAAATTTAATACATAAATCGTTGGCATGTGCTCAGGTTTAGTTTCGGATTGATATGGATACCGGAGGCCCAGCTGGAGTCTCTGCCACACGAGTGTTACAGGGAAGACCTCAGGTCCCTTTAGTCATGGCTCAGCTCATAGATAAGGTCAGGTAAAAAGCTGGTATATGAGCCCCTGATGCAATTAGAGCTACCCATCACAGAGCCCTTCATTCTTTAAGTCTTTAAGTGTGCCCATGTGTAATTTACTGGGTCAGTGACTAAACTGTCTTTGACTCTTTGAGTATTTGCAAATGTTTGGGTGTCTGCTAGTGTCGATTTCTCTGGATACATAATGATGATTATTTGCCTTTGGGTAGGCCAGAGCCTGCTGTGGCTTTAGGTATCTGATAGTGTTTGTTGGTATTTGGTTAATTTATCCGCTAGTCTACACTGATCTTTGGTTGTTACAGCTTTGAATATGTGACATGAGTGATTGTATTTTAATGTATGACACTGTTTAGCCCTTGTTTCATTAATGAGACAATTTCATATTGGGGCCAATGTCCAATTCGGGACAGGGGGTGAGTGCACAGATTCCTTTACTGTCGGAAGAGGAGTAAGGCAGGGTTGTGTCCTGGCACCCTTTCTTTTTACCTTGTATATTAATAACCTAGACCGGGTTCTGAGAGATGAGTGCCAGGACCTCCCGGCGGTAAGGAATCGCTCACTTCCTGTGCTCATGTATGCAGATGGCACGGTGCCTATTGCCCGCATCCTGAATACCCCCCAGAAGGTATTATCTAGCTTTGTGAACTTTATGTTCAACTTGGGCCTTACAGTAAATGCACCTAAAACATACATTTTAAAATGTGGCCCTAAGAGCAAAAAGTGTTGTCCGTTCTTCCTAGAAAAGAATTGTCTAGACTGCGCTAATACATTTTCATATTTGGGGGTCTTATTTGATCGTACTGGCACGTGGACACATGCTGTTAATTTAAGGAGACTGTTATTCTCAAAGTCACTGGCTGCCCTGGTTAATTTTAGCAAGAAATTAGGTAGACGCCCTCCCTCAGAACTACTTCAAATTTACAAGGCTAAATGTGTCGCAATAGCGAACTATGTAGCGGGTATTTAGGGACATGTAGATGTGACATCTCTACAGAGGGCCAAAAACAGATTTCTTAGATACCTGCTTGCCATCCTGGTTATTGTCTCTACATTCAATTTCCACTCGGAGTGAGGTATATCTTATATACCGCATGTCATTGGCATCCAACCAATTCTCCTCTGGCATCATATTTGGACTTCAGAGAAGACTGTTTTAAATCGACAAATGATTATTGATTGCTGTGGGTTAGATGAGGTATCACATATAAGTTGACTCAGTTAAGTCAAGGAATTATTTTGCAAATTAGGACATCACGAGTATTTTGATAACCCCAATACCTTGACTAAAGTAAATAGGAACGTTTTTAACTTAGCTGTTTGCAGTATCTAGAAAACATTCGATTAAATACAGAGATATTAAACATTTCTGTTCTTGCCCACCAAAACATCCTGACTACTTTTAAGATGCAGTCGTATTTAACTTTTGTATCCTCTGACGTTTCAGGATGGGCATTGCCCATAAATTGCTTAGTTTTCCAGCAATTAACGATTGGTCTAGGCAGCTGTCTAATTGCCCGTGCTACGATTTGTCAGCACAACCCACCATGCATGTTTTATTCTTCTGTAAATTTTATACAGTCCAGAGAAAAATGTGGATTCTCCCGCTGCTTAGAACACTAGGCCTGCGACAATGCCGTCCTGCATTCATAGTCATGCAATCCCTTGGGGAAGAATTTGTAGTTTTATCTGTTTCGTTGTTTTTAAAGTCTGTTTTTAAGTGTAGAAAATCTATTCTGATGTAAGATTTTTCACTGTATAACTTATTCCATAATTTTGTGGTTTCCTATCTTTCTGTAACATGCAATTTTATTGTATTAAAAATATGCTTTTATGATTATTTTATAGTTGGATAAAGCTTAGCTGACTGACTCTCTGAGTATTTGCAAGTGTTTGGGCATCTGCTAGTGTCTATTTCTCTGGATACATAATGATGATTAATTGCCTTTGGGTAGGCCACAGCCTGCTGTGGCTTTAGGTATCTAATAGTGTTTGTTGGTGTTTGGTTAACTTATCCACTAGTCTACACTGATCTTTGGTTGTTACACCTTTGAATATGTGACATGAGTGATTGTATTTTAATACATGACACTGTTTAAGGTTTGAGTATCACATTGTGTATGTTGATCTTTTTGTTTTCTTTTAGAGTTCATGGATTTTTAGGCCATTGCTATTGCACCATTATCTTCGGTTGCCTGATGGATCCTGGTATTCGTTGCATGTTTGATAGTGTCTAGTTTACTATGAGTGTAATGAGTGATTCTAAAAAGTGTACTTAGGTAGCAAATATCTCAAGGTATGTTTATCTTTTGGTGTTCAATGGTGCCCATTAACAATTGGTATCTGATTGTGCTTGTCTTTCTTTGGGTGTCAGATACTGTCTACTAGTAGTTGAATGCCAAATGGTGTCTCCTAGCACCTTTTGTTCACTGAGTGCCCTATGTTATTTATTAGTCTTCAGTTGTCTATGAGCGTGCATTTTTCTTTCTGTTTTGATGACATACATTGGCCATTTTGTTCTTGACTAATGTTAGTTGGTTATTTGATTGTACCTGTTGGGTTTTACATGTCTGGTTCAATTTATCTGTAAGCATTTGATTTGGTCCACTGTATTTTAGGTGTCTGACCATACTTGCTGAACTTTATGTGTTTAATATTTCACTTTATTTTTAGAAGTCTGATAGTGTTCTGATAGTTTTCTGATAGTGTATCACTGGAAGTACGATGGGGCACATCGGTCTTTGAGTGTTTTATTCGGTTGTGAGATAATCCTCATCTCTTTTTTCATCAGCCATCTTCTGTCTATCGCTGCTTACTTCTCCATGTATTTTTCCCATGCTGCCTCCTCTCTGCATTATTTTCTCTCCATCTCTCTGACTATCACCCTCTGACAATGGTGATTCTTATCATGTCTATACCCTGTCTTTTTCTGTTCAAGTCTCTCTCACAATTCAATACCCTTATTTTAGTTCCTTCTCATTCCCCACCAATATAACTCTCTCTCACACACTTACACACACTATCCATCATTTTTTGTTTATCTGATCATTACAGTCTGCCTTTATCAATCATTGTCTTGCTGTGAATACACTGCTTTATTTTGATGGCCTTTCCCTCTCTTGCCTCTGTACACATTATGCACTTTCTTGCAGCACTCCCTCCTATTCTATCTGTGCAAATTCTGTTGCTTGTTTTGCTTTTCTGCTCCACATACTTTACTTTCCCTTACCTTCTCTATTCTCTTGCTCTCTCTATTCTCCCGCCATCTCATATATTTCTTGCTCGTCACCAATTTTTTCTCTGCACAATCATCTTCGTCCTCTTTTTTCATGCTTTCACCCTGCTCACAATTTTATATTCTTTGTAAAAAATAAAAAACACACACGTCTTTTGTTTCTCTCCAACTACCTTACTTCTGTGCCAATTCCTTCCTCTCTCCAGGTGGTAATGCTGGTCTTGCAGTTGCCTATGCTGCTGAGAAGCTGGGGATATCTGCTTCCATCCTGGTACCCTGTTCCACCCCGGATATAATAGTGCAGAAGCTAAAGGGGTACGGGTGTGATGTGGAAGTATTTGGAAAGGTATGTGGTCTTCGTAAATCCTCTTCACCTCTGGTCCTGTTACTGA
This sequence comes from Lissotriton helveticus, assembly GCF_964261635.1. NCBI lineage: Eukaryota > Metazoa > Chordata > Amphibia > Caudata > Salamandridae > Lissotriton > Lissotriton helveticus. The sequence goes on along the minus strand of NC_136072.1, from coordinate 909,005,445 downwards.
GATAAAATAACAGCACCAGCAATTTGGGTCCGCTTCGTCTTTATCCTGACCTATGGGAGTATATACGAGATGAGTAATACAAAAAAATAAAATATATATATATAGAGCATTATCTAAATATGAGACCGCACGACTTGTGTTACAAAACAGAATGATCCTTGAAATTATGGAGTGGTGTCTAACCAAAAATATTTTTCTCTTTGGCAGTGATCTTTACCTCCAGGAGAGGGGAACCGCAATGGGCACCTGTTTTGCCCCCAGTTACGCCAATTTACATCTCGGCTGGTGGGAGGAACAGGTGCTCAGAGGGGGTCCCCTTGATCACTGGACAGAACACATCCTACTATGGGTTAGGTATATCGATGAGGTCTTCGTGCTGTGGCAGGGCACGGAGACATCGATCAATCTATTCATCGAGGATTTGAACCAGAATTCATTAAATCTGGAATTCGTGGGGAATTCAAGTAAAAAAACGATAGATTTCCTCGATATTAGGACTACTCCCATAGATAACAAATTGGAAACTACTGTGTTCCGTAAGAAAACTGCAGGGAACTCAATCCTGCATGCTGAAAGCGCCCACCCGACGGCTCTTATAAGAAGTATTCCGTTTGGGGAATATTATAGAGCTAGGCGTACCTGCAGCAGTGATGAGCAATATGACAAGATTGAGATTGAAATGACACAGAGATTCATTCAAAGAGGTTATAAGGAGACGATCCTCAAAAGCGCATCCAATAAAGCTAGAAAGCTGTCAAGACAGAATATACTTTTTGAACCATCGAGAACTCAGAAATTGAAAAATTTGGATAACATGCGTAAAGATCAGGTTTCTTCAAGATTCATAACAACCTTCAATACTAAACATAAAGAAATAAGAGCAATTCTAAGAAAACACTGGTATTTAATAAAGAACGATCCAGTGTTAGGTTCGAAGGTGAAAAAGAACCCTGAGGTTACGTATAAAAAATCCAAATCTTTGAAAGATCTAGTGGTAAAAAGCGAGTTCATAGATAAGAAGAAAAGCAACACCGATTGGCTGAAACCAAAGCCAGGTTTCAAAAAGTGTTCTAAGTGTAAAGCTTGCCAGCATGGAATGAATCGCACGGATTTTAAAACCTCTTTCAACTAAACAGTAACAGTCAAAAGTGCCATCAATTGTAAGAGTGAATATGTGGTTTATTTACTACAATGCCCACGCCCCAAATTGTATATTGGCAGCACGATTCTACCAGTGCACCAACGAATCTTGCAGCATAGACGTGCAATTGTAAATCAGGACAGATCCTACCCTGTGGTGCAGCACTTTGAGTCGCACCACCAAAGTAAACCCGCAGGACTCCAATATTCATGTATTGCAGAGGTCCCATTGAAAAAGAGAGGAGGTAACAGGAAAGTTGAACTCAGAAAATTGGAAACGTATTTTATCTTGGAGTTCAATTGCAAAGAGCCACAGGGTTTGAATGTTGACGAGGATCTATACACGTGTTTAGCCTGATTGCACGAAGAGTTAATGTAATAGTGAAACAACCTCGAGTATACCGCAACTGAATACCAAAATTATGAATTTGAAATATTTTTAACTGACAAAAAGTTATTTCAATTAATCTTGTCTTTACTCCTTTTAATGCATAGAGGGTAATATAATAGGTACAATTGAAATGTAATTGTAATAATGGAATGAATCAAGTAATGCTGTTCAAATTGTTTTTATGCACTGGCACTTTCTAAAAATATTTCTATTGTGCAATATGAGTGGATTGTTTACGTAAAGGGTACGAAGTACTATTGTTGGTATTCAAGCATTAGCACTTTTGTAAATATAACGTATTTAAGCACTAGCACTTTATTCTCTAGATTTAGATCTATGTGCAATTTTTGGAGTACTTGTTTACAGTAAGCGTATTATTGTTTACAAATAAGCACTAGCACTTTATGATGATATAATAAGGTTTTCGCAAATTGAAAATTATTACTATGAACTGTTTTTTCATTCCAATTATATCAGTTTGAAATAATTATGAGACAAATTAAGTTGAATAATTCAGCAAAGTTGTCTAAGGCCTTAGGAACAAATCATTTTGGGACGAAAATTGCACAGCATGTGATATGGAATTGTGAATAATTTTATGAATACGAAAATCTTCTCCTTTTGAGGCACTAATGATCTAGGGGCACTTGCCCAAACAATTGTGGAATCCTTATTGTTGGAACGGTTGAAAACAATAATGTTCTTCACGCACTTGCGTGCTATTTAAACTAAGCTTTTTAATATGTCTTTTAAAATGAGAGATATAAATGATTATAAGTTGCTCGTATTCATTACCCTGCTATCAGTGTTTGTGCTGAACAGGTAGCATATCTTCACTGTCGCTGTGCAATGATTCCTTTGACTTGCAAGAGTTAAAATGGCCGCCAAATTAGAAGGCAACCTGTGTGCATTTTAATTGTCCTTTTACACTGTTTAGTACCCTTTCTGTGTATTTTTAGGAGTATCGAATGGTATTACAAACATCGTGATCAAGGGAGCTTGACTCCCGAAACGCGTTGATGAATGTAACTTAATAAATAAAAAGCCGAAGTTTTTGATAATCGCGTACGAGTGCCGGATGATTTCCTTTATGAACAAGTATGGATTTCTCATTTTGAAATGAAAAAAAATAAAAATAAAAAAAAATATATATATATATATATATATATATATATTCACTGAAAAAACCATAGGTTATAGACCATATATAGTTAGGAATTAGCATTTAAAAAACCTTATTTTACTCACACAAAACCATTGAAATTCCATATATAGTTAGTTGCACTAACTATATATCGCGCACCTGCAATCCACTGCTGATGATGTCACATATTACATCATTCATGACATGGTCAGTGACATCACTGATGACATCACTGATGACATCTCAAATGACATCACTGATGACATCACTGATGACATCTCATTTGACATCAATGACCACATCACTGATGATATCATTCATGTGACAATACAATGCATCTCCTCACATTTTAATATAACCTCTGTTTCACCCAGTGTTAAATACAGAATATAATTTTTGAAACCATTGACACACCAATACTAGTTACTACATACGCACTCACTGATTCCTACGTCTACACACACCTTCACTCATTCACCCATACTATCATTCATACATACAATCACTCATCTTTACAACACTATCATATGCACTCATACACCTATACAGACACTCACAGTCTGCCACTCATCCATGGAGTTACTCACACACCTAGTCAGTCCTGTAAAGAATCAATGACACTTCCATTTTCTTGTCTATACAGTTAAACATAGAGCACCTTACATTTTCAAACATATACTAACACATACTTACCTTGTTATACAATCATTGATACAAGTACACATTGATCTGCACAGAGTCACACACCTCCCAGCCAGCCACACACACACTCAGTCTCCCATACAAATACTTGGACAATCAATCAGTAACCCATATAGTTAATTATATAGCTACTGATCAAAACATGCAGCAGTTTACAGAACAACAGACATAATGATGCACAAATTAAGACACTTTAGTCACTAACCCATGCACTCAGTGAAACACATTTAATCACTCACTCATGCATTCAGTCATGCACCTACTAAATCCTTTGTCCAGACACTTATACTTCCACTCATTCTTCAATATGTAAGACACATTTTAACTTTACAGAAACATACAGTCACTGGATGTTGTCATCAGTGATGTCATCAGTGATGTCATTTGAGATGTCATCAGTGATGTCATCAGTGATGTCACTGACCATGTCATGAATGATGTAATATGTGACATCATCAGCAGTGGATTGCAGGTGCGCGATATATAGTTAGTGCAACTAACTATATATGGAATTTCAATGGTTTTGTGTGAGTAAAATAAGGTTTTTTAAATGCTAATTCCTAACTATATATGGTCTATAACCTATGGTTTTTTCAGTGAATTTTCAAGGTTTTGTAAATGCTAATTCCTAACTATATATGGTCTATAACCTATGGTTTTTTCAGTGAATTTCAATGGTTTTTTAATAGCAAATATCATAAGCTGTCGAATGTCAAGTACGTGGTAAGTGAAAACATTTTCGTGTTTATGCACACTGATCTGCTTTGAATGGTGCCCCCCCCCCTCATTTCTATTAGGAGTACTCTCTCTTTGCAGATAGTGAAAGGTAGTTAACGCAGGTCTTTGCCCCCATTGTAATCCGTCGTGCCTGCTTCTCTCTCCATTTGATTCATTGTTATCCAAGTATTTACTGTTTTAGAATTAGTTCTCTTTGGTTCATTCTCTATTTACAAACAAACACAGAGTCGCAATACTCTGTTTAGTCTTTGCAGATAACGAAAAATCGTGTAAAAAAAAAGAAAAGGAATCGAGCAAAATCAGTAGGCCACTAATAGGATCTCTTTTTGACCTCGCTAAAATAGAAACATTAGGAACAACCCCTCATGACAAATACAAAACTAGTGAGATGAACTGAACTCCACACAATGATGGCTGCAAAACAGCTCGGCTCCGCCACCCACCCCGCCCAAAATAACGATAAAGAACGGCTGCCATGATTGGTTGCGGAATGACCACGACGGAGCTACGAAATGGTGCTGCTCTCATGCTAACCCCAGCTTCAGTCTGAAACATCCAGAAACACTGTAGACTACCAATTCGATCAGTTCCGGTAGCGCCCCAATGTAACCCGGTAGAGAAGAACTAGCCCTCCCCTCTTTGACTGATGGTTCTTGTTGCCTGTCCCTTCTGTTGTCATTTAACAGAACTATTTAGCCTGCTGAAAGGGGTTGTGTTCCGACCGCTGGTTGGTGGAGACATTTTGACTATATTCTGTACCTGCGTTGTCGCGTAATGCGTCATATGACGCGCCGCGTTAGCGCATCCGGAAGTCATCCGGGGCGCGCAGCGCGTAACGTAAGCATAACAAGTCATGTGACTTGTTAATAAAACTTTTCATTGGTTAATTTTACTTTTCTTATTGTAATGATGAAAGGCTTGGTCATATGACCTAAAAATTACGCTTTTCATTACTTCCGAACATTATTTTTTCTTAAATATATGTTATAATGTTCCAGGCTAATGTACTTTCCCGGAAATTTTACAACTGTCCTGCAAGTAAAATATATTCTTTTTTCGAGAAAAAGAGCGTTTCTTCGTCCCATGACGGAGCCGTTGAGCAAAAGAGGGTCGACCTGCTGTCTTAGTCGCCGATACGCCTGAATATGAGATTCTTATCGATCACTTTATGTTGCAGGAATAGAAAACACAACAGCCCTTGACCATTTATCTTTACTGCGTTCCTTCGTATTATACCTTTTACCCTTCATGTAATTGGTCTGCTTTATTTCACTTGCCTTTTAATGATTCTAAAACAGTGACTATTATTAAAAACTTTACCAATGTATATACTACTACCATGTTTTCTTTTAAAAACCTTTATTGTGAAAATTTCATTATACAAATACGAGCCTATAACCACGTGGGCCGGCCACGGAGCAAACTAATCGTATATGATGAATAGACATTTACACTGTAGAGGAACGTAACGGGCGGGCCATTAGGTTGCAAGAACTAAGGTGTCTAACAGTTACGGAATCGGTGGACGTACATTTTATAATTAAAATACGACAGGGCCAGTTACAATAAAATTATCTAGATATACATTTGCGGGCAAGTACCATGGGTGACGTTAATTCGAACTTTCAACAGTACAGTAATCAATAACACATCAGAACTTAATATCAATAGGGATGTCGAAATATTCAATCAATTCTCGTCCCCGCCCGCCATGTGCTTCAAAACTGCATACGTATCTCGTGATTTCAAGGTTCTGCAACCAGTACACAACAAGGAGTTACGAGTCCCATTTATTCTGGCGCCATTTTGGGCGAGGACGGGCAGGTCCAGGATATAGTCAAAATGTCTCTACCAACCATCGACTATGATGATGTTCATATGCTGTATTTATTAGAGTAACACTCATCTGTCCACATGAAATTAATTTGCCACAATCTAAACATGTCATTTTAATCTTTCCAAAGTTCTTCTAAATATTTGGGACCGTTTCCCTTGCCTCTGAAGCTCTCAGTGCCACTTCTTTGATGAATGTACTAGCAGGTCAGGGGTTCTCCTCCAAATCTCTCTTTTATGCAGCACTATAATTAATTGGTGCCACCTCTCCATATGACGATGCATGGTATAGTTACCACAACTATATTTTTTTTCGGTTCCTCTGGAGAGTTCATCGTGGCAGATGAAGCGTGTAACGTACCGGGCATTTACCTTTTTTTGCATGTACAGGAAAGGAAAAAAAAATCGAGCGTCCGAGTTCTAAGGTGTCCCAGGGCCATTTTAGTGGACCAGGCCCAAATCCAAAGAACAGGCCGCCATTTTGAGAGTCCTGTTGCAGCCGCCTGTCGCTGTAGCATCAAGAGCAGCCGAAACTCAGCTGAATGGCAACTGAAACGGTAAAGGGGCGCCCCACTACAGCAGACGAGCCAGGCCCAAATCCAAAGAACAGCTATCTCACAGGCTAATGGGGCGACCCACGCCGAGTTTCAGCATTGTAGGATGACCACACCAGTACAGCAACTTGCTAGACAACACCTCGGTGCCATCCGGATCTCGGCGCCCCACTGCAGATGAAGTGCCTCTCAACTATGAAACCACCACGGTGACATCCGGATCTTGGCGCGTTGTGCTGCCTTCGGCCTATTCGCACATCGGTCCGCTACTGACGCCATCTCACAGGCTAATGGGGCGACCCACGCCGAGTTTCAGCATTGTAGGATGACCACACCAGTACAGCAACTTGCTAGACATCACCTCGGTGCCATCCGGATCTCGGCGCCCCACTGCAGATGAAGTGCCTCTCAACTATGAAACCACCACGGTGACATCCGGATCTTGGCGCGTTGTGCTGCCTTCGGCCTATTCGCACATCGGTCCGCTACTGACGCCATCTCACAGGCTAATGGGGTGACCCACGCCGAGTTTCAGCATTGTAGGATGACCACACCAACTTGCTAGACATCACCTCAGTGCCATCCGAATCTTGGCATCTCAACGCCTAGTGGTATCTTCCATACAAAAAATATTGTTACGCTGCCTTTGGCCCCATTCGCACATCAGTCCGCAACTTAGACATCACCTCGGTGCCATCCGGATCTTGGCATCTCAGCGCCTTGTGGTGTCAGTCAGAAAATATTGTTGTGCTGCCTTCGGCCTATTCGCACATCGGTCCGCTACTGACGCCATCTCACAGGCCAACGGGGCGCCCCACGCCGACTTTCAGCATTGTAGGATGGCCACACCAGTGCGGCAACTTGCTACACACCACCTCGGTGCCATCCGGATCTTGGCATCTCAGCGCCTTGTGGTGTCTTCTACACCGGAAATATAGTAGAAAATATTGTTGCGCTGCCTTTGGCCCCATTCACACATCAGTCCGCTACTGACACCATCTCACAGGCCAACGGGGCGCCCCACGCCGACTTTCAACATTGTAGGATGGCCACAGAAGTACTAGACACCACCTCGCGTTGTGCTGCCTTCGGCCTATTCGCACATCGGTCCGCTACTGACGCAAACTCACAGGCCAACGGGGCGCCCCACGCCGACTTTCAGCATTGTAGGATGGCCACACCAGTGCGGCAACTTCCTACACACCACCTCGGTGCCATCCGGATCTTGGCGCGTAGTGAAGCTGCAGCAGCTGCAAATAAGCTTCAGACAGTGTTACAACCGCTGCTCAGAACTCTCAACTATGACACCACCTCGGTGCCATCCGGATCTTGGCGCGTTGTATTGCCTTCGGCCTATTCGCACATCGGTCCGCTACTGACGCCGCCTCACGTGCCAACGTATTTTCTCCGCATTTTATACCCTATGCCGCATAACAGGTCATGTGACTTGTTTATAAAACTTTTCATTGGTTCATTTTACTTTTGGTTTCCTAATGATGGAAGGCTTGATCATATGACCTAAAAACAACACTTTTCATTGGATGAAAACTTTTTTTTTCCCCCAAACGATGAAAGCCCCACCTTGTTTCTGGATGTTTCAGACTGAAGCTGGCGTCAGCATGAAAGCACCACCATCTCGTAGCTCCGTCGTGGTCATTCCGCGAGCAATCATGGCAGCCGCTCCCCACCAGAAGCCTGCAGGAGTCGGAGCCCCCAAAACTTTTGATGAATTCTCAAGGCGGAGGGGACGCTTTCGAGAATGGGGTCCAAGACCTAGCAGACAAGCGTCCGATTTCCAAGGTGTCCCAGGGCCATTTCAGTGGACCAGGCCCAAAAAGGAAACAGCCTGCCGCCATTTTGAGAGTCCTGTGACAGCCGCCTATCGCTGCACCGCAAGAGTGGGCGCAACTCAGCTGAATGACGGATTTTGACACAGTGGACCAAAAGCGGACGGAATGGCAACTGAAACGGTAAAGGGGCGCCCCACTAAAACAGATGAGACTCCACCTGGAGAGGCCCGTTCACGCCGCCTCCCCCGGGGCGCTCCACGCCGTTATTCGGAGCAGCATTGTAGGATACCAAAACCAGTGCGGCAACTTACTGGACATCACCTTGGTGCCATCGTTCTGCTGCCTTGGAACTATTCGCACAACAGTTTGCTACTGATGACCCACCCCCCGCGACGCCCCACGCCGTTATTTGCTGGGTGGCAACTTACTAGACATCACTTTCGTGTCATCTAGATTTCGGCGCGTTCTGCTGCCTTGGAACTATTCGCACAACAGTTTGCTACTGATCACCCACCCCCCGCGACGCCCCACGCCGGAAATCTGGACGTTGTGCTGCGTTGGGACTATTCGCACAGCCGACCGCTACTTCGTTGTTTTTCTCTAAAAATGTTTATATGTTATTACTATTTTTGTTTTCTTGTATATATTTATAAGTTATTAAAGTTTTATAATCTTACTACTTTGTCGGAGTGCTATATATTTTTAATGTGACACATAATTGTAAAAACTTTGATGTACAAAGAGTCATCCCTGGAATCTTCCGCTTCACGCTCGGTCCCCTCCCCAATCACAATACAGGATGGTTTTCAGATAATAGCAACGCTTCTGCTGTGACGGATCTCATCGAGTGTGGGCCTTGATCTACTATAACTCCTTTGAAGACGGGTGATTCTTTACAGCTGTGGCCATAAACTACATCTGCAGGGCTAGCTGATAGCCTAGGACCGGCCTGGACAATCGGACACAGAGGAAAAGGAGTGTCAGAGGGTGCGGTAGTGAATAGGGCGAAAGGGAGGTGTCGGGCGGGCACAGGGTGTGATTCTCAGGGAAGAACAGCGCAGATGGGGGGAGGTTTATTACCCATGCATAAAACAGAGAGCGGGGGTGACCACTGCCTGGGGGAGATGCTTGCGAGGGTGGGGAGCCATGCTAAGGATCGACAGCGTGCACAGAGTGGATCTGGTCAAGGCATCTAAAATGGCTGCCGTGCACGACAAAAGTGTGGCATTTGAAAAAAGACAAGATGGCGCACACAATGTTTTTCAACAATTCCTGATTTCCTTCGAATCGAACGTTAACAGACGTTGGGGCATATTACCAAAGTTAAGCGATATTTATCCCTAACGATGCATTGCAAAGATTTTTTTACCGTCAGAAATTATCGCAGATAAACCTTGCTATTATCAAGGTTTATCGCAAATACGATAAAAAACGAGCGCAATGCATTAATATCGCTGAAAACTCCGCGATATTCATGCATTACCGAGCTAATGCTCTTAGCCATGTTATCCACCTCCCATTGGATAACATGGCTAAGAACTGCTCAGGGCAGCTGTTACTTTTTGGAGATATGAGCGCTTATCTCGAATATTTCCAAAAGTTGATAATAGGAGATAGCGATGTTAGCGACTGTTTCCAGTCGCTAACATCTTGGCATGCCCACTTTGCATGTCATTAGTGATAAATATCACTCACATGCAAAGTGGGACCCAAGATGGTCGCTATCTCCTACTAGCCGTCGCTAACTGGTGTTAGCAACAGCTAGGTAATACACATATAATTTTATCTCCGCGAAGCGGAGCGCTGTTACAGATATATATCTTGTTTTTGAACGTTAATTTCTCAAAATGCACTGAAGCACATATATTGAGACATAGCAAAGGCACATCGGGCTACCAGTCCCTAATATTTTACCAAGTTTCGTGCAAATCCATTCAGCCGTTCGATTATTATTATTATTTTTTTTTTTTGCCCCGCGGGGCCCTTTTAAAACCTCCACATCAAACCTAGGGGGTCAGCGAGGATCTACTATGCCCCCTTATGGTCATCAGCCGTTCGATTATTATTATTATTTTTTTTTTTTGCCCCGCGGGGCCCTTTTAAAACCTCCACATCAAACCTAGGGGGTCAGCGAGGATCTACTATGCCCCCTTATGGTCATTTGCCCCTTCGCTTTGGCCTCCTCTTGTCTCTCGATCCTACCGAGAGACAAGATGGCGGCCGCTACGTACTGTTTGGAATGTTTACAGACACCGGAGAGCCAATCAGCTTCGCTTCGCAAAGCTCCGTAACGCGAAAAGTACGCGAAGCGGTGCGCTGTTACAGATATATATCTTTTTTTGAACGTTAATTTCTCAAAATCCACTGAAGCACATATATTGAGACCTAGCAAAGGCACATCGGGCTACCAGTCCCTACAATTTTGCCAAGTTTCGTGCAAATCCATTCAGCCGTTCGATTATTATTATTATTATTTTTTTTTGCCCCGCGGGGCCCTTTTAAAACCTCCACATCAAACCTAGGGGGTCAGCGAGGATCTACTATGCCCCCTTATAGTTATTTCCCCCTTTGTTTTGACCTCCTCTTGTCTCTCGATCCTACCGAGAGACAAGATGGCGGCCGCTACGGACTGTTTGGAATGTTGACAGACGCCGGAGAACCAATCAGCTTCGCTTCACAAAGCTCCGTTGCGCGAAAAGTCCGCGAACCAGAGCGCTAACCGGTCCGCTGTTACAGATATATATCTTTTTTTAAACGTTAATTTCTCAAAATCCACTGGAGCACATATATTGAGACCTACAAAAGGCACATCGGGCTACCAGTCCCTACAATTTTGCCAAGTTTCGTGCAAATCCATTCAGCCGTTCGGGCTAAAAGTGAGGCCAACCGCCCTATGGAAAACTCAATGTTAAAAACACGTTTTGGGACCCCCCTTTTTTCTCGGCCCCCACTGGACGAACCCCCCCCAAATTTTCAAGGGCTGCTCAGAAACAAAATGTGCCATTTTCCTGAAAATTTCAGCCGATTCCGTCCACAAACGCCAAAGTTATTAGACATAGAATTTTCAAAAAACCCATAGAGAAAAAATCCTAACTATATATACCTACTGGCGACCGCCAGTAGGTAATATATATATATATATATATATATATAGATATATATATATATATATATATATATATATATCTATATATATATATATATATATCCATACTAATATTATAAAGAGAGAGCCCAAACCTTTGAGGCGTTTAATCTGAGTAACCACAGCACCAATCACAACACCCAATACAGCGTTGGAAAGGGCAGTTGCAGCATAAGGACATAACCTATGCAGACGGCCACCATATACATTAATTTTTTTATTTTAATTGTTTTTATTAACTTTTTAAGAAACAGTGGTGTTCATCACAATCATACAGTGTAAGACATACAATTGTACCGTAGGGCACCATATACATTTAAATGCTAAAAGAACCGTGCCAGCAAAGTAGTCTCTTGTGGGCGTGTCTGCGTTGTGCTGTGGGCGTGGGCGTGACTAACGCTGGGGGCGTGTGGTACGACCATCACATCGTGGGCTGTGGGCGTGTGCTGGGGGCGTGACAAACGCTGTGGGCGTGTGTCTGCCCTTCATGCCATGTGAGTCGTACATACAAGCGCCAATTACGTTGCTGCGCAGCATCAAGGGGCACGCTGGGGGCGTGAGAAATGCTTGGGGCGTGTGTCCGGCCTTCATGCCATGTGAACGCAATTGCGCCGCATCAAGGGGCACGCTGGGGGCGTGAGAAACGCTGGGGGCTACTTTCCGCCCTTCATGCCATGTGGGTCATACATTAATCAGAAGATCGTCTGCCTTGGCCGTGTGCTGGGGGGATTGCCAGCTGGAGGCCTGGTAAGTTACATTACCGCAGCCTCTCCTGCGTGCTGTTACTCAACTCTCTCATTCAACGAAATTAGACGCGCCTGCTACCATCAACCAGGGCTCTAGCCGGGCTCAGGCGGCGGATCAGTACACTAATTACACGCGCCTGGTAACATCAACCAGGGCTGCAGCTGGGCCTCAAGCGGGGGAACACGCGCCTGCTAACATCAAACAGGCCTGCATCGGGGCCTCAAGCGGGGAACACGCAAATGAGCGTGTCTGCGGAGACAATTACTGCAGCCTCTCCTACTCGCTGTCACTGAACTCTCATTAAACTGATTTACCCGCGGCTGATAACTCTCTCCTTCAACGACATTACACGCGCCTGCTAACATCAACCAGGGCTGTAGCCGGGCTCAGGCGGCGGATCACCACACCATTTACACGCACCTGCTAACATCAACCAGGGCTGCAGCTGGCCCTTCTCCGTCCCTATTCTAATGAAACAAAAAATGTTGTCTACTGCGAGATTTTAAAATAAATTGCCCTTGCCAAATACACACATTACACACATTCTATTTCATACCCGGACAACGTCGAGACGGGCTGCTAGTATATATATATATTTATATATATCGAGTCAAAACTCCCAGATGCTTGTAGCAAAACAGAGAAATGGACGCTTTCTTCTCTCTTGAAATGGCAGGTATTTTTATTTTTCAAAAGTTTTACAAGTGAACTGCAAAGTGCTAAGATCCAGCCGCATTTCAGCGAGCTCAGTCGCCTTCAGTGGCGGTGCGTCCATTGGGGGCGTTGGGGCGTTGCCCCACTAGCCTGGACGAACGCCGACTGCACTTGGCCAGTCATGACAACAACACCATAAGTGAAAGTGGTAGTAAGTGGATCATGTGATGACTGTCTGAGTCATAGTGAGACTAGAGTCAGTGGGCACGTGACTGAGTCTGAGGACGGAGTGACTGACTACTCATTGTTGCTGCACTGGACAAACGTTTTGAGACGGCCATAGATCAGACTGCCCCCTGGTCGAGGAATGGCCCAGTGCGCCACACTAAATCGGCTGCCTGGTTTAATGCTGAATTGAAAGAAACTAAGACAGCCTGCAAACGTATGGAAAGAGCCTGGAGAAAGGACTATCTTCCAGAGGCGGGTAAGGCGTACAAAGACAGCCTCAGGGGCTATCACGCCTTGATTAGGAAAACCCGTTCGGTCTACTACACTGACCGCATTGATAAGGCTGAGTGTTCGACTAAGGAACTCTTTGTAGTCTATAAGGAGATATTGCTGGCTTCAAAAACCGAACAGGTTGATTCCTCTGCACAAACATGCAACCAGATTGCTAATTTCTTCTACAAGAAAGTGCAAGATATTTATACCACCTTTCCTAGTGAGGCCAGGACTGGCCTCAGCGGTGACACGCCAATGGAAGGGGCTGTCCAGGAGAAAGACAGCATCAGGACCTTCTTGGTCCCGGATGAGGTTATGCTAATTGCAGTAGCGAGGGGGGTCAAATCTGACTCCCCCAGGGATCCGGTTCCTGCTAAGATTTTGAGTGGCAGTATGGAACTATAGGCACCCTATGTCAAGCACCTTTTAGTTCTGTCATTTGAATCTGGCAGGGTGCCGAACACATGGAAGCAGGCTGTTGTACTTCCACTTAAGAAAAAGCCACAAATTAGCATAACTCAACTTAGTAATTTGCGCCCGATCTCCCTCCTCCCCTACTTTTCTAAAGTAGCCGAAAAACTGGTTAACCAACAACTGACGGCTCACATCGAAGCGCATAGGCTTTACCATCCCTCCCAGGCCGGTTTCCGTGCCTATCACTCCACTGAATCTGCCCTCCTTTTTTCCACAGAGGCACTGAGGAAACACGTAGACGAGGGACAGACAGCAGCGCTGATTCTTCTCGATCTCAGTGCCTCATTCGACACTGTAGCTCATCACACCTTGCTACAGTGTCTGAGGAAAAGTGGAGTGATTGGGAGAGCTTGGTCATGGTTGGAATCTTTCCTCCATGACCGCAGCTTCTATGTGGAACAGGATGCTTATAGGTCAGAGGTTTTTGACCTAAAGCAGGGAGTTCCCCAGGGCTCCAGTCTCAGCCCCACCCTGTTCAATTTGTACGTAGCGCCGGTGGCCGCTATTACTGAACAGTATGGGATAGAGGTGGTGACTTATGCTGACGATACGCAGCTGGTTGTGGCTTTGTCACAACCAGCTGAGCACGCAGCCAGCAGATTCACATCCTGCCTTCAAGATCTGGCAGGCTGGATGGCCAACAACTGTCTCAGACTGAACAGGGACAAAACCGAGGTGCTTATCGTTGGCAAGTCCCTCTCGGTGTGGACCTCCGCCTGGTGGCCTCAGGTTCTGGGCCCATTACCTGTCCCCAAGGATCATGTGAAGAACTTAGGCATGTGGATTGATTCCAAAATGTCCTTTGATTATCACACTCGGCGTGTCGCTGGGACGTGTTTTGGCATCCTCCGCAGTCTGAGAAGGATACTTGACCTACTCCCAGCGCCTGCCAAAAGGACCCTGGTCCATGCCTTGGTTACATCTAGGCTGGACTATGCCCTTTACCTGGGAGCTAACGCGAGTTGTATCCTAAGACTGCAGCATATCCAGAACGCAGCCGCACGACTGGTGCTGCAGCTACCCAGGAGAGCCTCCTCAAAAAGGGCCTTGGAGACATTGTATTGGCTCCCCATCAAGGAACACATAGAGTTCAAAGCACTATGTGTCAGCCACAGGATCGTTCATGGCAAGGGTCCGGGCTTTCTGCACAATCTGCTCCTTCCTTACAAGCCCACCCGGCTCCTGCGCTCAATGGGGGCCGGCCTGCTCTCGGTCCCTAGAATCAACAGGGCGAGAATGGGAGGGCGATCCTTCCGTTCCTTAGCCGCACAGAGATGGAACACCCTCCCACTCAGGCTTCGTGTGGAGCCCTCGGAGGTGGTGTTCCGGAAGGAGCTGAAAACTCTCCTGTTCCCAAAGCCTTAATTTTCCAGCGTAGGGTTATCCCTGTTTCCATCTGCCCAGGTTGCTGCTCAGTCCTTTGATAGCGCGGGGACACACTGGCAAGTGCAACCAGGCGCTTTAGAAACTCAGAATTATTATAATTATTGTTGTGGGAGTCATGTCGTCGTGACCACCAGTACTGCGTGTCAACTCGAGCATATTTACGAAAAACGAGAACCTCTGACAAAATACAATATATGGCTAACAATCAGTTTAGGGGAGCCCCTCGGAGCATACAGATTTCACTATTTCTAAAGGACATGGCAGTATCAATATAATATAAGGCATTAGGCAATTTTATGTGTGTTTACTTAACAGCCGGCTAGTGTTTCTATGGACAGCCATCTTGTCCTAAAATAGTATTTTACCAGGGCCAGTAGGCATTCTTCGAGAATCGAGTGCCTTTCATGTGTTTGTATTGACCATGTGTGTGGCCGGGCCCGGTATATAAGACTCCAGCTCGGTATGAAAACGTCTGAGCGCCGTCCAACGGCTGCCAATAAACAAAAAATCCTTCTCCAGTCCTTCGTGTTATCGGGAAATCAAAACAAACTGATTTCTACCAACAGAAATGGTGCTGATTGAATACAGAGGCCTTTTAGTCGTGCGGCACGCTGCAAGTAAATCTTTCTGCAAAGCAAAGCCGCTGCAGTGCCAGATGAAGGCTCCGCACAAGCGCCATTTCTGCATGGCGTGGTTTGGCGCCGGCGGTGTACGCACGCTTATCAAGGTTATGTGACGTGGTTTTGGTACAGTTAGGCTCACCCATCAGCATTGCAAGCAGGGCTAGCCTTTGGCATTGGGTAACCGGGCGCCGATCTTCAGAAGGGTGCCGGAGTGGCGTACAACAGCTGAGCCTCCCTCTAACCTGGGGCTAGAAAGAAAAGTGTAGTAAACACACTGTTCTAAGTCTGTCTGTCTTTCTCCCTTCTTTCGCTCCATCTCACCTTCCCCTACTTTCTCAACACACTGACAATTGAAGCTGACAAGTGCGTACCTTGTGCCAGTCTGACAACAGAGAAATATGTGTGAAGAGAAATTTCGAAATCAACACAAGATGTTTTAATGAGGCTCATAAACTTAAGCTGAAATGCGATGTTTTCTGTTTTAAAAAACGTATTAGGAGGAACTACTACACCTGTCAACATCGAAAGTAAAGGGTTCAAATCATAATTAAAATTAAATCAAAACAATCTGTGAGGTTCTCAGCATTGTATCTTGAAGTCTGTTATGAAGCTCTGTTGTTATACTGTATAAGCAGCTACCTAGTATGTTATATGACAGCTCTTTAATAATGTAATACCTGCACTTTCACAATTGCTTTATTAACCTTCCTGCTTTCTCAAATTTGCTTGGAAATGCACAATTTTTCCACTATTTTTTCAAAATTTTATCGGGGGGGAAATCCCCCCGAACCCTCGTTCGGGGGTTCGGGCTCACTCGCTACGCTCGCTCGCTATGGTGCAGTATGATTAGCAGTTTCCGCCTCACCACTTTCAAATGTCACCAGCCGCCGCTCACTGGAATAAAGTGACATGTGACCCAACGAATTTAAAACACCAAAAACCAATCCTGTGGTTGGAAGTCACATGAACTGTGGAAAGACATGATAGAAAGACTCTGTAGACCACACTAGACTCACAAGGACACTGGTGATACAATTAGGTAAAATGTACCACTCTAATAATCAGAAAAATAAATCTGAATAATAGAGCTTTCGGCATAGCTTAATTTGACAAATAATAACTATATGAATACATTGAGACTTTTTCATTCGTCAACAACCATTTTGACATAATTTTTTGTATGTATGTAAAAACACAATTAGATGATTCGTTCAAGAGTAATAATAACTGCATAATACATAATCTTTTCTCTACTTGAACTTCATTTTATAAACATATCATATTACTAATAATTGCGTTTACATATAATACAGGAATTGTCCCAATGATTCTAAACCGAAAATTCCAAATTGTAAACACCCTATCTATATGATGACGTCCAAAAAAGTGCAAGTGCTAAAGTGTTTGTGCACATAACAGTGTTTGTTTCTATATATAGCAATTCAATCGAAAACAACCCCAATATTTGCATAGGACTATCCTAAGATGTCCCAAGATCCCAGCCGGGATCTATGTAAATGGGTTGAGGTGTTGGGCAGGGAGAACGCTGAACGAGAAATTTACAAATCTAAATTTTATCACTGCTTTGAAAAATTAATTCTCTTTAATTTAAAGTAAAGTAAATGAAATCGGTAGTCGATACTTATTCATATATTCATATATATATATATATATATATATATATATATATATATATATATACACAAATACACTCCTTCTCCTCCACGCGAAAGATAGAGCACGGCCTACAGGAATTTGTTCCCCTGCTATTTTATTACTGCTCCCCACAGATCGCAGTAGCCATGACGTATTCCGTCCCTCAGAGGAGACTTAATCACATGACGCACATTTAAGCTACGTGATTTACTTAAAGTGACCAGTGCATTGTGATAACAGGGTTAATCATAGACATAGAAACGGTAACCCTCGAGTGGTTTCCAATTGTATGGCATGCATTGTGAGCAATTGCAAGTTTGTAATAGTTTCAGTTGCGACTTGTACGTAAATTTATAATTGAATAAATACCTAATTAACACTGTTTGTTAAATATATCAATATTAATAAATAAATAAATACTTAAGAGCAGACATTTGCGTTCTGGATTGTTTTTTGTGAAGTTGCGGTACCAATACCTAAAATCGCACTTAAAAAACATCTATTTCATTGCCATTAAAGGTCAATAACAGAAGAGGGTCCCTAAAAAAAGAATACTCGGAGGAGGAGGCAGGGAAACAGACTCAAAAAACACAGGAACCTCTTCCAAACATTAAATAACTATAGGTAATATATCCATTAAATTTCATATACCATCATTGTCCCACACAGTAAACGTTATTAGAAAAACATATGGTTTTATTATTTAAAGTCAATCCGTAATTGTTTCATAGAAAACACTCCATATACACATATATACAATGCAATTTAGTCAAAGGAAACACATCCAAATAGCCCCAACCAAACTCATACATTCAAACATCCTCTCAGTCATCCACACCGTCATACACCAAAACACATGGACCAGGCAAGATTAACAAAACCAAGGATTACAAAAAGAAAGACAAGAACAAGAATAATACAAGCAAAAACATGGCGCCGACGCGCGTTTCGGAAAGGACAAATATCCACAGTTCCTTCGTCAGGGCGCAAGGAAAATCATATAAATATCGTCACAGTCGTGGCTCTCTTGAGTTTTCAGAAAAACAATCTTTTTTGAAACAAGATACAAAAAGTCACAGGAGCTATATCTTGAAGCTTGGGATAGCAAGTATATATACTATCCGAAGGATAGAGGAAGAGCGCGCCACTCTGTTCAGTGTAGCCGGTTACTATCTGCAGTCCAAAAGGCGAAGCTCTCACGGGCAAACTCGGAGGAACACCAAAGGTATCAAATGTCTAAGATTTGAAGCATAAATAGAAGAAGACGACGGAGCCAAGGATAACTTTAGATATGGAAAAAAAGATTTTTTCACAAGGGTCCAAAGTAGGTGGAGAAGCCTTCCAAACACAACAAGCAGTCCCAGATGGTGAGGGACAAGTGATTCCTATAGTAAATAATGCGGGAGCTGTCGATACAGCTTAGATTCCCGAAATAAACGCCCATGCAAAGTCCCAGCGCAGCAGCACGTCTCTCAGTGGTACATCGTTTCTGCAAAAGTTGACATACGCGTTTCAGCGTTTCCGCCTTCGTCAGTGTCAACTGAAACTTTACGCCTTCAGTGTTTAAATAAAAAAGTGCTCGTAGTTCGTAAACAAAGAAAGTGACTTGTGTGTATTAATCAAAATAAACAATGGACTTAGGTATGGCGGCCATTTTATAGTGGAGTTGGCTGAAAAACAGAGAGTCCTTGAACATCTTAGGGCGATAAATAACAAGGACTATAATTATCCGGTTGCCTGCCACTTTGAGAAGGAATATGATAGCAATAGCAGCCTTTTCACTTTCTTCTGCTTGGATCAGGTTGTTAAATCTGAGAGAGGAGGGGATCATGTGAGAAGGCTACGTATATTAGAATTTAAATATAGTATTAAATTGCAAACAAAAGTACCGAAAGGGCTGAACAATGAAGAAGAAATGTGGGTTCATGATGTTGGCTGAGAAATTTAGACCGTATAATATCAGAAAATTAATTTCCGTAGCGATGACTCCAAACTGCATCTTATCGTATAACAGAGGTTTCTAGACTTGTATTTGCTGTTATGTTATCATGATTTTACTTTGGAATAAGGCCTGCTGTTAGTTACATTAGCCCATTCAGGGCGTGATTGAGGTAAAGCGGCAAGTTGAGGATAATGATGCGTACAAGGGACAAGAATTTGCTCTAAAGTAACGATTGGTGCCCGAGAGAATGATAGGAATTCTCTGCTATATTTTGTCCGAAAAATTAGGCAGAGAAATGATGTCTTTTGCCAATATGTAAATCTATATTTATCATTTATTCAATAATAGATGAAATAATTGTGAAACGTAAATGTGCGATTGTAAAGTAAACATGCATTGTTTTTCAACCGACTCCACTATAAGATGGCCCCCATACCTAAGTCCATTGTTTATTTTGATTAATACACACAAGTCACTTTCTTTGTGTACGAACTACGAGCACTTTTTCATTTAAACTCTTAAAGAGTAAAGTTTCAGTGACACTGACGAAGGCGGAAACGCTGAAACGCGTATGTCAACTTTTGCAGAAACAGTAAAATAAATACAGAATATGCTGTGACACCGTGTATGGCTCTGAGTGCACTCTATTGAAGGAGTTCCCGAGATGTGTGAACTGGCGTTTTTGAATATGATGGCGCATTTCACCGCGCGCTAAGGACACACCCGTATACAGTGTGGACAATGGCTGGTGAACTGCTTGTTGTGATATATATATATATATATATATATATATATATATATATATATATATATATATATATATATATTCACCAGACTATTTCATAAATGCGATTTCCTAGATGAACTGGTACAATGTTCTACAAATGCACATCACCACCCACTACTATTATCGCAGTGGGGTCGAACATCTCACCCATTGCCCTTGTGACCATGTGACCCTTAAGGCCATACACAAATTATCGCGGTACTTCTTTTTGCTGGAGTCCGGAGTCAAGCTATCTTGACTGATGAGGGGTAAAACCCCATAACATGTCCTTAGATGTTTTTTCCAGTCCAGGGAGGACCTGGCTTTGCAGTTTGGTCTGGACTGTTCCCGTGAGGCACAGGGTTAAGACTGATTTGCATATGGCTGGGTTAAAACTGGAATGGTATGGTGAGCAAACAATGGATTTAGGCCCAGATCTCTGTACTGGGGTGAATGTATGACATTGTTCTGCATTCTGTCCATCTACTGTTCTTTTTGTACTTCTTTTTGCAGCACATTCCTGATCTTTAGGAATTTTAAGGTTTATATGTAGTCCCCAAATCTACCTAGTTCCTCATACTTCACAAAGTAATGCATAATCTTAGTTGTAAAGCTCGCTCATGACTCTCGTGCAGCTCAATAGCTACATACATTAATAAACCAATTGCACCTGATCCCTAACCAATAGCGTCTTTTCAACTTAAAACACTCAAATAGAGGTTTGCAGCACTTTCTCATATTTGAATATGGTTTTCTCACATAGATGCATGAGTGCATTTGTAGAACGATCTGTTTGACTTGCTGCTATTACATTACCATTACCATAAATAGCTTTAACAGTGCCCTTTATTTATTCCATGTAGCACACCTTTCTGTTGCATTCTTGGGCAAGCACAACTATGCCAATGCTCATCAGTTATGGATAATCATCTCTTCTTCTGCATTGCAAGATTGCATTCCTGACCAGACTTACTTACATTGTGTCCCTACTCCCCATTCTGGACTTTCTGTCGGAGATCAGAAAGAGAAGGTTCATACATTTCATGTAACACTCATATTAATCGTATTCCTTTTATTTGCAGGCATGGGATGATGCCAACGAACGAGCGCTGGAGTTAGCCAAAAGTGAGGGTTGGGTGTATGTACCTCCCTTCGACCATCCTCTTATCTGGTAAGAAGATATCTGGGATGCATATTGTGAGGTTGATTATCTGTTGCCCATGGCCAATTTCTGTAATATGCTGTTCTGAGGTATTCTTGGCTGTTTAGCTCCATTTTGACACCCTGCCCTCCTGTAAGTAGATATATACATTGATGTTTTTCCATTTTTTGTAAAGAAGTACGACGAGTCTTTGTATTCAGTGTTAATCTCTCCTTTGCTTATCCGATAGTATGATAAAGAAATTCCTGAAATAAGAGTTAATTGCACATTTCTCCATTGATCATTCCCTAACAATGACAAAGGGAAGTCTAGAGAAAATGTGTGTATTTTTCACTTTTGACTCGTACTTAATTTTAGCAAAGGCTTGCCTAGAGTGAGTGTTGAGTGTTTCAGTTTTCAGTTTTAAAATCACGTTTATTTGGACCGTTGGTCAACAAACAATACATACATTGTTAGAAATTCATCTACAAAATACACTTCATCAACACATTAAAACATATCTTAAAACACATTCAATATAAAACCCTCCAATAACTCTGATTAGAGCTGAATTATTACTAAAACTCATTACAAAAGGTAAAAAGGAGTGCCATCACTCTTTGCATAAATTTCCCAATAGGAACGGCAATATCTAGATGGGTCATTTCAGTCATTAAAGTTACTGCCAGGGCCCTAGATTTAATTTCATATTTCCTAAAAATCGGTTTTAAGAACATAATTCGTAAATCAAGAAACTTATGACAATCTAATAAAATATGAGGTACCCAAAGTACAAGTGCATCTTCCCGTCTTATCAATCATTACGCGTTTTGCCACATTATTTATATAACACGGGTTCACCCCAATTCTTACCCTGAGAACCTCACTTCGTAATCGGCAATTCAGTAGCCTGCCAATATAGGGAAAGCTTTGTTCATTTTTTCACGCAACAGTCATAAAATACCCTGAGATTTTATTTGCAAGGTAGTTTTGGTCCTGTGCATGGGATAATTCCTTCCCCAATGTCTTAAGTATCTTCTTGTCAATGCTAATCATAAGGGTCGTAGTGCACAATTTAACCTCCATCATATGACATAGCTTCATCATAATCACCATAGTCTCTCTTGCCCATTTTAATTCACTATTCTGTATTTCGTTTTTATACCATTGTGAAATTTTGGTGTTTTCGTCTACTCCTATACGTTGCCAGAATCGAAATTGGGCCATACCGGCTAGAATGCCCCATGAAGTGAGCCCTAATTCCAGTCTTACTGCCTGGACCATGGCTGACAAGGGCAATGTAAATAGATTTTTTAGGTTTTTACCTTCCTCAACAACCCAGCTCTCTTTACCGCTCAGGTATAGCAATTCTGCGCCATACAGAAATTGCGGAGGTGCCATGGCCGAATAAGCTTTTAGCACTGGTCTATCTGACATCGCACCATAGGCTTTGTTACACAGTTTCAGGCCACTAATCGATGCGGAGGTTCTTACTTTTGATGCCTCTAGATGGGTGGACCATTTCATACCTTTTTCAAACCATAGCCCCAGGTACCTGTATTCAGTAACTGATTCCACTTTCTCTGTCCCCAGCCACCATGTAAACCCAGCTTTCCTTCTACCAAAGCTCAAGGTTTTGGTCTTATCCATATTAATCACAAGTTTTTTACTGGAGCAATAATCATTAAATATATTCAATTTCCTTTGCAGGCCAACTTCTGTCTGATCCATGATCACAAGATCGTCGGCATAGAGCAAACATGCAATATGCCTACCATCTTGTTTCGGGCTTGCCTTAATGACGTTCCCCAAGATTCTTGGCAAATCTGCTAAAAACAAGGAAAAAAGCAGGGGTGCCAATACACATCCCTGCTGCAGCCCATTTCCAATCTCAATTCTCTCAGATAAACTACCATCTATTTCTAAAATTATCT